>NW_027205137.1:600000-1112466 GCF_024711535.1 Dipodomys merriami | reverse complement strand
CCATGGACTTGGTTTGGAGGGCATTCTTGATAAATGTCCTATCTCCGTCCCATGACCACAGTAGGATAATGGTTGAAATATGTGGATTTTGAAAATTATTATTCTTTTTTATTCTTTTGCTTTTTTTGTCTGCCCTCAGGCTTGGAGACAAGGACTGGGTGCTGTCTCCTTCAGGTGTCTTTTGTTCAAGGTGAGCATTCTACCACTTGAGCCACAGTGCCACTTCTGGCTTTTTTTGTGTTGTTCAGTTTTAGGGCCCGAACTCTGGGTCTGGGCACTGTCCTTTGAGCTCTTCAGCTCAAGACTGGCACTCTACCACTTGAGCCATAGCACCACTACCAGATTTTTCTGCTTATGTGGTGCTGAAGAATTGAACCCAGGGCCTCAAGCACACAAGGCAAAGCACTCTATCACTGAGCCACCGTCTCAGCCCTATAAGGAGTCTAGAAGTGGATTTTTTGTTGTTGGTGGTGGTGGTTGTGGGGCTTGAACTCTGGGCCTGGGCACTATTGCTCAGCTCAAGCTCAAGGCTAGCGTTCTTCCACTTCTAGCTTTTTTTGAGTAGTTTATCAGAGATAAGGGTCTCACAGATTTTCCTGTCCAGGCTGCTTCGAACTGCAATTCTGAGTTCTTAGCCTCCTGAATAGCTAGGATTACATGTATGAGCCATGGTGCCTATAAATGGTTTTATTATTATAAAGGTGATGTACAGAGGGGTCACAGTTATGTAAGTCAGGTAATGACTATATTTCTTTTTGGACACTGGTACCCAAGGAATATTTGTTTAAAAAATTCAACAATTTTCTGAATCTAAATTCTCCTTCCTTTCATCTTTGCAGGCAAATCTTTATCCTGCTCTTCATGCATTAGAAGTTAGTCAATTAGAAATAAATGCACAGCTGTGTGGCTGTAGGGACAGAGGAAGTTCAGAAGAGAAGATAACAGGTCATCGAAACATCTGCTTAATCATCATCAACAACAACAGTAACCAAGCTTATACAATTGGATCAGTGATCTTAAAATGGATCACAGAATTAAAGGCAAACTGAAAATAAAATATAACCGCGTGCTGGTAGCTCACTCCTGTAATCCTAGCCGCTGAGAAGGCTGAGAGCTGAGGATTGCAGTTCAAAGCCAGCCTGGGCTTTGGAGATAAGACTCTTATCTCCAATTTATCACAGTAAATGCTGGAGGTGGCACTGTGGCTCAAGTGTAGAGTGTTAGCCTTGCACAAAAGGAGCTCAGGGACAGCATTCAGGTCCAGTTCATGCCCTAGGATCAAATACATATATCCAGAGAGAAACATAAGGGAAAATCCTTGTAACTCTAGGAAAAACTTTTTTTACGATTCTTTTATTAATCTTATGTGGTACCAAGGAATCGAACCTAGGGCCTCATGCATGCGAGGCAAGCACTTTACCACTGAGCCACATTCCCTGCCCCTAGGAAAAATTTTTGTTTTGGGGGGGTGGTCTTCGTGGGGCTTGAACTCTTGGGCCTGGGTGCTGTCCCTCAGATCTTCAGCTCAAGGCAAGTGCTCTACCACTTGAGCCACAGAGCCACTTTGGGTTTCTGGTGGTTAATTGGAGAGAGGAGCCTCACAGACTTTCCTGCCCAGGCTGGCTTTGAACCATGATCATCAGATCTCAGCCTCCTGAGTAGCTAGGATTACAGGCCCAGCTTGTGGTTATTTTTTTCAGTTATTAAGATGTTATACAAAGGGGTTACTATTTCATAAGTCAGACAATGAATACATTTCACTCCTTTCTTTGCTTTTCCTCAGTTTCTCCCTCCCAGCCTGCCTGCAAGTTACACAGTTCATTTTCCACAGTGTATACTGACTTTTGCTATAGTTATTTTTGAGATAGGATCATGATTTCTGGGAGCCTAGACCACTTTTTTATATATACTGGTGCTTGAACTCAGGGCCTGTAACTCTGTTTTTTTCTGCTTGAGGATGGAGCTCTATTGTTAAGATAATGGGACATAAGAAACTCTTGAGTTTCCTGCCTCAGCTGGCTTCCAACCTCTATCCTTAGATTTCAGTCTCCGGAGTAGCTGGAATTACAGATGAAACCCACAACCCTGGAGCCTGAGATTTCTTTAAGAAGGGCTCAGTGATGGGAGAGACAGATGGAGATATTGATCAAGATGCGCTGTAGACCTGTGGAAATGTCACAACGAAACTTGCAGTGATGTAGGTGCTAATTTGAAAAGTCATTGGTTAAGAGGAACAGGGGTGGGGCTTAAACCTGGGGGTAGGGCTTGATTCCCAGGGCCCTGTACCTTTGTGCTCCAGGGGGCTAGAATACTGGATCAAGACCCTAGGAAAACATCTGCCACTTGATAGACTACTGCCTCTCTGGAATGGCAGCTCAAGTCCCCTTCAGTCCATTCCAGCACGTGTGGCTAAGTCCAGACTATGGCCCAGCCTGCTGGCACAGCTGGTGGCCCCCAAAACGCTGAAGAGGGGCTGCCAGAGCCCTCCATATGTAAAGAAGATGCGAGCTGGTGTTGGACTGTGATCTGCCTTTGCTTTGCACTCCCCTAGCTCTGGGTTCCTGCTCATGTGGCTTCCTGGTGCTAAATGCTGAGGAGGGAGCCAGGCAGGTGCTGGTGGCTCATGCCTGCCCAGAATCCTAGCTACTCAGGAGGCTGAGATCTGAGGGTTTCCAAGAGACTCTTATCTCCAAGTAACCCCCAGAGAGTCAAAGTGGAGCTGGGGCTGGGGATACATGGGACACCACATCTCCTGGAAAATTGAATTGGCTCAAAATGGTAGAGTGCTAGCCTTGCACAAAAAGACCTCAGGGACAGTGGCCTGGCCCTGGGTTCAAGACCCAGGACTGAAAAAAACAAACAACCCCTCCCCCCCAAAAAAAAACTGATGAGTGACAATGTCAAGCAGATTTGCAATCCCTGACCATGGATGTGTTTGGCACATAGGAGACTTTTCCCCTCCACCCCAGGCACAGGGAGGGCCTGTCCCAAAGTGGCAGCCCTGGAGGGCAGCCTGGCCTTGTCTGCCTCCCACTCCAGGGTCTGCTGCTCTTGGGGGCCCAGGTCACTTTTGGAGCTCTTGTGATAGATTCTTTTATTCTCTTTTCTTGGGGGGGGCAAGTCTTGGGGCTTGAACTCAGGGCCTGAGTGCTGTCCTTGAGCTTGTTTGCTCAAAGCTGGTGTTCTACCACTTGAGCCACAGCTCTACTTCTGGCTTTATGCTGGTTGATTGAAGATAAGAAGAGCCCATAGCTCTGTTTCCCCCCTCACTGTGAGATCCTTCTGGGTCATGTTACCCTCTGCCTGCCCTCCCCCCCAATGGATTCTGGGAGAAGCACTACCCCATGTGATGGGGTCTCTTAGCTGGGGCTCCTGTCACAAGGTCAGAGGTTGGCTTAGCACTGAACACATTAGCTTCTCATGGCTCCTAACTCTGCGGAGTCCAGGGTCAACACAGCTGCCATTGGAACATCCTTGAACCAAGCCCTCTTCCCCTCAGCCATAACAAGGTTTTGTTTCTCTTTCTTTCTTTCTTTCTTTCTTTCTTTCTTTCTTTCTTTCTTTCTTTCTTTCTTTCTTTCTTTCTTTTTTTTTTTTATTTTTTTAATTTTTTTTTGGGTCTGGTCGTGGGGCCTGAACTCTGGGCCTGGGCGCTGTCCCTCAGCTCTTCAGCTCAAGGCTAGCGCTCTACCACTTGAGCCACAGCGCCACTTCCGGCTTTTTTCTTTTTGCTTAATATGGTGCTGAGGAATCAAACCCAGGGCCTCAGGCATGCAAGGCAAGCACTCTACCACTGAGCCACCTTCCCAGCCCCGTTTCTTTCTTTCTTTCTTTCTTCCTTCTTTCCTTCCTTCCTTCCTTCCTTCCTTCCTTCCTTCCTTCCTTCCTTCCTTCCTTCCTTCCTTCCTTCTTTCCTTCCTTCCTTCTTTCCTTCCTCCTTTCCTTTCTTACTTTCTTTCCGGTAGGGTTTCACCCTTCTGCTTGATTGAGATCTTCCAAACCTACACTTCTCACACAGCTGTGATTACAGATACTAGCCACCATGCCTGAACTGTGTCTCTATTTCTAAGGTCACTGACCCCACATTTGCAGCCCAACCCTCTCCTTCCTCCTATCAGCTCCCTTCATGCAACTCAGTCCTTCTGTTCTACCTTCTTTTCTTCTCTCCCTTTCGCTGCCCCTTTACATTCTTCCCTTCTTTTCCTCCCTTCTCCTCTCCTATAACCCTTCTTTCTCCCCTTCCCTTTTCTTCCTTCTTCCCCTTCTTTCCTCCCCCTCTCTTTTCCTTTCTTCTCCCCTCTCCTCCTCTCCCTTCTTTCCCCTCCTCTCCTTTCTCCCTCACTTCCCCTCCCTCCCCTCCCCTCTCCTTCCCTCCTGGGACAGGCTTCACAGAATTCTCTGGCTGCCTCTGGCCTCCAAGGCCTGCCCTTTGTGGTCAGCATGATGCATTTGCCCCTGTCCCGCAGAGCTGCAGCTTCCCTTCCCTTTCCTTCTCTTCCCTCCCCCCTCCTCCCTTCCCCCCTCCCCTCCCCTCCCCTTCCTTCTCTCTCTTCCTTTTACACCTTCTTGTCAGTCCTAGAGCTTGAACTAAGGGCCTGGGCACTGTCTCTTAGCTTTTTCTTTGGTATTCTATTGGTATTCTACCATTTGAGTCACATCCCTTACTTCCATTTTTTTTTTGTTGGTTCATTGGAGATATGAGTCTCATGGACTTTCCTGCCTTGGCTGGCTTCAGACTTTGATCCTCAGATCTTAGCCTCCTTAGTTGCAGCTAGTATGACAGGCATGAGCCACTAGTGCCTGGCTCTTATTTTTATTCTCTTTGTGTTTAACTGGTTCTCTCTCTCTCTCTCTCTCTCTCTCTCTCTCTCTCTCTCTCTCTCTCTCTCTCTCTCTCTCTCTCTCTCTCTCTCTCTCTCTCTCTCTCTCTCTCTCTCTCTGAGTCACATGATCCCATGATCCATAATGATATAAAAGGTTCTAGAATTTTACAGAGGCAAACTCCTGCCTTGCTTGTGACCCTGAGAAGGTCAAGTTTAATTACTGAGGGAACTCAAAGAGAGCATCATTGCTCGCATAGATTAGCCCCAAACATGAGCAGTGGAACCCCAATGTACTTGTGTGGGGCAGGATCCCAGAGGTGCTTATTCACGTAGTTCTGCCACCTGCTTCAGGCCCCAAGAGGCTGGAACTGGCTGGGGGTGGAGGTGGAGGCATGTGGAACGGCTGGAGCCATCTGCCATGCTGTGCTGGCTCAGGTCATATGCAGGGTGTGTGTGTGTATGTGTGTGTGTGTGTGTGTGTGTGTGTGTGTGTGTGTGTGTGTATTTCTTTCCAGCACATGGTCTTCAAGGCAGCACAGGACTACAGTATGCATGTTCTTGAGGAGAAGTGGAGTTAGCAGTGCATCGCAGCATGGCTTTGCCCTGCACAGACCTGGTGCAGCAGCTAGCCTAGGATCAAAAGGATGGGACATAGCTGGGTATGGGTGGCTCACACCTGTAATCCTCAGAAGTCTGAGATCTGAAGATCACAGTTCAAAGCCAGACTGGACAAGAAAGTCCCTTTGTTTCCAATAAACCACCAGAAAAGTGTAAGTGGAGCTGGTGGCTCAAAATGGCCGAGTGCTAGCCTTGAGCAAGAGGTCAGGGACAGTGCCCAGGCCCTGAGTTCAAGCCACATGACCAACGAGAGAGAGAGAGAAAGAGAGAGAGAGAGAGAGACAGAGAGACAGAGAGACAGAGAGACAGAGAGACAGAGAGACAGAGAGACAGAGAGACAGAGAGACAGAGACAGAGAGACAGAGACAGAGACAGAGAGACAGAGACAGAGACAGAGACAGAAACAGAGACAGAGAGAGAGAGAGAGAGAGAAGAGGAGGGGCCTTATCTCACTACATGTTGAGGGGAGAGGAACATCAAAGGATTTATAGCCCTCACAGGCCATTTTGTGTTCCTCAAGTCTTAGGTGCCTGGTGTAGGAAACAGAGTAGACATTCCTTGTCTTGGGGTGAAGGAGTACACGGGGCCTCTGCCTCTTGCATAGGCCCATCTCTGCAGTGGAAAAGGATCCATCTATGTGTGGCCTGGTGGGTTGCCTGTGGGCCTGGGGTGGTCCAAATGCTACAATGCCAGTCTTGAGCAAGAAAGCCAAGCAGCTGAGTGGGTCCCTGAGTTCAAGCTTCTGGAACCAGTGTGTGTGCATGTACCAATCACACACACACACACACACACACACACACACACACACACACACACACACACACACACACACCAATAATAAAAGCACAGGTCTTCGGCTATAAGCTGTCCCTCAAATATAAACAGCAAGTAGCACTAGGACACCTCCATCCAGCCCTGCCTTCCTGGTGTCTGCAGATCCACCTTGACCTCAGTGTGCAGAGCCACCAGCTAGTGTGACAGGCACAGGCAGGGTCTCCAGATTCTCTTTTCCCCAATTTATCTGTTGACATTGAATCCAAAATGGTGATATTAGGGAGTGAACAACTGAGAGGAGCCTTAAGGAATGGCATGGGCCTCTGTTCCAGGGGCTCACAAGCTCTCATTTGCCTCTGTCCCCATGACCTGGCTCAGCCACAGCCATCCTCCTGGGGAGCAGAGAAGGCCCTCTCCCTGCTGTAGCAGTTGTGTTTGTTGTTTAGATGAGATCTATGTCATCTTCCTTGGCGATGCAAAGGATGGATCTGTAGGTGAGTGGACAGTCCTTGATTTATGATGGCTGAACTCTCAATGGCACTATCCCACCATGGGACAAAGACAAGAGCAGTTCACTTTCACCAGGTCTTGCTTGGTCCCCTGGCTAGTGATGTCCAGGACATTGCGTGGTGACAGTGAGCTTACACATCCCCGGGGAAATCAGTGGACCCACTGTGGTGTGCTGTGTTGCTAAGCAACAATGCCTGGGAGGAGGTGGATGAAAGGCATCTTTGACTTACAGTCTGTCAAAATGTTTGATGGGAGACTTGGGATGTAACCCTATGGGAAGTCGGGGTGTAGGCTGTGCATGGAGCATCTGTTTATAGTAAGAGTTATCGTCAGCAATTTGTTCCTGAGTTATGGAAATCTAGTATGCTATCTGTCAGTTGGAGACCTGAGAAAGGCAGAGGGTGAATTCCAGCCTGAGTTCAGATTCTCTGATACTTGTAGGAGCCAGAGGTGCCAGTCCCAGTCCAAGGGGATAAGAGCTAGGTGTCAGCTCCAGCTGGCAGGCTGAGAGAATCAAGCTTCTTCCACCTTTGTGCTCTATTCTTGGGTTGGATGACGTCCACCTGCATAGCCCAACCTGGCTGTACTCTGCCCACCAAGTTAAATGCCAATGCCATCCAGAAACTCGTAGGGAGGCCAGAAACCACATATCTGCGCACCCTGTGGCCCAGTCAAGGTGACACAGAGAATCAACAAGGCATGACACCCGAGGAGAGGGAGACGGTAGGGGATAGTAGTACTTTTCTAGCCTGCCACAGCCAATTCTCATGGGCTTGGTGACTTTAAATAACAGAGATTTATTCTTTGTTCAAACCAGGTGTCAGCAGGCCTTGCTTGCTCTGAAAGCTTACCTCTTTCTAGAGGCAGGATCTTACTAGGTTACCCAATACTTCCTTAGTCTGTGTGCTGGGATTACAGGTGTACAAAAACAAACCAGCTCTGTGGCTTCTTAATTTGATGCAATCCCAATTGTTAGTCCTTGCTTTTTTGGAGGGAGGGTGTGTGTGTAGGTGGTGGGGCTTCAATACTGGGCCTGAGCACAGTCCCTGAGCTTTTCAGCTTAAGGCAAGCATTCTACCACTTGAGCCACAGCATCACTTCTGGTTTTCTGGTGATTAGTTGGAGGTAAGAGTCTCATGAACTTTCCTGCCTGGGCTGGCTTTGAACCATGATCCTCAGATCTCAGCCTCCTGAGTAGCTAGGATTACAGGTGTGAGCCACCGGGTACCCGGTTAGTTCTTGCTTTTATTTCCTGAGCTATGAGAGTCCTTAGGAAATTATTGCCTGTGCCTACATTTGCCCCCTCCTCTGTGCTTGTGTTTGAGCTCAGAGATCCATACTTACTAAGCTGGCATAATACTGCTGAGCTACACCTCCATCTTTATTTTTTCCTTATTGTTTATAGGGCAGGCTTTCCATTCCCCATGTCCTGGCGGCTTTAGGTGCTTAGTTGTTGTTGGAACCACAGGAACAGGCTGCCCCATTCCACTTCCCTCTGTACAGATGGAGTTTTGAGGGCATTTATTTATTTATTTATTTATTTATTTATTTATTTATTTATTTATTTATTTATTTATGCCTTGACTGGCCTGGAACCATGATCCTCCCAATCTCAGCCTCTCATGTAGCTTGAGATGACAGGCATATGCCACTGTACCCTGCTATGGGTTAAGGTAGGATATCTTGAACTTTTCTGTCTAGTCTTCCTGTTCTTAGCCTCCAAGTAGCCAGGATTCCAGGCAGAAGTCACCACACCTACCTGGTGGTCTTGAAGTGTTTCCTCTAATATTTTCAAAGCTTCAGGTCAAACCAATTTTTGAGGAAGAGACGGGAAGAGACTGAATTCCCAGCCTGGGAATTGGGTCTTGGTCAAGGTAAATAAAAAGCAAAGCCAGGTGCCATCAAGTCCTGAAGGGAAAGCAGTGGTCTGTGTCTTAAGTGTGGCATGGGTCTGTAAAGCTGCAGACAGTTCTGAGCGGACAGCAACCCCACAGCCACTTTTGGAGAGGAACGATGGCTGTGGTCATCTTTCCAAAGTGTGGATTTGGATGAGCACCTGGCAGCTGGCCTTGAACACAGCCAGTGTCTTTGTGTCTGCTCTGGGTGCTGAAGCAGTGTTCTTGAACTGCAGAACTATATGGGTGCATCAGGAAAGGGTTGACAGGGTAAGAAGAGGGTGGAACCAGGAGATCATGTGTGACAGACTTTTTTTTTGCTTTGTTGGTTTGAACTGAGGATGTCTTGCTTGTTAGGCAGTTGCTCTGCCACTTGAGCCATTCTTCCAGCCATTTTTTATTTGAGATTCTTTCTCAGATAGGGTCTCCTGCTTTGTCCTGGGGAGCATTAGTACCCTTTTCCTCAATGGTAACTGGGATTAAAGGCATGTGCTACCAAGCTTGGCCCAGGAATTCCACCCCCCCACAAACACACTTCTAATAGCAGATAGCCATCTAGTTGTCCCGGACTGGGAGAAGTGTCTCGTGCCCTTGGCTTGATGGGAAGAGGTTTTCAAGAGGGGCTTTGACGTGGACCTTCTTTCTCCACTGCCCCTGTTCCGGTGGTCCTGGTTCTGCTTGTCACTGCCTCACTTGCTCATCCCAGGTCGAGGGCATGGTGGGAGTCCAGGCCCCCGACTTCTGCCTCTGGAACCGCAGCAAAGTCCCCCTCTTCTTCCTCTCCCCTGCCTGGCCTCCCTGGCTGAGCTTCCCCGCTGGGCCTCCCAAAAAGCCTCACTCCAACCTGGGCCAAGCAGGAAGGGAGGCGCCTCCTTCCCCCCACATCCAGACCCTTGCTCGACCAAAAGGAGACAGCCAGGAGGAGGTGCTGCATCCTGCGGAATTGGCTGGATTCTTGGTGATTGCATCCAGGACTCTGGGGCAGGGCTGGGCCTCCCAGTTTCTTTGTCAGTCACCCTTATGAGCCCTGCCTTAGGGGAGGGGAGGGCGGTGGGCAGACAGACAGGGCTGGGGCCAATCAGAGACTGTTGCTAGGAAAACGGACACCTATGCAAATTACAGCGAGAGGGGCTGGGTTCCCAGCTGGCCTGGCTCAGAGCTCAGCTTTCTAGGGACTCAAGTCCTCTTCCTCTCTCTTCCTCCCTCTCTCCTCTCCCTCTCCCTCTCCCTCTCTCCGTCTCTTTTCCTCTTCTCCCTCCCTCTTTCCGTCCCTCCCTCCCTTGCTCCCTCTCTCTTCCTCTCTTCTCTCCCTTTGTGCCTACTCCCTCCTCCTCTCCCTCTGTCTCCCTTTCTCTCCTTCCATCCCTCTACTTCCCTCCCTCCCTCCCTCCCTTTCTCTCCCTTCCTCTCTCTCCCTCCCTCTCTCCCTCCCTCCCTTTTCCTCTCTCCCTGTCTTCTTTCTTCCTCTCTCTCTTTCCCCTTCTCTCTTCTTTCTCCCTCCCTCCCTCTTTCCCTTTCTCTTCTCTACCTCTCCTCTATCTCCCTCTCCCTCTCTCTGTTTCTCTTTTAACTCCCTCCCTCTTGTTTTTCTCACTCCCTCTTTTCCCTCTCCCTCCTCTGCCTCTCCCCTGTCTCCCTCTTCCTTTTTCCCCTCTTCCTCTCCCTCTTTTCCTCTCTTCCTCTCCTCTCCCTTCCCTTCCTTCTCCTTTCTCCTCCTTCCTTCCACTTCTCCACCTTTCTCCCCCCTCCTCTCTCTCCCTCTCCCTCCCCTTCCCTGTAGATACATCTGACATGAAGTTGCATGTGCATGGGGGGAAGGGATGTGTGCCAGCACGAGTTTATGCCAGAATGGCAACAAGGCAGACTTTTATGACTCAAACCCCACTGGGGGTGAACTCACCTTCACCCATCTTACGTGGGGAGGTGGCTCAGTCCAGCTTGTCCAGTACTTTTGCCAGAGCTGCGTGCCAGCCTTCTGAGGGCCAGATGCCAGCAGCCCATTAGCCACGAGCCACCAGCCTGTGTGCACCTGTTCAGCCTGTCCCCTGGGCTTGGCGGCCCTGCCTCCTGAACCCGCTCTGTTCTTGCAATTGCAATATCTTCCCTTAATAAAACCAGGATGGAGGTTAATTGTCTACATCGTTCTGCAATTGAACAGCTCCATAAAATATTTATGAGGCGCATACAGGGGGAGGAATGGGGTTTGCTTGTTTGGTTTGGGGCTACAGCTAACATCTGGCGAGGGAGTCCCCCAGGAGAGGAAGTGTCTTAAGAATTGCTGATGCTCAGTCTGGAGCTGCCAGGTCACTCCTGGAATTCCAGCTACTTTGGAGGCTGAGATCTGAGGATCATGGCCTGAAGCCAGCTGGGGAACCAAAGTGAGACTCTTCTCTTCAATCAACCACCATAAAGCCAGAAGTGGTAGAGCACCAGCCAAAACATAAGAAAAAAAAACGTTCAGAGACAGCACTCAGGCACTGAGTTCAAGCCCCAAGATTGGCACAAAAAAGGACTTTCTGATGTTGAGCATTTGGAACTCCTCTTTGGGTGCTATCCTAAAGTATTTAGGAGTCTAAGTTGGTCCCTTGCTGCTAGACATGCTGTTAGTGATGTCAGGAGCATTTGAGTTTAGCTAATGCATTTCAGGATGAAATGAAGGGGAAGGGGCACTGAGTCTAGAAGAGTAGACATACACCATCCATGTAGCTCACCAGCCTGGCTCATTCCATACCCAGTGTCAGACATGGGTACACCCTGAAGCTCTTTCTTTTGAGAAGGGATCTTCCTATGATGTCTAGGCTAGGCCATAGAATTCTTGAGTTTAAATATTACTATACCTTGGTCCCCTGAGTTGCTGATACTTCAGGCATGTACTACCACTCTTGATATTATGCAATCTCATTGAACAAAACGAAAAATCCTTGAAGCCAAGCACCAGTTGCCCACGCCTGTAATCCTACCTACTCTAGGAGGCTGAAATCTGAGGATCATGTTTGGAAGCCAGCTTGGGCAGGAAAGTCCTTCAGAGTCTTATCTCTAATAAGCCACTAAGGAAAAGCCAGAAGTGGTGTTGTGGCTCAAGTGGTAGAGTGCTAGCCTTGAGCACAGAGAGGCTCATGGATAGAACCCAGGTCCAGAGTTCCAGCCCCAGGACTGGTAAAGACAAATGAACAAAGAAAACAAACAAAACAACAACAAACCTTTTGGTCCCAACTGGGGTATAGAAACTGGATTGAAATGTTCAGTTAGTCCAAGCTGGCTTGATTTGTTTTTATTTATTTTTTATTTATTTTTAGTCAGTTGTGGGGCTTGAACTTGGGGCCTGGTGCTGTCCCTGAGCTTTTGTGCTCAAAGCTAGCACTTTACAACTTTAAGACACATTCTACTTGCAAACACTTAGATCTCTTTTTTATCTTTTTTGTTGTAGTGCTGGAAATTGAACCCAGAACTCCAGGCATGCTAGGCAGGTGCTCTCCTACTGAGCTACATTACCAGCCCCAGGCTGGCTTTAAATTCCTCCACCACCTCTGGGTTCCTGGGATTATAGGCATGTTCCACCATGCCTGACTTCATATTTTGTGAAACCACCAAACAAACCCAAATCAAGAGACCTCCTTCTAAACCACTGGCTTGTCCTGCCTAGGAATATCTGGGGAGCTAGGTGTGAACACGTCTGAAATTCTAACACTTGGGAGGTTGAGGCAGGAGGATCATGAGTTTGAGGTCTGCCTGGGCTACATAACAAAACATCCTCTCAAAATACAAAATGAAAACAAGAACAAGGTTTGCATTTTTAAAAGACTTTGCTTGGGTCTTTAAAAAATGTAACATATTACAACTTACAAGTACAGCAGAAACTTCCTGGATAAAGTCCCAGGGGCACAACAGAGAGGAGAGAGACTTGATAAGTGGGATTACATCAAGATAAAAGAGTTTCTGCACATGGTTATTCACCTAGAAAGACAGCTAGCAGACTGAGAGAAGATCTTTACCAGAAATACATCAGACAAAGGCTTAATAGCCAAAAAAATACAAGGAGATCAAGAAACCAACCTCTGTTAAACCTAATATACTAATCACTAAATGGGCAAGGAAGCAAAAGAGGAAATTTCAGATGAGGTAAGAATAGCAAAGAAATACAGGAAGAAATGCTCATCATCCCTGTCCATAGATAAAATGCTCATCACCTCCTGCCATAAAGGAAATGCAAATCAAAACCGCCCTATGGGCTGGGAAGGTGGATCAGTGGTAGAGTACTTGAATGGCATGCATGAGGCCTTGGGTTCGATTCCTCAGCACCACTTAAGCAGAAAAAGGCAGAAGTGGCACTGTGGCTTGAACTGAAGAGCTGAGGTACAGTGCTCAAGCCCAGAGTTCAAGCCAATGACTGGCCAAAAAACAAAAACAAAAAAAAAACACCAAGATATCATCTCACCCCTGGTTATTCTGGCCAATATTCTGAATTTGGACAACAAATAATGCTGAGGCGGGGGGGGGCGGGGAATGTGGGGAAAAGGAACCTTACAGTACTTCTGGTGGGAATGTAAATTAATACAACCACTCTGGAAAGCAATCTGGAGGTTCCTCAAAAAACTAAATGTAGACCTTCCCTATGACCCAGCCATACCCAGCATCTACCCTGAACATCATGATTAGGACACCTGCACATCCATGTTTAATGCCACACTATTCACAATAGCTAAGATATGGGAACAGCCCAGATGCTCCACAATAGATGAATGGATCAAAAAAATGTGGTGCTGCGTGCTGGTGGCTCATGCCTGTAATCCTAGCTATACAGGAGGCTGAAATCTGAGGATCACAGTTCAATGCCTGCCGCGGACCGGGTTCTGTCGGGACGACGGAGGATACCTAGGGGAGGAACCTGGAATAGGACGGGGAGATGGCAAACAGACAACTCACACACATTAGGAGTGGATGCTGAGTGCTGAGTGCGATTTAATGCAGAGGATAACAAACTTTTATAGCAAAAGTCTCCATAAGAAAGGGCAAAAGGTTACATAATCTTGCTGCAGGGCTTCATTCTTGGGCGGTCACCAGCTGGTCGCCTGAAAGGGCAAAAGGTTACACAACCTTGCTGCAGGGCTTCGTCCTTGGGTGGTCACCAACTGGTCGCCTGATAGGCACTTGTTTCCAGCTTTACCTCTATTTTTAAGAAATACAATGGGTTTCGATGATTGTCACCAATTAACCACTACTTTTTTCTATAGAGGCCTTAACTGTCCCATTAAGATCTTTCCTGTTTCTTCTTTAATAGTAAGCACCAAGGAGACTTAGATTTAGCAAGTCTCTTAGTAAATGAGGAAGTTCTTTCTCCTAAGTAGTTATCTCAGCAATTGCCATATATTCTTTCTGTTCTAGCCGCACCTACAACTTTTTGTAAATTTCTTACAATTCCTTCTGCTGGAGTGACTTTGTGAAACCCCCAATACTTTTATATTTACTTATAACTTGTCTACTAGCCTCCATAAGAGGGGTTTCAGGGTAGCACTTAACTCTGGTGAGTTAGTCATATTTTTAAGACACTCATCAGATATTGGAGTCGTCAACACTCTTAAAGAGCTTTGAATAAGGGAACGTTGACAATGAGTAAGTACAATGAGCAGTAGAAACAGTAAAAGATTAATAGGCACTCTTATGAGGAAAAGATAGGCAGAAACACATCTTTTCCAGGGGTTTTTGCCAGCCTTTTCCCAGGAGTAGGCCTCTTAGAAGCCCTATTCTCCGAGGTAGACTTCGGTGAAGTCCCAAAACTTGGAGATAGGTTTCTGTAAAGCCCCATTCTCTGAGGTAGACTTCGGTGAAGTCCCAAAACTCAGAGATAGGTCTCGAGGCCCCTATCATTGTCTGATAGATGGTTTCCCATGCTAAGCAGACTCTACTGGGGTCGGCGTGGCAAATGCCAGCCCAGGCAGTAAAGTCCATGAGACTCTTATCTCAAATAAACCACCAGAAAGCTGGAAGTAGCTCAAGTGGTAAGAGTACTAGCCTTGAGCTGAACAGCATCTAGCCCCAGAGTTCAAGCCCCATGACCACCACCAACAACAACAACAACAGCAACAACAACGAAAGTGGTACTTGTTTACAATGGAATTTTACATAACCATCAGAAAGAAGAAAATAATATCATTTGCAGGGAAATGGATGGAACTAGAACAAATTATGTTAAGTGAGGTAAGCCAAGATTACAGAGACAAATAGCTCATATTCTCCCTGATATGTGGGTTAGATCTGAAACACACTGGTATATGACAAATTATACAGAATTCTAGATACTCACATACAGTGAGACCAAAAGAGGATCGCCTTAGGAGAGAATCACAAAGGTGTATTACCCAAGCACCTCTTTTTATTTATATAATACACATACTGCAATGAACTCCAAAGAGATGGAAAACTAACTTTTTTCTTAGTTTTTTTATTTATATGATGACTCTGTGTTCTTTACCTTATAGATAGTGTATTCACATGAACATCTGTGGAAAGGGAGGGGAGGGCATAGAATCTGAGGAAAAAGGGTGAAAAAGTGCAGCAGTGGAGTGTACTAAACATGGATGAAAGCAAACTATGCAACTCGTGGGTGCAGATAGAAGGGAGGGAATGGAAGAGGATGAGGGAAACAGATGATACTCTGTGAAAGGAAATGCACTTATTACCTGGCGTATGTAAATGTAATCTCACTGTATATCACCTCTAAGTTAACAAAGTAAAAAAAATGTAACCAGTTGCAAATATTAAAAGGTGGCAAAAGCAAGGCATTGATGGTTCATTCCTGTCATCTTTGCTACTCAGGATGCCGAGATCTGAGGATCACGGTTCAAAGCCAGCCTGCGCAGGAACACCTGTGAGACTCTTCTCCAATTAGCCACTCAAAGAAGCTGAAAGTGGAGCTGTGGCCTGAATGATAGAGCACTAGTCTGGAACACAAAAGCTCAGGAAGAGCACCTATGCTCTGAGTTCAAGTCTCAGAACACACAAACACACACACACACACACACACACACACACACACACACACACACACACACACACACCCCAAAAACATGGCAAGAAGTGTTTCATTGGATTTTTTTTTAATTTTATTTTATTTTATTTGTGAACATACTGTACAGAGGAGTTACAATTACATGGGCAGGATAATGCGTACATTTCTTACCAAGCATTGCAGCCTCCTCCTTTGTTTACCCTTCACATCCCTTCCCAGCCTCCCCCTTCCTCCTCAATCCCAATCCTTCTCCTTCCCCCCCTTCCACCCCCCCTGGACCAACATTGTAAAACTCATTTTGGACATGACAATTTGTACTTTTCATTGTTGCAACAGGTCCACCTGTATCATTAAACAACTGGTTTTCCCCCATCTCCTCCACAAGTTATACTGACATCAAATATAGTGAAAGCAGGGGTTATACTGTGGGGGAGGGACATACAAAACAACAAAGAGATAATCTTATAAATGCATTAGAAACACATGCATGAAAGAAAAAAAACATTAAAATACATATCTAAGGGTTCATTTTCCTGACATCACATTATCTGACCTTTTCCGCTTGACTCATACATATACTAGATATTACAAATAAGGGAAACATGGGTCCTATGTTTATTTGGGCCTGGCTTACTTCACTTAATATATTTTTTCCAAGTTTTTCCATTTCCTAACAAATGGGGCAATGTCATTCTTTCTGATGGAGGCATAGAATTCCATTGTGTATATATACCACATTTTCTTGATCCATTCATCTACTGAGGGGCATCTGCGTTGGTTCCATATCTTAGCTATGGTAAATAATGTTGCAATAAACATAGTTGTGCTGGTAGCTTTAGTGTGGTATTGTTTGTAAACATTTGGGTAAATGCCCAAAAGTGGGATTGCTTGGTCATAGGGGAGTTCTATGTGAAGTCTTTTGAGGAACCTCCATACTGCTTTCCAAAGTGGTTGAACAAGTTTACACTCCCACCAACAATGAAATAAGGTTCCTTTCTGTCCACATCCCCTCCAGCATCTGTTGTTGTTAGAGTTCTTGATTTTTGCCGTTCTAACTGGAGTGAGGTGATATCTCAATGTTGTTTTGATTTGCATTTCTTTTATGGCTAGGGATGTTGAACATTTCTTCATGTGTCTATTGGCCATCCTTCTTTCTTCTTCAGAGAAGTTTCTCTTCAAGTCTTTTGCCCACTTATTTATTGGGCAGTTGTTTCTTTGAGGATTTGTTGTTGGGGGGTTTAATTTTTTGAGTTCCAAGTATATTTTAGATATGAGACCCTTGTCCGTTGTATGTCTAGTAAAGGCCTTCTCTCAATCTGTTGGCTTTCTATTGATCTTGTTAGCTATGTCATTTGCCCTGCAGAAGCTCTGCAACCTTATGCAATCCCATTTGTCCAACCTTTCTTTGATTTGTTGTGTTTCCGGGTCACTATTCAGAAAGTTTCGGCCTGAGCCAAGGAGACCTAGGGTTTCTCCTATTCCATCCTGTAATGTTTTCAGAGTGTCTGCTTTGAGTTCAAGGTCTTTGATCCATTTGGAGTTGATTCTGGTGCAGGGTGATATATAAGGATCTAGCTTTAGTTTTCTACATATAGTTAACCAATTTTGCCAGCACCATTTACTGAAGAGGCTGTCTTTCTTCCATTCTATTGTTTTAGCTCCCTTTTCGAAGATTAGATGGCTATAGGTCTGTAGGTTCATTTCTGGGTTTTCAATTCTATTCCATTGGTCCTGAGGTCTGTTCTTATGCCAATACCAAGCTGTTTTGATTACTATGGCTTTATAGTAGAGCTTGAAATTTGGTATTGATATTCCTCCAGCAGTGTTCTTTCCATTGAGGAGCGTTTTTGCTATTCGGGGTCTTTTATTGTTCCATATGAATTTGTGAATTGCCTCTTCTATTTCCTTGAAGAATGAATTTGGAATTTTGATAGGTATTGCGTTGAATTTGTAGATCGCCTTGGGAAGTATTGCCATTTTCACGATGTTAATCTTTCCAATCCTGGAGCATGGGAGGCTTTGCCATTTTTTTAGTTCTGCGTTGATTTCCTTTTTCAAGATTTTAAAGTTTTCATCATAGAGGTCCTTCACTTCTTTAGTTAAGTTAATTCCTAGGTATTTTATTTTTTGTGGGGCTATTACAAATGGAGTTGCTTTCCTAATTTCAGCCACACTTTTTTTTATTTTTGGCATACAGAAAAGCCATTGATCTTTGGGGGTTAATTTTATAACCTGCTACTTTGCCAAAGTTTTGGATAAGCTTGAGTAATTTGTGAGTGGAGTCTATGGGATTCTTTAAATACAAGATCATGTCATCTGCAAAGAGGGAGAGTTTTATTTCTTCTTTCTATATTTGGATCCCCTTTATGTCTGCATCTTGTCTTATTGCTGTAGCTAGGCATTCTAATACAAGATTGAAGAGAATTGGAGAGAGTGGGCATTCTTGTCTTCTTCCTGAGTTAAGAGGAAATGGCTTTAGTTTTTTAATACTGAGTATAATGCTGGGTGTAGGTTTGTCATATACAGCCTTTATTGTATTAAGGAATGTTCCATGGATTCCTAATTTTTCCAAAACCTTCATCATCAAGGGGTGTTGGAGCTTGTCGAATGCTTTTTCTGCATCTTTTGCGATAAGCATGTGGTTCTTATTCTTGCTCCTGTTGATGTGATGAATAATATTAATTGATTTGCGTATATTGAACCAGCTTTGCATCCCTGAAATGAATCCTGTTTGATAGTGGTGTATGATTTTTTGGATGAGTTGTTGAAGTCGATTGGCCAAAATTTTGTTGAGAAGTTTTACATCAATGTTCATCAAACAAATGGGTCTATAGTTCTCTTTCTTTGATGAGTCCCTGCCTGGTTTTGGAATGAGGGTTATGATGGCTTCATAGAATATGTTCGGTAGTGAGCTTTCTCTTTCCATTTCATTGAAGAGTTAGGAGTATTGGTGTGAGCTCTGCTTTGAAGGCCTTGTAAAATTCCGCTGTCAAACCATCTGGTCCTGGACTTTTCTTAGCTGGGAGGTCTCTTATTGCTGTTTCTATTTCAATGCTTGATATGGGCCTGTTAAGATAGTTTAACTCATCTTGGTTTAGTTTTGCCATGTCAATATTTGCTAGGAAAAGGTCCATTTCTGTCAAGTCTCAAACTTATTAGCATAAATTTTGGAGAAGTATTCCCTTATTATGTTCTGAATCTTGGTTGTTTCCGTGGTGATGTTTCCATTCTCATCTCTGAGTTTATTAATTTGGGTGTGTTCTCTAATTTTTCTGATAAGGTTTGCTAAGGGTCTGTCAATTTTGTTAAGTTTTTCGAAGAACCAACTCTTTGTTTTGTTGATTCTTTCTATAGTTTTTTTGGATTCTAATTCATTTAATTCTGATTTTATTTTGATTATTTCTTTCCATCTACTGGATTGGGGTTTATCTTGCTGCTCTTTTTCAAGGAGGTTTAGATGTGGCATTAAATTGCTAGTTTCAGATTTCTCCAATTTGTTGATGTAGGAGCTCAGAGCTATAAACTTTCCTCTGAGTACTACCTTTGCTGTGTCCCAGAGGAGCTGGTAATTTGTGTGTTCATTTTTGTTGAATAGCATGAACATTTGAATTTCCTTTCTAATCTCTTCCATGACCCACTCATGATTCAGCAGTGTGTTGTTCAGTGATCCTGGACTTTCTTTGGTGGCTTTTGGTGTTGAGTTCTAATTTTATTCCCTTGTGGTCAGAGAGTATGCAAGGTATAACTTCTATGTTTCTGAATTTAGACAAGTTTGCTTTGTGGCCTAAAATGTGGTCTATTTTAGAAAACGTTCCATGTGCTGCTGAGAAAAATGTGTATTCTGATGCTGCTGGGTGAAATGTTCGGTAGAAGTCTGTTACGTCTAGTTGATCTATGCAGCTGTTTTCATCTGTGGTTTCTCTGTTGAGTTTTTGCATTTTGGCAACCACCCTCCTTTGACCATTTCATGGTCTCTTCAGGCTCCTGCTGTTCACCTCTGTTGACACTAGGTGGCAGTGCTCCCCCATAATAACCCAATGGCACCAAAGTTTAGGGGCTTTTCTGAAGTCTCTCCAGGTAGCTCGCTCATCCTTACATCACCTAGATTTAGCAAGAATCCTGTCAAGATAGCTTAGCAAGAATCTCATCCTGAAAATATGATTCACTTTAATATCTTCTTGAAGAAGATTTTTGAAGTTCTGTGCTAGGAGGAGCAAAGACCAAATATATTTCCATCTACCTCCCGTCAATTCATCCATTATCCATATATCTAACCATCCATTCCTCATCCATCTCTCCACCATCTGTCCATCCGCCCATGCATTCATCATTAATCCAATCCCCTTTACTGGTCAGTCATCCATAATCCATTCACCCATCCACTATCTACACATCATCCATCCACCCACCCATAATCTATCCATCATCCATCTCATCCATCCACAATCCACCCATCCATACATTCACCCACTCATCAATTCATCTATCATCCATCTTTCTACCCTCCATCCCTTATCCCCCTCTTTACTATCTGTTCATCCATCCATTAATTCTCCATCTGTACACAATCCATCCATCCATCGATTCAAACTTGGGGCATTTCTTTTTCTCAGAAAAGTGCTATATGAATTTATTTTTTAGGTATAATATGTTAAAGATTCATGTCATTTAGGAGAGAGCATGTTGAACACTTCACATCCTCCTTGGGAGATAATTGGTATCTCTCTAGGGACTGGTGGGCTGAAGTCTGGGGATGGTGGCGAGAAGCACTGGAACACAAGCAACAGTTTTCATTAAGTTTTTTTGTTTTTTGTATTGTCAGTTGTGGGGCTTGAACTCTGGGCCTGGGGACTGTCCCTCAGCTATTCAGCTCAAGTTGAGCAGTCTACCACTTGAGCCACAGCACCACTTCTGGCTTCCTAGTGGTTCATTGGAGTTAAGAGCTCATGGACTTTCCTGCCCGGGCTGGCTTTGAAACATGATCCTCAGATCTCAGCTTCCTGATTAGCTAGAATGAAATGCTTGAACCACCAGTGCCCAGCTGCTATAAATACTTTTTCAGAAAGTCCTTGAAATTTTGCCCAGTGTCAGCCTCCGACTGAGATCCTTCTACCTATGTCTTCTCTGTAAACGGGATAACAGGAGTTCCCTGATGTGCTCAGCTCCTCTCCCGTTTTGCAGATGGGTTTCAGGAAGGAATCTAGTCTCACTGCAGTCATGTCCTTGGCATGACCTTAACTAAGCTCTGCTTATCTTGCACCTCTGAAATTGGGTTCACCATCCAGCCTTCTCTTCCCAGAGAGGTCATTCTGTGAGGCTAGGTGAACCCTCAGGGGTTTGTTCATCCATGAGGACTGCTGAGCTCCAGGTCACAGCACTGATCTCTAGGTGGATAGGTCCTTGCTGAAGTTGGAGTAACGCCATCTTGTAGCAAGCCATTACATAGCTGTTGGACCAGGTGAACTGCAGCACACAAGACCTCCTTCCCTTGGCTGGATCCTGGGTGACAGCTAGCAGGGTGCAAGAAGGCCATCCAGTATTTCACCTGCAGCTACTCTGCGGGCATGACACTAGGTGGTGCTCTGACCTAGATTTCTGTTAAAGACAGAGTGACAGGAGAATTTGGGGGTGGTAGTATATGGGTGTCTGTCTTCCAGGGTCCTGGTAATGAGTCTCTGGATGGCACAGGCCAGGGGCTCATAGCTGTCTCCTGCTCTGTAAGTAACCCCTAGTAAGACGTCCAGTCTGCCCCTTTCAACCCAGCTCACAGGCCCCCAGCTCTGTGGAGAGCTTCCCAGGAAAGTTCACACCACAGTCTGCCCTTCCACTGGCAATGCATGCAGGACCTTGGGCTTAACTGGATGGACTTCCACATGGCTCTGTCCCGGGGCATCCTGGGGATCTGCTGAAGGTCACAGACCACTGCCCAAGCTCAGGGCTACTCTCTGGCTCACCAGGATACCTGGGAAAGAGACTGGCTGCCTCAGACCAGGCAGGCCCCAGGTTGTGGCCATGGCAGGGGAAAGGAACCTGCCACAGGGCAGAGGCCTGTGCTTCCTTCTTCACTGATGCTCCGAGCACCTGGGTTGGCCATTGCCTCAGGACGAGCCCCATTTCCTCTGAGTGTTGTCCTGTCCCATTTCTTCACCTTTGTGGTGGTACAAAACGATTCTTCCCATCACCAGCATCACCAGTGAGGGGCATGTGACATAAGCCCAGACAATCACAGCACTCCAGCCCCTCTCAAGAGTGATTGGGGTGATGAACATTGATGCAAAACTTCTCAATAAAATTTTGGCCAATGGACTTCAACAATTCATCCAAAAAATCATAAACCACGATCAAACAGGATTCATTTCAGGGATGCAAAGCTGGTTCAATATACAAAAATCAATTAATATTATTCATCACATCAACAACAGCAAGAATAAGAACCACATGGTTATCTCAATAGATGCAGAAAAAGCATTTGACAAGATCCAACACTCATTTATGATGAAGGTTTTGGAAATATTAGTAATCCATGGAACATTCCTCAATACAATAAAGGCTGTATATGAAAAACCTACACCCAGCATTATACTTAATGGTGAAAAACTAAAGCCATTTCCTCTTAACTCAGGAACAAGACAAGGATGTCCACTCTCTCCAATTCTCTTCAATCTAGTATTAGAATGCCTAGCTAGAGCAATAAGACAAGATGCAGACATGAAGGGGATCCAAATATAGAAAGAAGAAATAAAACTCTCCCACTTTGCAGATGACATGATCTTGTATTTAAAGAATCCCATAGACTCCACTCACAAATTACTCAAGCTGATTCAAAACTTTGGCAAAGTAGTAGGGTATAAAATTAACTCCTAAAAATCAATGGCTTTTCTGTATGCCAACAATGAGAGAAGTGTGGCTGAAATTAGGAAAGCAACTCCATTTGTAATAACCCCACAAAAAATGAAATACCTAGGAATTAACTTAACCAAAGAAGTGAAGGACTTCTATGATGAAATCTTTAAAATCTTGAAAAAGGAAATTAAAACATAACTTAGAAAATGCAAAACCTCCCATGCTCCTGGGTTGGAAAGATTAACATTGTGAAAATGGCAATACTTCCCAAGGCTATCTACAAATAATTTAATGTGATACCTATCAAAATTCCAACCTCATTCTTCAAGGAAATAGAAGAGGCAATCCAAAAATTCATATGGAACAATAAAAGACCCCGAATAGCAAAAATGCTCCTCAATGGAAAGATCACTGCTGGAGGAATATCAATACCAATTTTCAAACTCTACTATAAAGCCAAAGTAATAAAAACAGCTTGTTATTGACATAAGAAGAGACCTCAGGACCAATGGAATAGAATTGAAAACCCAGAAATGAACCTACAGACCTATAGCCATCTAATCTTTGATAAGGGAGCTAAAACAATAGAATGGAAGAAAGACAGCCTCTCCAGTAAATGGTGCTGCCAAAATTGGTTAACTACTTGTAGAAAACTAAAGCTAGATGTTTATATATCACCTTGCACCAGAATCAACTATAAATGGATCAAAGACCTCGAACTCAAAGCAGACACTCTGAAAACATTACAGGATGGAATAGGAGAAACCCTAGGTCTCCTTGGCTCAGGCCGAAACTTTCTGAATAGAGAACCGGAAACACAACAAATGAAAGAAAGTTTGGACAAATGGGATTGCATGAAGTTGCAGAGCTTCTGCATGGCAAAGGAAATAGCTAGCAAGAACAATAGAAAGCCCACGGATTGGGAGAAGATCTTCACTAGCCATACAACAGACAAGGGTCTCAGATCTAAAATACACTTGGAACTCAAAAAATTAAATCCCCCAACAGCAAATCCTCAAAGAAACAACTGCCCAATAAGTAAGTAGGGTAAAGACTTAAAGATAAACTTCTCTGAAGAAGAAAGAAGGATGGCCAATAGACACATGAAGACATGCTCAACCTCCCTATCCATAAAAGAAATGCAAATCAAAACAACATTGAGATACTCCAGTTAGAATGGCAAAAATCAAGAACTCTATTAACAACAGATATTGGAGGGGATGTGGACAGAAGGGAACCTTACTTCATTGTGGTGGGAATGTAAACTTGTTCAAGCACTTTGGAAAGCAGTATGGAGGTTCCTCAAAAGACTTCACATAGAGCTCCCCTATGACCCAGCAATCCCACTTTGGGGCATTTACCCAAATGTTTACAAACAAGACCACACTAAAGCTACAAGCACAACTATGTTTATTGCAGCATTATTTACCATAGCTAAGATATGGAACCAACCCAGATGTCCCTCAGTAGATGAATGGATTAAGAAAATGTGGTATATAAACCCATTGGAATTCTACGCCTCCATCAGAAAGAATGACATTGCCCCATTTGTTAGGAAATGGAAAACCATGAAAAAAATTATATTAAGTGAAGTAAGACAGGCCCAAAGAAACATAGGTCCCATGGTTTTCTTATTTGCAATATCTAGTATATGTATGAGTAAAGCGGAAAAGGTCAGATAATGTGATGTTAGGAAAATGAACCCTTAGATATGTATTTTAATGTTTTTTTCTTTCATGAATTTGTTTCTAACATATTTATAAGATTATCTCTTTGTTGCTTTGTATGTCCCTCTCCCACAGTATAACCCCTGCTTTCACTATATTTGATGTCAGTATAACTTGTAGTGGAGATGGGGAAAAACAAGTCGTTTAAGGATACAGGTGGACCTGTTGCAACAATGAGAAGTACAAGTTTTCATGGCGAAAACGAGCTTTACAACATTGGTTTGGGGGGGAGGCTGGGAGGATTGGGTGGGGGGGTGGGGGGAGAGGCTGGGAAGGGATGTGAAATGTAAACAAAGCAGGAAGCTGCAATGATTGATAAGAAATGTACGCATTATCCTGTTCATTTAATTGTAACCCCTCTGTACAGTGTGTTTACAAAAAAATATAAAAAATAAAAAAATAAAAAAAAAAGAAGTTACAGCAAAGGAAAAAAAATAAATAGGGATACAGGTGCACCTATTGCAACAATGAGATGTACAAGACGTTATGTCGAAAACGAATTTTACAACTTTTGTGGGGGGCATGTGAGCGGCGGGGAGGATTGTGTGGGGAGGCAGGGGGAGGATGGGAAGGGATGAGAAGAGGAAACAAAGGAGGAGGCTACAATGCTTGATAAGAAATGTACTCATTATGTTGCCCATCTACAGTATCTTGCCTCTATACAGTATTTTCACAATAAAAAATTAGTTTTTAATGAAAAAAAAAAGAGTGATTGGGGGCTGGGAAATTGGCTAAGTGGTAGAGTACTTGCCTAGCCTGCATGAGGCCCTGGGTTCCATTCCTCAGTACCACATAAATAAACAACAAAAAAAGAGTGATTGGTGCAGGAGATGGGTGTGTGCCCAAGAGGAGCCAATAAAAATGCCTCTGCAGACCCAAGGTGGGCCAATGGGAATACCTCTTGCTCACCCATGGAGGGCCAATGGGCATTTCTCCTGCAGACCCAAGGAGGACCAATGTGAATGTCTCCTACAGACCCAAGGAGGGCCAGTGGAAATGCCTCTGCAGACTCCGAAGCTCTTGCAAAGACTGTCTGGGATTCCAAACTGGTTGGTCCATGCTTGCCATGAGTATGACCAGAGGCAGTTGGTGTCATGGCTGAGGTTTGAAGGTGGGAACTGAATCCCAAGTGAGGAGAGTGGCTCTGTGGTGTGGTTAAATGCTGCTACCATGGAGCAGAGTGGGTCAGGTATGGCAGGAGGGCTCCTGAGGCTGAGGTTCACCTCCATCCTGCTCTCTGATCTGGCATCTTCTGCCATGGCCTGGTGCAGCAAGTTTGCCCTTGACCTTGAATGCTGGAGAAAGAAACTTCCATGTCTTCTAAACCAGCCCACCTCAAGTACCCTATCATCATGGTAGCTCGAACCACAGGAGACAGTCTCCAGACATCTGTAAGGGAAGTGTAGATAATGTGAACTTAGAGCTGGAAAAAACCCTGGGAGACTTGCCTTGCAGGCATGAGGCCCTGGGTTCAATTCCTCAGCACCACATAAGCAAAAAGAAAAAAAGCCAGAAGTGGTGTTGTGGCTCAAGTGGTAGAGCGCTAGCCTTGAGCTGAAGAGCTGAGGGACAGCGCCCAGGCCCAGAGTTCAGGCCCATGACTGGACCCCCCCCAAAAAAAAAAAAACCCTGGGAGAATCTCTGTCCAGGAGAGCCTGGAGGAGAGGGAGGAAGACTGCTTTGTTCTCTGTAAAGCTCAGGCTGGACTTTGAGGGGCCAGCACTCCTCTGCAAGGGTGGTCTGTGGAGCCATGGAACCTTCCAGCAGGGCTGGTGACAGTGGCCTTTAGATTCCCTCCTCAGCTGAGGTCCTCAGGTGCCTGGGGATGGGCCCCAGCCACTTGGCTTCCTAGGAAATCTCAGCCTGCACTGTTGTCATTCAGGCCTCAAATCCTAATTTATATTGTTGGGAAGGTAATTTATACACTCATGTAAACTCCTTTTTACTCCTGAGTTTTGAGTAACAGGTGTGTAATTATTTCCAGCTCTCCTTTCAAGAAAATTCTAAACTGAGGGCTGTTAAGACCTTAATATTCTTCAGGGTTGCCAGGGATGGTATTTTTCCTGGATCAAATTCATTCCCTCTGTTGGGACTGACATTATTAGGTTACAGATTTTGCTTCAGGAGGCTGGAAGGCTTATCCATGTGTGTGTGTGTGTGTGTGTGTGTGTGTGTGTGTGTGTGTGTGTGTGTGTGTGTGTGTAGGAGGAGAATAGCCAAGGCTGGCCCTGGCCCTGGCCCTGTGTGTGTTGCTATTTTTATTTTTGCAGCCTGGACTCTTCTTTATTGAGTCATGGACGTTCCTTGCAGACCTACTATGAACACAGCTCCACCAGGATTGCATGACACGCACAATGGAGACAAATTACTTATCCAAGTACAGCAGCTAATGAACCTTAGGGGAGATTAGTTGTGGGCGAGGAGGGGGGAGAACGGGTCTTGAGGCTTGAACTCAGGGCCTGGGCACTGTCCCTGCAGCTCCTATCCTGGCTGACCTTGGCTGATGCCTTCACCTTCGGCTTCAGGGTTCTCAGCCGGTAGTTGAGATCATATGGGCCCCGACATTTGGCGTCCGGCCCTGCCCCGCTTCCCAGGAGCAGTGGGGCATGGGGCGTCGATGCTTGCCTGGGCAGCCCAGGTGGCTTCCAGACACCAGCTCTGCAGTGGGCTGGGCGTGGGCCACACCAACCAGGTGTCACTTGGGGAGGCTGTGCAAGGCCTGAGTCCTAGTCCTGAAAAGGCGCAGGGCTGACAGCCTGGCCAGCAGCCCCACACCATGGGCAGGCAGTGGAACCTGTAAGAGGCACGGCCTAGAGGCAGAAGTGATGGTATTGGGAAAGTGGCCTAGAGATGCAGTGCATTTGGGGCATGGCGTAGAGGGAGGAAGTAAGAGCATTGGAGTCTAGAGAAGAAAGTAAGGCCATGGGGGTGTGGCCTAGAGAAGAACGGCTAATGGGGTCGTGATCCACAGGGAGGAAGTGAGGTCATTGGAGGGTGGCCGTGCAGGGGCTGTTAGGAGCCTGGCCCTGCTCTTCCTCTGACTGACTCCAGCGAGATGAAGCCATTTTGCCCCACCTGGTGATCTCCACCTCGGTGTTCTACCCCTCCACAACGCAAAGCAACAGGGCCAAGTGGGTAAGAACAAGAAGAAACCCTTCATCCTGTAGGCCAATTACCTCAGGTGTTATGTTACAGATGGGAGGCTGAGGAGCACGTGGGATAGCATTGGATCAGGGAGTGTTTGGGATACACACACATACATGCAACATGCAAACACACACAAACATATGCATGCACACATGCACATATGAGCATATACACATCCATATACACATGTGCACAGACACAAACATACATGCAGTTCATGCACACACACATGTACACACACACATGGAGGCTTGTTTCCTCCCGCCCCTCCCCCCATTTCCATGTCCCTTAAGCTCCTTGTCGGTTGCATTATCAGGAACTGCTTGATAAAGAAACTCTTTTGGGTGATGACAAGAATTGATTTCCAATTCCCTGCAGAATGAGTCCATCATCACAGTGGCACAGGCAATTTAGCTCAGATTCCAGGACTGCCTGGGGTTTGACAGGGAGGGGAAAGAGACATTCTCAGAGGGGTTTGTGTGGGGCTGTGGCCAAAAGGACATGGCTGCTTCAGGGTCCCCCTGAGGCCACTGGTAGGAAGTAGTCTCCCAGGCTGCCTTCCATGAGGCTGTGGGAAATTCAGTCTTGCTCAGCTTGTTCACTCAAATGTACAGCTGAGAGAGAAAGGATCAGTTTCCCCTGTTTAAGAAGCCCTCAGATAGTGTCCATGGAGGGTTAAAGGAGGTTTAAAGGAGTTTGGGAGGTGGCCTGCATGGGCTGGACCACTGACTATAACAGGCCAGCTGATTGGTTGAGACCACATCTCAAAGATAATTGGAGTGAGGAGAACTTGAGTGTGGCATGAGGCCCTAAGTACAACCCCAGTATGGCCCTCAAAAACATTTCAGACAACCCCATTTAAATATGTGTGTGTGTGTGTGTGTGTGTGTGTGTGTGTGTGTGTGTGTGTGTGTGTGTGTGTGTGTGTGTGTGTGATTCTACTGGCCCTGGTGCACTGTAATCCTAGCTATTCAGGAGGCTGAGATCTGAGGATGGAAGTTCAAAGCCATGCTGGGCAGGTAAATCCATGAGGTTCTTATCTCCAAATAATCACCTAAAAGCCAGAAGTGGAGCTGTGGCTCAGGTGGTAGAACACTAACCTTGAGCAAAAATGTGAAGGGACAGCACCCAGGTTCTTAGTTTAAGCCCAAGGACCAGCCAAAAAGAAAGAAAGAAAAATGACTGATTCCCATTGTGCATCAAGTGACAGGTGCTTCAAAGCCACTTTTGTTGGGCCCACAAATAAACTATAAGTGGAGGCAGAGTCTCGTGCTGCTAACCCATGTTGTATGTGTCTCTGCTCTGAACCATTTTTCCAGCAATTGCTTTGCAATCACCTTGGGGTTCAGGAAGGACCAGACAAATTGATAACTTCTTAATGACAAGGGATGAAGCCACCCCTGAGGGCCGGCAGAGCCCCCCAGGACAGCTCACCCCGCAGGACACAGGACATGTTGATCCTGACCAGCTGTGACAGCCATCATGCCTCTCCAGAATCCACCAGAAACAAGGACCAGAATTATCACCACCCAGGCCACACTGGGACTGGTGGCCATTTTAACATGGCATACCTTTGTCCTCAAGTCTCCTTATTTTTTAATTTTTGCCAGTCTTGGGGCTTGAACTCAGGGCCTGGGAACTGTCCCTGAGCTTCTTTTGCTAGTGCACTACAACCTGAACCACAGTACTGTTTTTTTTTTATTTTTCTGTGTAGTTTGTACTGAGGAATCAAACCCAGGGCTTCATGCATGCTAGGCAAGCACCCTACCACTAAGCCACATTCCCAGCCAAGTCTCCTTATTTAACTTAAGACAAATGTCTGTACCCCAAAGATAGCTGAAGATGTGCCCAAGCTGTCTTTCACCCCATGGCCACCATGGAAGAATTGACCTTTACATCCCAGTGTGGAGGATAGCCAGAGAGAAATCTTTGAAATCAAAGGCACTTGGACTAATGGCATAATTGCTCTGTGAAACCACTTGCCAAGTAATTATAGACTATTGTTAGGTTGATCTAGCTTCTTTTTTTATCCCTGCTAAATAATGAGGCTTTGCTTGGAGTGATGGGTGGGAGCAATCACACACACACACAGTTAGATAGAACAGAGGTCCCCTCTTTGCCACCCTTTTCTTTTCTACCTTCTTTAATGCAATAGCGGAGATGAAACAGCACCCCCCCCAGCCCCAAGCCAGCAGGTGAGTGAACAGGCCCGTGGGCCTCTGTGTTCTTACCCCTGCTAAGAGATATTTTTGGTATTAAAATATACTTTCAAGAAACAGCAGCTGGAGAATTTGCTGAGACTGGCAGTTCCTGTAAGGATAGAAGGTCCTTAAGGCCCCGAGGTTAGAGTAATGAAACCCAGGAGTTTTCTATGTCGCTCTTTTGAGCCTCTCCCTCCCCCACAAGTGGGCTTCCTTCTTCCTCTGCTCCTCCTCCTTCTATACCCTGAGATCATGTCCTTCATGTGCTCACTGCTCACAGCAAGCTAATGCAGATACATAGTGCAGTATTCACTTTTAAAACATGGATAATAGAGCTCCACTAGGATAAATGATATCTGTGGAAAGCCAGAGCATGCATTTCGGTGTCTGCTTAGTGCATCCATTGTGTCCAGATGGGGTCCTCAGAGCCACTGCCCGGGGAGAAGGGGTGAGCTCTGCCCAGAAGAAACTCCATGTGCAGGGGTTGGCGATGGGAAACAGAGGCCCACAGGGGGGCTGGGATTGGGGTGGACTTGGTGGTCAGAGCCCATGGCTGCAAACAGCCATCAGGGAAGATGGTCACCTGTTGGGGAATCAGAAGTGCTCTGGCCATGGCAGTGGGTCGGGAGTTGGGAGAGTGAGGTCATGATGTGACAGTGGGTATAGAGTCTGGAGCACCGTGGCCGTTGCAGTGGATAGGGATAGTCCTTCACAATGACCAGCAGGGCTCTGGCTCCCCACATCTGAAGAGTGAGGTGCAGCTGCTTGTCACCTGACCCCTCTTGAGACCATGGACCATCACCTGACCTCTCCTAAGACCACAAACTGTCCTTCCACTTCAGAAGCCACCTCTGGCCAGATCTGAATGCACTGGTGACCAGGCCCTGCTTTCCCTCTGCTCACCTCCTCTACTCTCACCCTCATCCTTCCTGTTGAACCTAAAGCAAACATCTGTCTCCAAAGATAGCCAAAGAAATACAGAAGAGCTGTCCTTATCTATTACCTGTAACAGACCCCCTTCTCTGTCCTTTGCTACACATCTTTATTTGGCTCAGAGGAGCAAGTGGCCCAATGGAATGTGGGGCATCTGGTGCTGTGGCTTGGGGTCCCTGGCTCTGATTGAAGCACTGTGTGACCGTGGGAGATCCAGGGTCCACAATGACCTTTACACTTTATCCTTTCTCCTTCCTGGGAGCCAGCGCTCCACGGAGCCGCTTGCTGATGATGCTAGTATGGGCCCAGCCTGTCTCACTGCTTATGGTGACCCATTCTGAGGGAAGAGGGCTGGGGCTATGCTTAATAGCACTCACTGGAAATCCTAGCACTTGCATGGCTGAGGCAGGAAGATCAAGAGTTCTAGGACAGTCTGGGCTACTTACAAAAGTCTGAACGGCTGACTTTACTTAATATAATTTTTTCCAAGTTTTTCCATTTCCTAACAAATGGGGCAATGTCATTCTTTCTGATGGAGGCATAGAATTCCATTGTGTATATATACCACATTTTCTTGATCCATTCATCTACTGAGGGGCATCTGGGTTGGTTCCATATCTTAGCTATGGTAAATAATGCTGCAATAAACATTGTTGTGCTGGTAGCTTTAGTGTAACCCCTCTGTACAGTATGTTCACAAATAAAATTAAATTAAATTAAAAAAGAGGTCTGAACGGTCCTTCTTATGTCAAGGAGTCAGCTGAGCCTGCCTATGGTCTGAACTACACTGGATCCCTCAGTCCTCCTCTTCCAGTTCCTCCTCCTCGCCTCCATTCTGCTCTTTCTCCTCTTTCTCTTCTTCCTTCTCCTTCTTCATGCCAGTCCCGGTGCTTGAACTCAAGGCCTGGGTGCTGCCCCTTAGTTATTTATTTATTTTTTTTAATTTGGTCAAGGATGATGCTCTACCACTTGAGGCACAGTTCTACTTTCAGCTTTTTGGTGGTTAACTAGAGATAAATATCTCATGGACTTTCCTGCCTGGGCTAAGTTCAAACCATGATCCTCACATTTCAGCCTCCTGAGTAGCTGGGATTACAGGTGTGAGTCACAGATGCCCTGGCTGTGATTTGACATCTAAATGGAGTTGGTGGAAGGGTACTAACTACTTTTTGTTCTGATTTCTGAGTTTGACAGTTTTATTATTTATTAAAAATGACATGATTTCCTTGTCTCAGCATTTCTCCTGCTTCAGGGGGTCTATTTGTATTTGTAAAGTTCCAGAGTCCTTGTCAGTTTTCTTCCATTTGGAAATAGGTGTGAGGACCGTTGTTGTCCTATGTATGTCCCACATGTAGCCTCAGCTCTGAGTTATGATTCAACAGCTCCATAAGGAGTAGAAACAATTTATAATGATGAGATTTATCATGGAAATATATGGCCACCACTTGTTAATGATGAGATTTATTTATCTGCTCAGTGTCTTTTTTTAGTAAGACCAGGGAGAATGCACAACTCTTAATCCCTTCTCAGGAAATCAAGCTGTCCCCTATCCTCAGTGAGGAGCCCAGTAGAGATGTCCAGGAAGAACATACATCGATAAAGACTTTTCAAGGGTACCTTAACTTATTGTTATTATTATATTTTGGTGGTACTAGGATTTGAACTCAGGGCCTCACCTGCTAGGCAGATGCTCTACTTGAGCCCTGTTCCAGTTCTTACTGCTTAGGTTAAGGATGGGGTGTTTGTTTTTGAAATAGGGTCTCATGTTGTTGCCAGGGCTGGTGTGAACCTCCTGTTTGTATGATACTCCCACATGCATAGCTGCCACTACAACCTGCTTATTGATTGAAATTGTGTGGGAGTGTGTATGTCTGAGCTAGCTTCAAATTGTAAGCCTCCTGATCCCTGTCTTTCAAGGAGGAGCTAGATCCCACCCAGCTGTGATGTCCTTGATTGCTGAACTCATTGGTAGAGCCAGAGCCCTCACGATCCAATCACTTATCAAGGCCCCACCTCCTGACAGTTCATTCAGCTATGATGTCATTGGTGGATGAGCCCATTGGTGGAGTCAGAACCTCTATGACCCAATCACCTCTCTCTTGTCTCCAGATTGCAGCAAGCTTTCAAACCAGGAGCCTTTGGACCATATTCATGCTTCCCAGGTGAAGAAGATGACATAACGGGATAGCAGGGATGGCTGGTTGCAGTCCTAATGGACCAGTTGATCACATCAAGAGGACAGCAGAGATGGTGACTCAGAACTCTAAACCTAAGGAGTGAAAATACCTATCCTGGAACCATCCACTAACAGATTTTGTCTGAGTGAGAAGTTAATGTCTGCAGTGCCTAGCTGCTTTTATTGGGGATAGAGTCATGTATTTGGGGCTGTCAGGGAGGTGGGGAGACCTATGGAAGATGAGGCACAGAAAACATGCCACTTGCACATTGCAAAGTTCAGGCCAATGGCTCCTCTTTCTCCTCTCATTGAGAGTAAGCCGTTGGATAGTAAGCTGGAGAAGAAATATTCAGTGTCATCAAAAAGCCAAAAAATCCCCAAGCCAAAGGATTTCGACACACTTCCAAATCTCCTCTATCAGGCTGGTTATTTTTCTTCCCAAAACTAGTAGCAGGTGTTTGGCTGTGTGCATTAAAAGCCATTTCGTGTTCCCTTGACAAAGGAGTTTTTTATTTAGTGCTGTAAGCTCAATAATACAGCATCTCATGAGAACTATTAAAATGGGAAATGTCTGCTGGGCTGACAATTGTTCTATCGATACATACTGAATACTACATTGCGGACAGCCAAATGGACCAATAGCTCTTATGGAAAAGGCTTAGCAGGGGGCCCTGGCTGTGCCACAGCTTCCGTGCTGGCCTTGGGGGATGCATTTGGAAGAGTCCTCCATAGATCCCCGGCAGTCCTCCATCTCAAGTGGGGTGGAACATGGCTTTGGCTGCCTGAGCTGCTCAAACTCATGTTTTCCAGTGTGGTGGAGAGCTGTGTAGACTAAACTCCTCTCCTTTCCTTCTCAGGCAGGCTTAGAGCAGTTTCACTCTGGACTGCGTGCCTGGGATTCCAGAACTGCAGACCCTCTGCCCCCTTACTTCCCACCACTCTGTCATTGACTTGGCTCTGAATCTATAGGTTTTGTCTCCTGATTCTTAATTGTTCCTAGGATTTTTCCTCCACTTCTGTCTACTGAACACCATTTTGTGTAAATCCTCTTCTCCATCCTCTTCATTACCACCCCCGCATCCCGCCCTCCTCTCCCATTGATAGGGCTTGAGAAGTCCTAGCCCTGATTGGTCAACTTGACTGGATGGAGAGACTTGGGGGAGACTGGGGAGGCTCACTTCTGCCAAAGTCCATGATGGATTTTGAAATGATCCAATCACATCAGGGTGATGATTGTGGATGGATACATCAGATCATGAAGTGATCAGTGTAGATCTGATCATCAGTGAATTCATCAGATCATGATGTGATCAGTGAATCTGATTATTGATGGATTCAGGATTTGATTAGATCCTTGGGAGCTGGTGGAAATGATGGGGTCTGGGTGGAGGAAATGGGTGGCTGGGAATGTCTCCTTGGGAGTTGTATCTTGCCTGGCCACTTCCTGTTACTGCTTCTCCTCACTTCCTGTCTATCAAGACATGAAGTCCTCCCCCCCCCCCAGCTGCCATGATGTTTGGGAACCTGGTGCTGAGCAACCAGGGATGGAGCCCTCTGAGGTTGTGAGCAGGAGATACCATTCTTTCTTCAATGTGTTTATCTCAGGGATAATCACAAAGACAAGAATAATATCAAATATCAAATATACACACTGATAACTCCCTGTGAAGAACTTATGTTTCAACCATTTTTTTTTATCGGTCATGGGGCTTGAACTCTGGGCTTGAGTGCTGTCCCTGTACTCTTCAGCTCAAGGCAAGTGCTCTACCACTTGAGCCACAGCTCCACTTTTGGTTTTCTAGTGGTTTATTGGAGATAAGAGTCTCACAGACTTTCCTGCCTGAGCTGGATTTGAACCTAGATCCTCAGATCACAGCTTCCTGAGTAACTATGATTACAGGTGTGAGCCACAGGCACCTGGCTCAACCATTTTCATTTCACCCAGTGTAGAGCACAGAGGCCATGATCCTCCTATCTATGCTTCCTCCATAGCTGGTATTATAGCTATCCATCATCATGCTCAGCTTGTCGGTTGAAATGTGGATTTAAGTTTTTGCCCTGGTTTGGCCTCAAACCACACTCCTTGATCTCTGCCTCCTTAGTAGTTGAGATTGTAAGTGTGAACCACTGTGCTTTTCTTTTTCTTCTTCCTTTTCCTGGTACATAGCCCAGGCTGGTCTCAAACTTACTGACTTCCTGCTTCAGCCTCTTCATCGCTGTGATTATAGGGCTGCACTTCCGTGCCTGGCTGACTGTAGTTTTCTTTGGGGTGCTTACCAGCACTTAGACAATATTAATGAGGATTAATGATGTTGTAAATAGGTGTTTAAAATAAATAAAAAAGGTGAAAACAGGGATTAGGGAAAGCTACAGTGGGTTAATAACTGAGGTATTCCACGGTGAGCCGCTCCAAGATTATTTTAGCATCAAGAAGGAAACATTTTGTCACAAACAAAATCAATCTGTAATCAGAAGATAATTTGCAATCAGCTTTGCAAGTGAAATTGCATTTTCTTGTGGTCTGAGGGTGTTTTGGGAACTGCATGAGTGAGCTGATAAATGAGTAATGGATTGGAAGGTGAGGGTGAGGGCTGGTTTCACCAGCCAGGTGTTTACAGGGAGGGAGGGGGTGCTTCCCCCACAGCGATTCTTTAGAAGGAGCCACAGATGGACTCTGCTGAGAGTAGAAATGCCTGGAGCCTGGCAAGTGCACTGGTAACACGCTCTGCAGGATGTGTATGTCTCCTCAAAATTCACTCCACCTCCTGCCCCACTGCCTTGGTGATTCTGTGTATTTAAATTGTTGTGGGGGTCCTGGGGTTTGAACTCAGGTGCTCAAGCTTGCTATGTAGGTGCTCTACCACTTGAGTCACAACCCTGGTTCTGTTTGCCTTCTTCTTTTTTAACTGGATTTCATGGCCTTGCTCTTTCCTTTCTGAACTGTGATCCTCCTGTTTATACTTTCTGTGTAGCTGGAATGACAGACAGGAGCCTCCATGACTGGCTTATTGACTGATATGGGGGGGTCTCAAGAGATTTTTTGGCTTCCATCAAACTGTGATCCTCCTACCCTAGCCCCCAAAGCAGCTGGTATTACAGGTGTGAGCTCCCATTCCAGCTGGGTATAACTCTGTATGAGCAGTGACAAATGCTTCCCATGTTTCCCCCTTAGGTTTATCTTGAAACCAAAATGAGGGTGACATGGGGTTTGGGCAGGTAACCAGCTAGTCACACAATTACACACATTCTCTAAAGAAACCACAGATTGCCAAGTTACAAAATTACTTAACAAACAAAACAAAAAACCTCCTGACCATAAAGACTGAATTCAGAAAGGACTTAGTATATTTCAAGCAGTGGCTTAAAAAAAAATCTAGCAATAAAATGGAAAACAAATCAAAAGAGGATGGCATGATCCCATCTTCCCTGTTGTGATGTGCAGAATGTGGGTACTAAAGCCTCGGAAGCTTCCAGAGCTAGTTTTCAGGGGCAGCTCTGCTTTGGCCAGCTGGCTCTCTTCATGCATTATGCAGTGTTTTCCCTTTCCCCATTCTTGTCTTAAATACTTATGAAACTTGTTTAGACCGCGCTAATCCAAGAAATAAAATAGAATTATCTGAGCAGAGGTAATGCAAGGGGACACCACCGTGATTTAGGAAGCCAGCTTGGAGGTGTGTGTTAGAATATGAGGGAATTAATTTGCTGAGTTCCTGGTGATGCACTGCTGTGGCCCTCACAGTATTCTGCAAGTGAACAGGACAGGGTTTCATGCTCATCCTCCTCGTGCCTGCTTGGGACTCAGATCTTGTTGGATGGAACTGGGTTCAAGGTTCTGCATGACTGGTTATGAATGGGCTCTGGCTAATTTGTTTCTTTCACTCATGGGTATGGCTGCTTTGACAGTCCTGAGTTTATCTTCTACCCCAAATCAGTAAATGTGGACTTCTTCCAGAACATTCTCAAGATTCCTACCTTGGATATGGACTTCTTCTAGAACTTTCTGACAATTCCATCCTTGGGAGTCGATTTTGGTATCTGTTGTCTATGACAGTTTCTCACCTCTTTCAGAATGAGTGGAGGGGAAAGTTTGGAGGGTCACAACATGGAGGGGATTAAGGAGATGGAGATGTGGATTAATGACAGTTTGGTAATTACACATCATGTGTGTGTATTGGCTTATGTACAGTACCCCATAAATAAGTACAAATATTGTATGTTCACTAAGAAGAAAAAAAGCAGTCAGGTGCAGGGATACATGCCTGCAATCCCAGTACTTAGGAGGAAAGATGGGAGGATCTTCAATTTGATTGAGGGCAGCTCAAGTAGTAGAGGCTAACTTTGAGCGGAAGAGCTTTGGGCAGAACCCAGGCCCACAGTTCTAACCCCATGACCGACGACAGGTTAGCACTATACTACTTGAGCCACAGCATCACTTCCGGTTTTCTCAACAGAAAATTGGAGATAAGAGTCTCACAGACTTTCGTACTCAGGCTGGCTTTGAACCATGATACTCAGAGCTCAGCCTCCTCAGTAGCTAGTCTTACAGGCATGAGCCACTGGCACCTGGCTGCCCATGTGTTTTGAACCCCTAAACCAGAGCTCAGCCTCTGTCCTCTTGGTTCTCTGGAGTCTCATGGACTTCCCTGCCCAGGCTGGCTTTGGACTAGGATACTGAGATCTTAGCCTCTTGAGTAGCTGGAGTTAAAGGTGTGAGCCACTGGTGCCCAGCTAGTCTGGGGGGGTGTTGTATTCCTGGTACAAGGAGGTGAAGAAGACCTCCCCCTATGGCCTTCCATGACCCAGGCACCCCAGGGTTCCTTTGTGTCTGCTTCCCTTCTGTCTGGGAGGAAGGTGGGCAGTTTTTCTCTGCCAAGACTGGAATGTGATGATTTTGGGCCTGGCGGGCTCTGCCATGGCTGGAGACACTGCTCAGCCCCGGAACATGGCCATGGACACTGCAGTAGACAGCACCACAGCATGCAAGGGCAGATAAAAAGGCCTTAACTGTGAGGGTGGGCAGAGCACCGCACTGACAGGCTAAGTCCAGATGCCCTGCTCTGCCATGTCTGTCCCTGGGTCTACCTGGTCCATTCTTGTCCTGGTCCCTAGACAAAAAGAGACATGCAGATGGGGAGCCATTCTGCCAGGCAGCGAATGGTGGTTGTTTGAGTGTGGATGCTGAGGACACAGGCAGTGACCAGAACTCGACTAAACCCCGTGATCATGGACAGAGGTGATGGTGATCAACCCTCTTACCTGAGGGTGGGAGAGGGGCCTGGGGGAACTCTCTAAGGGAATGGGGCCAAGTGAGCTGACTCTCAGCTATGGTCTGGGTGTAGAAGATGCTCCAAAGGCCCACACATGGAAAGATTGGTCCTCTGTCTGGGAGCTGCCAGAAGAACATGATTTAATATTTAAGCATCTCCAGGAGGAGTGAGGTTTGGGACCCTGTTCTCTCTCTCTCTCTCTCTCTCTCTCTCTCTCTCTCTCTCTCTCTCTCTCTCTCTCTCTCTCTCTCTCTCTCTCTCTCTGTCTCTGTCTCTCTCTCTCTCTCTCTCTCTCTCTCCTAGCTGCCATGAGGTAAGAAGGTAAGAAGTCTTCTCTGCTACAGGTAAACCCACAGCAATGGGACTGCTGCCCTTAAATGGAAACCTATGCGGCAGTGAACCAAACTAAACCTTTTCTTGTGGTGAGTGATCCCACACCGGGATCTGGTCACAGTGCTGGGAAGCCGGTGCATGCAGCCCTACACTGGACATCCAGCCCCAGCGTTTCTCCAGGGTCCCTACTGGCTCAGAGCCCCAGGGGTCAGAAACCAAGGATGGACTAGGATGGAGCAAAGGGTCAGAGCCCCTGCCACCCCAGTGTTCCCTCCCCATCCCCTGCATCTCCATGAAGGTGTCTCTTGTTGTGCTTGTGGGTTTGGGGAGGCCCAGTGTGGTGCTGTTATTTGAGAGTTAATGTCTTTCCCTTGGAAGGAATAAAAAAAAACCAAACATGTGGTGACAAAGAATTTGTTCTGCTCTTTAGGCTGTAGGCATGGATTCCTCGCCAAGTAGCAACATCTAGTTCTAGTGGAAGATGGGTCCCTGGTGGCACTGGCAGCCACCCTGGATGCACGGTGAGAAGCTCCTGATGGCCCATCTATGCTGTCTGCCCTTCCAAAAACCCGTCCCTTCCTCCTTCCCCTCCTTCCCCTCCCCCTCCCACCAGCCTGCCTGCCTCCCTTGCTTTAAAAATTATTTTTAAATGCTCAACACTGAGAAGTGGCAGCTATATCCTGCCAGAGCCTGCCAGCAACAAAAGGGAATCCTGAATTAGGGGGTGAGGATGTGGAAAAATAAAGACATAAGACAAAGGATGGGGTTGGGAGGTCTGCAGCTTAAGACTGCAGCCCCATTTATTTTTAACTTTCTCTATTATATACTAATATAAGTCAAGAGGTAACATAAGGTTACCAAAGTCTAGAAAAACAAGGAAAATTTCAGTAAAAACAGAGTGCACTAAAAAAAAGACAAGGTCAACTGTTAGAAAGTAAAACAAACTCTGCAGACATAAAAAAGAAATCCCAGGCACCTAGTGTTCTTTAAGTAAGCCAATTTCTTGTACATGCCCCACATTGAGCATTTGGGTCAAGATAACCTTTAAACTTTGCTATTGGCTCCCAACAATCTACAGCTCTTTCTTTCTTTCTTTCTTTCTTTCTTTCTTTCTTTCTTTCTTTCTTTCTTTCTTTCTTTCTTTCTTTCTTTCTTTCCTTCTTCTTCTTCTTCTTCTTCTTCTTCTTCTTCTTCTTCTTCTTCTTCTTCTTCTTCTTCTTCTTCTTTGTTTATTTATTTTTTAAAATTATTTATTTATTTATTTTTGCTGGTTTTGTATCCCTTTTATTGACTCATGTATTGTGTGGACAGAAGTTTTGGGTGTTTGGGGAGCTACAGGTGTCCTGCTTGAAAGGATCCTTCATGCCCATCCCAGTGGACCACCCAAAGGCAAACAGGCACAAGAGAAAGATTACTACAAGGTGTATTAGAGAAGCCATATTTCCCCAAAGAGGGAGCACATGGCATCCGTCCCTATTCAGGTAGCAGGAGGGTCTGGGAGCAGGAAGTGAGGTGGGTGTTTGCTCAGGTGGGTCTGGGTGGAGAGAGGGAGTGGCCAGCTGTAGGGCGGGAACTCCAGGGCAGACAGTAGCTCAGGGCTGGGTGGAGCTGAGGACCAAAGGTGGGCGTAAAGCTAACTTCACTTGGCAGCTGGTTTGAGGCTCAGCTTTCCAATACGGCTTTGTGCATTGATCTGACACTAGTCCTGATTGCTGGCTGGCTAATCTAAGTGTCTTCACTTGGTGGAAGACTTCTCACCAGGAAGAGGGGGGTAAACTGCAATGCATAAATACCTTTCAAGCTTCTGTTTATATTTGCTGATGGCCCAATAGCCAGAGAAAAGTGCACGTGCAAAGGGCAGAGTGCGTGTGGGAGGGTGTGCAGGGAGTGAATTCAGGAAGTGAGATTCCCTAGCCAGATGTGAAAGGAATCATTAAACAAGTTGTTGAAACATCTCCAAAAATCTGAGTGGCTTCCTCCAACTAAGGACTCTTCTTATTTTTGTCAGTCATGGGGCTTGAACTCAGGGCCTAAACACTTCCTCTGAGATTTTTTTGCTCAGAGCGAATGCTCTACCATGGTAAGCCACAGCTCTACTTCCAATTTTTAGGTGGTTCATTGGATATAAGTCTCATGTACTTTCCTGCTTAGGTTGGGTTTGAGATCGTTAGATCTCAGCCTCCGGAGTAACTGGGATTACAGGCATGAGCTACTGGCACCCGGCTTGAGGATTATTTCTTGCCTAACACAATTCCAAGCTGAGGAAACTCAGCAGGAATTCTCTTATTCAGTTGCTCTGCCATGGGCTAAGAACTTCAAAGCCCATGGCCTTTTATCAGTGTCCACACTTTCTGGAACAATGGGCCCCAGGAATTCTCCACTGCTCTGTACAACACTGGGAAAAGCAGAGGATGGAGGACTAAGGAAATGTTTTAGAGATCTGTTGTATGGCAGCTGTAGCTGTTGCCAGGTCAGAGGGGCTGGAAGCTTCTAGAAAGAATTTTAGGATAGATGGAGAGGAGACACTAGTGGGAGCAGGCTTACTAATACAAAGTGAAGGCAAAGGGCTAAGGCGGCAGAATAATGAAGGACTAATGGCCTTGAGGGTCCAAGGACCCTCGATCTTTTCCGGGAACTTAGAGGTGGTCATGTCTGGTAACCCATGTCCATAACTTCAGGGCTGTGCAGCACCAACACCGGCATGTTGGGCAGGACTTGATGGTCAGACTAGGACTGTCCCCTTCCAAAACTGTGGGAATGGCAAGACCTCGTTGTATGTCACGACTCATTCTATGAAGGGCAGCAGGTCAAGATGTGACTTTTTTTTTTGCCTATTGCTGGGGTTTTGAACTCGGGGCCTTTCCCTTCTAGGCAGTGTTTTACCAGTTGAGCCACTCCCTCCATGCTTTTTTTGCTTTCTTTTCTAGATTGCATCTCTTGTTTTTGCTTACAGCTGGACTCAGAGCAAGATCTTCCCTCCTTTGATTGCTGAGGAGCTGGAATGCAGTTACCTTTGGCTTATTGGTTGAGATGGGGAATCTTCTTGTTTGCTACGCTGGCCTTGAATTTAAATCCTCCTGATCCCTACCTCCATTGAGAGCTTGTTTTATGGGTTGTTCTAATGTAATTCGGAACCCTCTGACATTCTGCCAAGCTTTTAGAAACTGACTAAGATGTTGGAAATTAAACAAGCTCTACCTGAAGATGAGCTGTGAATTCCAATTGTTGAAGGTGTTACAGGTGTTCTGTGGTCTGTTTTGCTTTATGGAAGGATGTGAGTATTTTCTCTGGCTTACTTCCTGATTTCTTATAAAGTTTTTAATTCATCTTCAGGAAATTAGAGTGGTTTAGCCTGAAAGCTAGTGACTCCTGTTAGCCATAGCCAGAATACAGGACTGATTTCCATTTGTCCAGTCTGCCTCTGGTATAGATGGGGAGCTGGAGTAGTATGAGGGATGTTGTTTGAGGGCAGACCATTCCTAATCCTGGGTCCACCCCCTGTCTGTGGACTGGCTCAGGGTCCATCACTCCCACGTGTCTGTGCTGGCAGCGAAAACATCAATGGGTTAGTGGGGGGAATCTGAGCGACCGGGCTCCACGTGGCATCTGCCGAGCACCTGACAGGGACCTCCAGCGATCAGTGAGCCCAAGCCCCATCCGAGCCGCACGCTACCAATGCACTGAGGTCACAGGCTTCTTCTTCTTCTTTTAATTTAAAGTTTTTATTTTTGTAGAGAGATTCCCAGTGAGTTGTTTATTTTTCTTGCCCTTTTCCATATTTGATGAGGGAAGAGAGCCACGGCAGTAATAGCTGTGATTCATTGAACCTTTATGGGGTCTGGCTCTGTATGCAGCAACCTGTTGCAGGGTCTTCATGATCAAAACAGCTCGGGGGAGGGGAGAGGGGAGCGGGGTTGTCGATGTCAGCACCCCCATTTCCACACCTCAGGGTTGGGAACCCCTCCTGGGAAGGGCACCATGGTACAGAAGTGTTTGTTGTATTGGAGACCCCACCCTTCCACTTTGTCTGTCAGATAGAGGAGATCTGAAATTCATGTTGGCTCAGCATTGGTGCCTCACACATGTAATCCCGGCTACTACAGAAGGCTGAGATAATGGTTCAAAGCCAGTATGAGTAGGAAACTCCTCAAGACATTTATCTCCATGGAGCCAACCAAAAGCCAGAAGTGGAGCTGTGAACGTGAATGAAAATGCTTTGGAACAGCACCCAGCCCTGAGTTCAAGCCCCAGGACCGGCACAAAGGCAAACAAACAAAATTCCCATTGCACAGAGGACTGTGTTATCAGTGACACCTTGTGGGAAATGCTGTCTCCTCCTGCTTTTAAGTGAAATCGGGGTCCTGTGAGACAGGTGGGCACTGTGCATCTCCATGCTCTGCTGCCATGGGCACAGGCCAGGCTGCTCAGGGTGTGGTGGGACTGCCTCCGCAGGGCACATAGGAGCTGCTTCCACCTGGATCCAGCACTTTCCTAGACTTGCAGGCTCTCCTTTCTCTTTCAGGTAGAGGAGCGTCATCTCCCAGACTTGTGGAATTTTCTATGTGTCGTCCTGAGCAATCCTTGCCTGCTGCTCCCTGCTGTGGACATTTTCAGATGGCAGTGGGAGAGCCACACAGCCTATGATCATGACTCCATTCCCTGGGATGGAGCAGGCCTGGGCTTCTTGGAGAATGAAGAATTCAGAGACGGTGCCTTCTGGCTCTATCAGAGGTTCAGGTTGACAAATGGAGATGTGGCAGGCTGTGGTCTTTTGTTTTTGGCAATGGCGGGGTAAAATCTGCATCGGCAGCAGCTGACAGCTGACAGCGTCCCAGTGTTGGCCCTTTGCCCCTCAATTTCATATCCTCCACTCGAAGCCTCATAGCTCTTCCCTAAGCTAAATAATGGGACACATAGCTCTCCCAAGAAAAGACAGGGGTGTGTGCAAATATGTGCCTGGGTGAGTGTGTGCACACTTATGTGAGGGAGAAGTTTCCACCAATCAGAACAGATGCATCTCAACTAATGACTGACCTTAGAGCTTTTTCATTTCTCCTAGGGATCTGGAACACAATAGAAGCATCTGGAGTTGACTGGGCCCACTGTGCCATGATTTCACACAAACACAGAGACTGAGTGTATCCTGGGGTCTTGGAATTGAGCAGTTGTGGGTGAGCCTGCACCCCACCTTGCTATCTGATTCCTGCATCAACCTCAGGATGCAGCCCCCATCTTTGGACATTTTCTTTTGGCCTCCCAGATACTTCTTAGTTTGAACATTATGGGTCAAGACTAGTTCAGGCAAAAAAAAAAGTTTGTGAGACCTCATTTCAATGAAACAAGCCAGGTGTGTAGCATATGCCTATCACCCAGCTATATAGGAGCGGTAGGTGGGAGGATTGCAGTCGGGGCCAGCCCTGGGTATTTAGAAGTGATTAGAACAGTGGGAGCACAGGAGGCAGAGGGTTGGAGGGGTGGGTGGGGGCTGGTTAGCAAGGGGTACCGTTGCCAGCTATGGTAGAGAGGGAGAAGGTGGTGAATCTCCTGAAGATTGGATGTCTGGGATCAGGAGGGAGAGACAGAAGGTGCTCAGGTTCCTGGTCTTTGGGATCCCATACACACGTCTCCCTCCCTGTCCCTGGCCAGCAAAGCCAGACCTCATCTTCATCCTGGGGTGCACACACAGCCCGACCCACCCTGGATGCTAGGACCGAGACAAGGAGAGGTCTGGGGAGACATGGCAGGCCACAATAGAGGACAAGCGAAGGCTCTCTTTGCCCCTTGTTTCCCCTTTGGGAGCCATTTGGAGCCCTCACTGCACTCATTTTCTTGGCCTGTGATGTGTTCTCAATCACATTAATTCCTCCTCTAAATATAGAAGCCATCTGACGCCAGCTAACTTGTAATCACTGATCGCCCATTTAACAACCACTTCCTGCGGCTGCTGGGTGGGGGGTGTCTGTGGGGCCAGGGCAAAACACAGGCCTGGAGGACCGGAGGCCTAGACCTGCAGGCTTCACCCAAGGGCTGAACCAGGGCCTCCTTGTGGAGGAAATGTCTGCCTGACTAGCTCACTTGTCTATCTATCTTTATCTATCTATCTATCTATCTATCTATCTATCTATCTATCTATCTATCTATCTATCTATCTATCTATCTATCTATCTATCTATCTATCTATCTATCTATCTATCTATCTATCTATCTATCTATCTATCTATCTATCTATCAACCTACCTAGCTAGCTACCTACCTACCTAGCTACCTAGCTACCTATCTAATGAGTCTATTTTATCTGTCTGTCTGATCTATCTATCTTCTCTTTCTAATCCATCTATCTGTCTGTCTTATCTGTTTGTCTAGCTAATCCATCCTTCTCTCTTTCTTTGTGTTGGTCTTCTGTTAAAGCTCCTTCTAAGAGGGTGCCAGCCTGGTGGGAGGCACCTGTGCACAGGTTAAGGGAAGCTAATGATACATATCCCCTCCTAGCTGGTCTCTGCCCTCCCAGCCGCTGCCTGGTCTATTCCAGCACTCCTGTTAAGGACAATTTAGCCCTGTCACTAATTACTTTTAAAGTTCTAGATCTCAATTAGAGAGTTCATTACTTTTCACCATCTTGCCCCCATTAAAGACATTTTCATTATTAAGTTGATTTGGAAGAATGGAAGAGCCCTGCTGAGACAGAAGAGTTACTGTCCACAGTGCCTCCTGCTTGCTCTGCAGCCTGCCTGGTTTTAGGGATACCCTTGAAAGCTTTGCTTTGGGACCTCCTCCTCACCCTCCCCCCAGTCAGTTAACAAATATTCTTGAGGTCTTGGCTTTGGACTCGGTGCTGGACTGGGCTTGGGACAATGGAGCCGAGTTAGAGTGTTACCATTTCTGTGACAAATACTTGTGAGAAGAAAAACTGCAAAGAAGAAAGATGAAGCCAAGCACTGAAGCTCATGCCTGTAATCCAAACTACTCAGGAGGATGATATCTGGGGACTCGGTTTGAAGCTGGCCTGGGCAGGAAAGTCTGTGAGACTCCTCTCTCCAATTATCCACCAAAAAGCCAAAGTACTGCTGTGGCTCAAATAACAGAGCACCAGCCTTGAGTGAAAAAATCTCAGGGACAGCAAATACCAGGACTTGTTCACATGTGCATGCACATGCATGCAAGTATGAACACACACCACATACACACAAGAAATGAAATAAAATAGAGATGAGACTTTTCTGAGATTTGGTTTGAGTGGCCTGGGCCCACATCTGTGGCCCCACGCAGCCCCACACAGAAGAACTTCTGGCCTCGCCCTTCCTCACAGGTCACGGTGCCTTGCCGATTCCACTGGGACCAGTGGAAGTGCCTCTAAATCCTACATCTTTTAAAATTCATTTATTTATTTTACATTAATTTACTTCACTGTTCTTCTAGAGATGATCTACAGTGGGATTCTGATTACATGAGTCAGGTAACAAGTACATTTCCTTTCCTACAGTGTCTTCCATTCCCTTGCTCTCTCCCAGTCCCTCTCTTCTGTCTCCACCCGAGAGTTGCGTAGTTCACATTCACCAGTGTCTAGTGCCCTCCACTATTGCACTTGTCACCTTCTTCCCCTCCAGTTCTGTGCCCTTCCCACACTCTTCCAAAGACATACACGTGAATATACCATACATAAGGAAAAGACGACTGAATCATCAAAAACTAAAAACACATACTAGGGAGAACATAGGCCATTTGTCTCTGATCTTGGCTTACCTCACTTAACATGATTTGTTCTAGTTCCAGCCATTTTCCTGCAACTGACATTATTTTATTCTTTCTAATGATGTGTAAATTTCAATTGTGAAAAGGTACCATATTTTTTGGATGCCATCATCTATTGTGGGCACCTGAGTCGTTTCATATTTTGGCTAATGTGAATAGTGCAGCAATGAACATGGATGTGCAGGTGTCCTTATCATATCCTGGCTCATGATATTCAGGGTAGATGCCCAGGAGGGGGATGGCTGGGTCATAAGGGAAATCTGTGTTTAGTTTTTTGAGGAACCTTGGGACTGCTTTCCAGAGTATGGTTGTACTAGTTTACATTCACACCAGCAGTACAGTAGGGTTCTGTTCCCAACATTTCTTGTTGGAATGCAAAATGTTGGCCAGTCTACCTGTGGTGAGATAGTATCTCAGGGTTGTTTTTATTTGAATTTACTTTATGACCAGGGATGATGAATATTTCCTCTATGTTTCTTTGCTTACCATTTCTTCTTCTTCTTCTTCTTCTTCTTCTTCTTCTTCTTCTTCTTCTTCTTCTTCTTCTTCTTCTTCTTCTTCTTCTTCTTCTTCTTCGTTTCTTCCTCCTCCTCTTCCTCCTCTTCCCTCCCCCCTCTCCTCCTCCTCCTCCTCCCTCCTCCTCCTCCTCCTCCTCCTCCTTCTCCTCTTCCTCCCATCTCCTCTCCTTATTCTTCTGTCTGTCATGGGGCTTGAACTCTGGGCCTGGGCACTGCCCTTCAGCTCAAGGCAAGTACTCTACAACTTAAGCCATAGCACCACTTCCAGTTTCCTTGTGGTAAATTGGAGGTAAAAGTCTCATGGGCTTTCCTACATGGGCTGGCTTTGAACCATGATCCTCCAATCTCAGCCTCCTGAGTAGCTAGGATTACAGGTGTGAGCCACCGGTGCCCGCTTCTCACCTCTTCTGAGAAATCTGTCCTTAGCTCCCTTGCCCATTTAGTGATTAGTGTACTAGATTGGGGAGGGGTTAGTTTCTTGAGCTCCTTGTATATATTGGATATTAGGCATTTGCCTGATGTATTGCTGGTAAGGATCTTTTCCCAATTGTTTGGCTGTATTTCTAGGTGATTCTGTCCTTAACTGTGCAGAACTTTTTTTATTTTCATGTAGTCCAGTCTCTCTCCTATCTGTTGGGCCCCTAGGACTCTATTCAGGAAGTTCCTGACTATACCTGAAAGTCTAATGTCTCTCCTACTCTGTCTTGTAGTAGTTTCAGTTTTTGAGTCTGATGTTGAGGTCTTTGATCCACTTTGAACTGATGTTAGTGCATGGTGAAAGGCAGGGATCCACTTTAGTTTTCTTCATATAGCTGCCCAGTTTTCCCAATACCAATTGTTGAAGAGGTGATGTATTTTCCACTGTATGTCTTTGGCTCCCTTGTTGAATATCAGATGACTTTATAGTGATTTTATTTCTGGGTCTTCTAATCTGTTCAATTGATCTTTGGATCTATTTTTGTGCCAATACCAAGCTGGGTTTTTTTGGCTTTGTAGTAGAGCTTGAAATCTGGTATTGTGATACCACCACATTGCTCCATCTCCCCCCAAATTGCTACGGCTATTTTAGGTCTTTTGTTGTTCCATATGAATTTTTGGATAATTTTCTCTATCTCAGTAAAGAACATCATTGGGATTTTGATGGGTATTGTTTTGAATTTAGTAGTATGGCCATTTTCACAATATTTATTCTACCTATCCATGAACATAGACTATCTTTCCATTTCCTTGTGTCCTCTTTGATTTCTTTGTTCAGAATTTTTTTGCTGGTCCTGAGGCTTGAACTCAGGAACTGGGTACTGTCCCTGAGCCTCTTTTTACTCAAGGTAGTTCTCTACCACTTGAGCCCCAATACTACTTCTGGCTTTTTTGAGTGGTTTATCAGAGATAAGAGTCTCAACAGAGACTTTTCTGCTCAGGCTGGCTTTGAACCATGATTCTTATAGCTTAGCCTCCTGAGTATCAAGGACTACAGGAGTGAGCCAACTGCACCTGGCTCTTTCTTCAGATTTTTATAGTTTCCATTGTAAAGATCTTATAGGTCTTTGATTGCTAGGTACTTGTCTTTGAGGCTATTACAAATGAAGTTGTTTTCATGATTTCCCTTTCAGATTGTACCTTGTTTTGGCATACAGAAAAGCTACTGATGTTTTGTGGGTTAATTTTGTTTACTGCTACTTTACCAAAGTGGTTGATCAGCTCTAGGAGCTTGGGGATGGAGTTTTTGGGTCCTTTAGGTATAAGTTCATATCATCTGCAAATGGGATAGTTTGATTTCTTCTTTCCCTCTATGAATCTCTTTTATGTCCCTTTATTGCCTTTTTTGTTGTTGTGTTCTTGAAGATGGTCATTCTGACTGGATTGAGATCCCTTTTTAACAGAGAGGATATTTTTGGGAAGGGAAAGAAACCTTATTTGGGTCTTCAATGATCAGTGACCTTTCCAAGATCAGCTCTATTTGATTATCTGTTGAGATAAAAATCTCATGGTGGGTATAACCTAGACAAAATGTGTGAGACATTACATTTTAACCATTTGGACAGAGTCTGATGTTACCTTTTTAGAGACTGCATACTACTTCACACTCTGAATGGACTATTATGTGTTCTGCTTCCTCATTTCACAATCTGTTGTGTGTGCATAAGTCACCACAGAAAGAAGGTGGCTGGAAATCCATTACTATTTTCAGCTCTGTGTCATGGCTTCTCAAAGTGGAAATCCTGGGTTCAAGATACTTAATTTTAATGTTGTGATGAATGCCACTTGGTGGCATTTCTCAGAGATAAAAGCACCTTGTAGGTGGGGCAGCACTTTCTTCCCCCGTGGGTGTCAGTGTATTCCAGGTGCTGATGACACAGAGTTCCACTGGAATTCACATCTCTTTCACTAGTGGCATGTGCCAGCCCATTTCCTGCCCAACTCCATGTTTACCCTCTGAAGTATAGCAGTTCCTGTGAATTCCCCAGAGCTCTTTGCAAGTTAGTTATTCACCTTGTGTCCCGCATCTGTATACAAAAGCTCTTCCTAGACCCAAATCACCTTCCTTTAGGTCCTTCTTACATGGTGAAGTTCTACATTTTTACATAATTAAGTAGGCATACATATTTAATTATTAAAATTATCTTAAAATAGTTATGCCAAGGGGTTATTCATGCAGACAAGTCAATCAACTTCACTCCTTTAATCATTCATATATGTATATCTTTAATTTTAGGGTGGGAGGAATTCCAGTATTGTTTAGAAAGTTTGTTTAATTCCCTAATGGCACCTGTGATCTTCTTGCAGTTTTTGGTTTTTACACTTTTATTGGAAAGGCTTTCTGGGGTTGGAACTTGGGGTTTTGTGCTTGCCAGGCAGGTCCCCAGCATTTTGTGATTTAGTTGATTTCCACCTAGGGTCTTATGCTTGTGTCTGAGACCAGCCTTGGACTGTGATACTCTTATCTCTGCCATCCATATAGCTGGGATTGTAGGCATGTGCTGCTACACTAGGCCTGTGGTTTTTCACTTTACATGTATGTCTTCATCTATATGTAATGTTGATTTTATCCTACAAGTGGATGAGGTTCCTCTTTCAAAATTTTCTGATTGATAATGCACTGTCTCCCAACAGTTTATAAAGAATCCAGTATTTATTTTACAACTAAGTGACTAATCTTTTCATAATTTAGTATTTATACACAAAGGGCATCACATTCTGATTTCTCTCCTTATCAAGTGGCTCGAACACAAGAACTTGCACTTGCTCAGCTTGCTTGTTAGGCTGGTGCTCTACTAATGGAGCTATGTTTCCAGCCTGGGTTTTGGCTGACTGTTTTGGAGGTAGCTTCTCAAAGACTTTTCCACCTGGGCTGCCATGATCTCAGCTAGGATTATGGGCATGGGCCACTGGCACCCAGTAAATGACTGTTTAAAATATGCATGCAATTTCAGAGTTGAAACAGATCAACAGAGAGCAGAACTGTGTCAAATTATCTGTTACAATTTGGGGACCTCATATTACATCCTGAATTTGCTTTATGGATTTTAGTAAATATGATAGCTTTCCTTATCTGCATCTTGTACCTCTCATAAATGCATTCATAAGTCATTTATAGCTTTTACATTCCTGTAAGAGGGATGCAGTGAGAATCAAGGAAAGGCATTGATTTTTGAAATCCTTTGGTTCAACTCATGCTAGCTTTGTGTGGTGGTGGCTGCAGGGCAAAGATATCTGACTCTCCCTAGGGGAGGGCATCTCTTGGGACCCTGGGACCTGGGCAGTCTGTCATGACAGAAAAGTGCCCAGCTAGGCAGTTTGACTTGGGCAATAGAAAAGATCTTCATGAGGCGGAGGTTAGAAGTCTGAATTCAAGGCCAGCACAGTTGGCTTTTGGTGAGGGCTTGGGGCAGATGTGTTGGTGTCAGGCTGACATTGATGGTGAGCCACCACATGGCAGGTGGTATGCCAGGCCTCCACATGGCTGGGCGGACCATGGGTGTTTTTGTAGGGGCCCTGCTGGGAGGATGCTGGGAGTACTTGGGAGGAAGTTTGGCCTGAGAATCAAGGGCAAAGGGGAGGCTTTGGGGCAGATTCAAGAGGCACAGATAGAGCGGGGGAAGGCGTACTGAAGGGCAGGAGGTCAGCAGGGAAATGGGGGCAGCAAATGTCAGCACAGGCAACCAGATTGTGCTATAATCTCCATGACAGACTTGTATGGGGAACGGAGAGGAGGGGATTCGCCTGGACACTTGCAGGGAAGCCCAATCCCGACTCCACCCATTCCTAGCTGTGTGACCCTGGGGATTTTTAAAAAACTACTCTCAGCTCAGCTCTTCAGTTGGCATGGTGAGAGGAGCAGGGCACAATGAGTTGATGGGTGTCACCCTGGCAAGAAGCTCAGAGAAGGTTCCTTGTGGGTGATAGTGCTCCCAGGGGATTCCTAGATTAAAAGTGATCACACTGACTAAAGATGAACCCCATGGAAAGAGGGGGGTCTCTGGTAGCTCCCATGTGTCTGAGCCTTGGCAACTTATGAAGAATAGACGATGTCTATTCTTCATATTCTACCTCTGGGCCCAAATCTGAAGACAATGGCAGCTTTTATATCTTGCTATCAAAATCATCCAAATGTCCTTGGCTGCATGTTATGAGGATGCCCAGGCGGCCTGTGGGACCCGTTGGGAAGGAGCTGGGGCCCTCACTCTACCCAGAGCCACCAGAGGACAGCTAGCACCTCTGTGATGTTGAACGCATGTGCCAACTTGGAGTCCAGGAGATGCTGCCCATCAGGCATTCCATGTGTCCACAATGGAACACCCTTTTGACCTGGCCTTGTCCATATCCACTACTTGAGGGCAAAGTAAGTGGGCAGCGGTGGCTGCGAACAAATCCATTTCTGGGACCCACACTACTCCAAGGCCAGCCTTAATGCATCCATGAGGGACGGTCCTCATAAGCTAATTACCATCCAGGAGGCTCCACCTATAAAAGGCAACATTCTCCACCCTCTCCTCCCCACCTGTTCAAGCCATAGCAACCCTCCATCTTGGGGTAGTCTGTAGCAGAGCCACAGCTAGCTGGAAAACACACGTCACATGGTGAGAACAGCATGCTGGACTCCAGAGTGATTGTAGAAGGATCACAGGATCATGCAAAAGCCGTTATGAAAATCCATTCTAACACCAACATGGCTTATCTGTCACCATTGCTATTCATCTGGCCCACAGATCCCTGTGAGCCCAACCCCCCCCTCCCAAGCCCCCACTCCCCTGCCGCCTGCATGAGCTTACCATTTTAGTGCTATGGGCCATTTTAGTGCTATGGGTGTCATCAGGACAAAGCTTTGTGCATCTCGTTGTTCCTGGTGGGGCCCTGGGGCTCCTTCCAGACTGGCAGGTGATGGCTGAGTGTGTGGAGGAAGGCACAGTTGCCTCTCTTCCCAAGGACTGTGTGGAAATTATGTTCTTATAATGAGGGTCCTGAAGAACCCCCTGCCCCCCCCAGGCTTAGATGGTGCTGCTGTACAGTGCTCAGCAGGCACATAGCAGCTGTTGATTATGACAGAACATGGCATGATGGGGGCCGGGGGTTCCCTCAGGAACAAACTCCCACTACACTGCCTGGCTGTCGCCATTAGTAGTGGCTTTTGAGGTGACAGGCTGGGTGAAATGTCGCCATTGGCATCCTGTCTCTGCTTGCCCATCTTGGGAGAGCCCTAGATGTTGAGGTACCCCATGACATTATTAATGTCGCTTTGCTGAAAATTTCACACACTCAGACAAATGCCTTATGGCATTTCCTGCTTTCCTGGGGCTCCAAGGATGGAGAGAAAAAGTCCCGAAATAGCAGCTCGGTGCTGGTTGTCAAGGCAACGGGACCCTCCATCCAGCAGCCAGGACTGCCAAACTGGGCTCCCGGAGGGGAGGGGCAGGGATGAAATAAATGACAAATGTGCCCAGGGCCCTCCAGGAGCCTCAGATCTTGGCTTTGTAAATCTAGGGGGGCCTCCTCTCCACCCATGTGTCCCAGCAAACAGGGGTGGCCGGGGTCAGCTGGTGAAACCAGACAGACAAAGGAAAGTATGCTGCCAAGTGCAGCGGGCAGTGTGGAGTTGGATATGGCTGGGCTTCTCGTAATCTCTAATGGGCTCATGGGTGGATATTCATGGCTAGGTGTTAGGGAATCCTTTGGCAACGGAAACTCTGTTTTGGGGATCCTGCAATGGTTTAGGAGTGTGGTGGTGCTATCAGAGCAAGGATGGAGTTGGCTGGAAAATGGGGAGATGGTTAGGGAGGCTGGGGTGTTATGGGTTGGGAACGTATGTGTTAGGTTGTGGGGTGGTGGTGCTTTCTCCTTGCCGGACCCCCGGGAGGAAGAGTTCCCCTTGGACACAGAGCAGGGAAGTGGCTCCACTGAGCATTGGAGGAAGTGAGATTTCCTGGCTCTTTTCACCCCTGGAGTAGCACTTACATTGAGTTTTCAAAACCTCGAACACCCATCCACACATGGCCCAGGAATGGAGTAGGTTCTTCATTCTTGAAGGCTGGTCTCCAGTCTGGACACACTGTGTACTCTTTCTTATGCATTTGAGACCCATTGTGTGCTCCTGGTTGTGTTAAGAAAGGCTTGGTCACTAGGCCCAGTGTGTGCTTTTGGGTGTGAATGGCAGGTTAGAACATCTACGGTGTGTTTTTGGTTGAAGTAGGCACACTGTGTGCTCTTGGGTATATTAATCAGGGATAAGCCAATAGACCTAGTGTGTGCTTGGGCATACTATGCCCTTGTGTGTCTTTGAATGTTTTATATTCACTGTGTGCTCTTGGGAAGTTCAGTTCATGTCGGCCAATAGACCTACTGTGTGCTCCTGGGTATGCTAGTCAAGGGTGGGTCAGTAGACCTACTGTGTGTTTTGGGGTGTATTAGGCAAGGTCAGATGGAACAAGTGAAGTTGTCACCACTAATAGGGTTTGCTTCCCAGGGGTCCACCTCGTCTTTCATTTTGGGGTAGATCAGCCTGCTCAAAACAAGAAGCAAAATACTGTTCTCTATCATGCAGGGAAGCCTCATCCAACTGTGTCTGGCCAACACCAAACTCCTTCTCTCAAGGCCACGGGTCAACCAGAAGGAGAGATCTGCGGGAAATTTGAATTGTGAGGTGTTTGGTGTGAATCTAACAAGTGAATTGGCAAGCATGAAGACCGCCCCTCCCCCCCCCAGCCTCAGCACAGAGATGCTGCAGGAAGAAATCTCAGCTGGGATTCATGTGCTCAGAAAGACAGAAGCCAGCCCAGGAGCCGGGATTGTGGATCAGTCAGTGAGTTGGCCTGAGGTGATGGCTCTGTCGGCTGGGGTCCTCCACCCTCCTAGCGCAGCCTTGCTGACATTCTCCATTGGGTTCCCTGATGACATGATGCTGAGAGACCTGGGAAATGGCCAGTGTCACCCTGGGGACAGAGAGACACCCCCCACACTTTTGAGGCTTCGTTCTCAGTGAGGGATATTTTTCTGGGGACTGTATCCAATGAGTTCAAGGCCGGGACTCAACACCTCCCTTCTGCTGTTGACTCACAGTAACAAATATGAGAGCTGGGCATGACGTTTAAGGCCCAGTACGGGACAGGGCCCGAAAGGAAATCATAATGAAATTGGGAGAGAAATGAGGAGAGGTGGAAATGTGCACAGAACCATAGGACATGACTCCCCCAAGCAGGTTTATGACTCAGAGAACCCCAAGTCTGCATTCATCTTCTCTAAGCCTTGTTTCTGGCTTGGAATCATGCATTCTACATAATAGGACCAGAAATCTGAGTATAGGCATCCCGCTCACTCACACACCTGCAAACTTGCATTGGAAATGGGGCAGAAAATGAGATGTGGGATTATCAGGACAAGTGTGGCCTCGTCCCCCCACACCTGTGTTCACCTTGAGGCAATCAGGAGAGTGGAAATCCCTGCTGTCCAATGTGACTCAGCCCTCCTTCCTTCCTGACAGGCCTTGGGTTTGAATTCATGGCCTCTCACTTTCTGGGAAAGTACTTCACCACTCTCTGAATGGTCCTGGTGTTTTTTCTTTTCTTTTTTCTTCTTTGGGGCTGCTGGACTTGGAACTCAGTATTTTACTTTTGCTTGGCTGGCACACTACTACATGAGCCATTTCTCTGGCCCCACTTTTTGCTGGTTATCCTGGAGATGCGGTTTTTCAGACTTTTCTGGTGAGGCAGATTTTGAACTGCAATCCTCTGACCTCAGCCTCCTGAGCAGTTGGGATGGCAGTAGTGTAATCTGAGCCAGGGCCTGACACTGAGTTTATACAGCTTTCCAGTCCTGTAGCCATGAGACGCAGAGACAGGGACAAGGTGCACTTCCACGTTGCTTTCCTGACGACCTTCACCCTCCATGCAAGAAGGACGATGGCATGGTGGGGTGCAAGGACCCTCCAAGTCCGTGTCCATGCTTGGCCTGTCGTGGCCTGTCCTGGCCACTGCTTCCACAAGGCTGGCTTCTAGGTTGGGAGGCCCAAGTGAATGGGGCTCCAAGATTCTTTGCTTTTATGTCTAAGAGGCTGTGACCCCCAGATCTTCCACAGCAGTGAGCAATGTTGCTTCTGGGATGCTGGGATGGGACACCCCCAATTCCTTCAGACAGACAGAAACCCTTCCTGCAGAATTCCTCATCTCCCTGGAAACAGAATGGGGATATAATTCTGGCCTCTTCACTTCCCATCGCTTTGAGGTAGGGGTGAATGACTGGGAGGCTTGGTTGGCTTTCCACAGCCTTGTCTGGTGCTTGGGGAGGAGATGGAGCTGAACCCTGTGGGTACAGCAGCCTACCTGACTGATGGACTTACAGCCACTTCCATGGCCACAACCACAGCCACAGCCACCTTTACTCTCAAGGATCCACTGAGGCATGGATGGCCTCAGAGGCTCTACATGCTGACTGGGGCTGAGGAGCAAGTGGGGTTCCAAAATGATCAGGGCTCACCCTCCCTCTCACGTTGTCTGCCCACCTCCCCTCGTCCCAGCCCCTCAGACAGGACATATTTCAGCTCTGCAGCTTTCATCTGGAAGACTGTCAGGTCATTGTTCAGAGGAGTCACACCATGGAAATCCTCCCTGCGTAAGCAGTGAGGTTGTGGAAGTGCGTTTGTAGTGCAGTGTGTGCCTTCAGGGATGGTCACATTTTAGATCTAACTTCCACATCTGTCCTCTGAGCTTGACTCACTCCACAGGCTACTTGTTTCCCTGAGAAAGACATAATATAATTCTTAATTTAATTCTATTGTATATATTTAATATATTTAATTTGTATATATTCATATATATGTACATATACTTCACATATATATATATATATATATATATATACACACACACACATACACACACACACACACACACACACACACACACACACACACACACATATATATATATATATATATATATATATGTGAGTAAGCATACAAACCTTGGAACAGTATATGTGCTTACTTTTATGTTCTAGTCCAACATGAAATTTAAATATGGATGGGTAACTTTCTTTTTCTCTTTTAAGTCTGAGACTGAGACTAGAACCTGGCACTTTCCTCATTGACTGGCATTCTACCGATGGAGCCACACCTTCAACCCCTGATAGGTAAGTTTGACAACTTAATATGTTTAAAAACTTTTAGTTTGGAAAATCACCACCATAGACTAAACAAAAAAATAGCTTAGCAAGATCTGGGCTGTCATCCGTTTGTAGCATCCATCATAGAAAGCAAGTGTGATCATAATATATCAAGAGCATTTACAAATCAATAAGATGAAGGCTGATTACCTTTGTCAAAATAGTGGGTAAAAGACACAAATGGTAATTTGCAGTTTCCAAGATGTGGGAAAATATGTTTCCAACTAAGGAAATAAAAATGGAAACAAGATGCATTTACTATAAATTTGGTGTTCCCAAAGAGGCAGGGCAAACACTTCAAGCAAAGGCCAGCCTAAAATGCATGGGGAAACTTGAGTTCACTGATGTTAGCTGGAACAAATGTTGTGGAGCATGAACAATGTCAAATCTCTTGAACCACATTAATCTCTAAATAAATTTTATTTTCTTGAGCCTTCCCTTCCTGTCTCCTTTAGGAAAAAATACTCAAACAGGAGATTTACAGCGATGTAAATGGATGGCTTTTTTTGCCTCCACATAGATTTTATTGTGCATCTGCAGTGGGGGTCGGGTCTGTATTAAAAGGAAAGATTTGTTCCTATATATGCAGTAATTGCAATTCTTTTTGACCAATTTGTAGAAAAATTGAAGTCAACGGCTAGGAATTTTCCCCCTTTTTATTTTTCTTTCCATTCCAAAATTACACCAGAACTTATTCTTGAGGTGTAGGGGTGTGTGTGTGTGTGTGTGTGTGTGTGTGTGTGTGTGTGTGTGTGTGTGTGTGTGTGTGTGTGTGTGTGTGTGTGTGTGTGTGTGTGTGTGTGCCAGCACTGGGGTTTGAACTCAGTGCCTCACAGTGCCTCACACTTGCTACACGTGGTGTTCTTCCACTTAAGCCAGTGGCCTCCAGCTCCTTTGTGCACTGGTTATTTTCCGGGTAGGGTCTCACTTTATGCCTGGCTTGGCCTGGCCTGAGTTGTCCTCCTGCACGTATTGCCTGTGTTGCTCGGGATGCCTAGTGTGTACCACCATGCCTAGCCATTGTGCTTCATCTTTGGCTGGGATTACACATATTTGCACCACCACAGTCAGCCACTGGTCAAGATGGGGGACTCAGACTCTTCTGTCCTGGTTTGTCTTGAAATTTGATCCTCTTGTTCCCACTTCCCAAGTAGCTGGAATAACAGGTGAGTCAGTCACCATGGTAAGCCCTGCGTATGCTTTTAAAAGATATTCAATTTCATAAAAAAAAAAAAAACAACACACAAGAGATTTATCCTCTGGCCTGTTTAAAAACTGACACCATGCCCTGTTTTCTCCTGATGCTGGTTTGTAGCCTCATCCTGAAACCTGCCAAGATCTTGGTTGCTCAGGCCAACCTCGGCCATGAACCACATTAGCATCTGGTCCTGAAAGATGGCAAACTTCTTGTGTTTTAAAACACAACAGAGAAGAGCGCTCCCTGTCCCTGTGTTCCCACCTGCCACAGGCAGGAACATTTGCTCCTCGAGTGTCTTTTGTGGCTCAGTTCCCAGGGACACATTCAGGCAGGCAGGCAAGCTTCAGAGCCTGAAAAGTACACATCCTTGTTCAGGAGAAGTGCCGGAGTTTAGGAAGCGCCCCCACTTAAAGAAGGGAACAGAAGATAGAAGGCAGAGGACTGACTGGGTTTGCCATCGTTCTCTCCCTGTCAGCAGAGACACAGGATGCACTTCAGTCGGATTGGCTGCAGAGGCAAACGCTTGCTTTCTCACTCAGCTTTCTTCAGACATTTTAAACTTTTTGGTTGGAAATAAGAAAAGTGAACTCAGAGCCTAGGTCCTGTCTCTGCCCGAGGCAAGTGCTCTCCCACTTGAGCCACAGCTAATTGGAGATAAGTGCCTGGGCTGGCTTTGAACCAAGGTCCTCAGATCTTAGCCTCCTGAGTAGCTGGGATGCCAGGTGTGAGGTACAAGCACCCAGCAGCCATCTTCACTGCATTGCTCTGTTCTTTAGGCACAGATTATACAGGACGATGTAGTGAAGAGCTCACAGTACAAATCGCACTTCTTCCTTGTTATCTTCTTAAAGCTCTTACAAACACGCAGGTTCTGGGCTAGGTGTGGTGACATATAGCTGTAGTCTCAGCTACTCAGAAGGTAGAGACAGGAGGATCTTCAGTGTGAGGCCAGCAGGGGTAAATGGCACACATGGCAGTTATGAGTTATTTGTTTTATTGGTATAGCTCTGTTGAATTCCTTCCTTCCTCCCTCCTTCCCTCCCTCCCTCCCTCCCTCCCTTCCTTCCTTCCTTCCTTCCTTCCTCTCTTCCTTCCTTCCTTCCTTTCTTTCTTCCTTCCTTCCTTCCTTCCTTCCTTCCTTCCTTGTTCTCTCTTTCTCTCTTGTCAGTTATGGGCCTTGACTGCCCCTTAGCTCTTCAGCTCAAGATGAGTACTCTACCACTTGTGCCATAGCACCACTTGCAGTTTTCTGGAGATTCACTTGAGATAAGTGTCTCAAGGACTTTCTTGCCCTGGCTGGATTTGAACCTCGATCCTCAGATGTGAGCCTTCTGAGTGGCTAGGATTACAGGTGTGAAATACCACCACCCAGATTCTTGAGTTTATTTCTCATTTCCCCTAAGCAATTGATTAAAACACATTTTCCTTCAGGAAGTTAGGATCCCTCTCTTGAAGTTCCTATCTCTCTTACACTGAAAAACCACCATGTTGATCTGGTCAGAGTCTGATGTTGCTCTTTACAGACACACGGTGGCGCTGTTGACCTTACGTCCACCTCTCAGGCTGGGCAGGCCCAAAGTCCCAGGGATACCATGGGGAGCATCTGAGGACCAGCCAGAGCTCTGTCCCCATGAGTGGTGTCATAGCCCTTGTGGTTCAGCCATTTCCACAAGTGGCACAGTTGGAGCACAGCTGTCTTGGAGCAAGCCTTTCAGGTCCACATCTATCCCCACTCTCAGAGAAGGCCCTGGGCCTCTTCTATCCCCCTAGCTCTCCTGACCTCTGGGTCAAGGTGGGGGGGATCAGCCCCTGGAGGACCTTGGTGACCACCTGGGTCTCTCTAGCACGTGGTTCTGAGCATGGGACACTTGCTGGCCTGGCTTGTGTTTTTCTGGCAATGAACGGGGCTCTGTTCTTCCTTGCATTTCCAGCAAGCAGTAGAAGGACTGTTGGGAGCCTGGAAGGCCTCCACAATGCCTGGGGATAGGAGCATGCCTGGGGCCTGGCAAAGCCCAGCCTGCAGGCCCATCTTGGCTTGGACACTCTGAGTCCATCAATTTAACTCTCCACACTGCTGCCATTGATTTTTATGTCTCTCTACACTAATTAGACGTGTTATCACTAATCTTTCGTAATCACCACAAGGAGCTTGTGGAAAGTCTCTGAGATTTCAATCTACATTAAAAATAAGAAACATTATCACCTCTGGGAAAATGAAGAAAAAAGCACATGTAATTTTAATGTTTAAATCAATAAAGCTGTCCGGCTTCTCTTTTGTGCTGTTATCAGAGGAATTTATAAATATCCCATTCAAAGTTCTTCCTGTCCCTCTGATTCCCCAGGGCTGAGGGCTGACTTTTGGTGTCAGATGGAAGCTAAGCAGATGAATGTCAAGAGCACACTCTTGTGGGGGGCTGGGATGGACTTGGGGGTGGACAGGGGCGGGGAGGTATTCTCACTCCTTTATTTTGATTTCTGTTGATTCTTATTCAAAAAGCCTTTGAAAGGCGAGAAAGGAGGAAAGAAAAATCCTTTCTTCTTTAATTAATCTGTCTTTCCAATTGTTAGATCACCAAGTTTGATTGCCAAACAACCGGCCTGCCCCAGGCAGATTAGATCATGTAGGTGCAGACAGGGAGAGAGAGGTAACCAGCATGCTAACCAAGGACCCTGCCTTTGGGAATGTGGAGAAAAGAGATGATGTTCAAATGCAGAGAAGCAGAAGCAACTCCAGCACATTCTCTCTCGAACAATTGGAATGAGAATGTATAGATACGGAAGAGAGAGGAGCTTGTTTTTAATGTGCTGTAGATATGACAGGCTGTAATTTGGAACATCTTTGATCAGAAACAGAGGTGACTTGTAGCCAGGTACGGGGTGGGGGGAGGAGGCAGAGAAGGCAAACACATTCTCTCTGCCCCAGCCAGGCTGGCACAAGCCGTGGAGACAGCTGGTGCCCACTGGGTGCTGTTGTGTGCCACAACTGCAGAGGCAGGCTGTGTTCGCACAACTCCAGTGTGTGTGGGGGAACTGTAGTCAGCTGGAAGTTAGACAGCTGGGGAAGAATACGCTGATCCACTCTCCCTGCTTGCCAGGGAGCTCCCAGCTCAGATCTGGTGAGTCCTCAGCTGCTGACTTGGTGGCAGGAGGGTGAGGTTTGTGGTGTGCTCCTAGTTTGTCTGGAGATGAGAGGCAGCTGTTGTGAGGATGGGTCCTTCCTGACGCTCCCAGGAAGGAATTCCTGGCTTTCTAAAGAGAGAACAGACTTGGGCTAGCATACTTGCTCTGCTTTGCTATGTGCAGTGAGGAAAATGATGGAGAAAAACACATTCAAGAGGTTATTATAGAGACAGTGAGTCGGCTGCAGGGAACGCGGGCCTGGCTGAGATTTTTCAGGTAGGGATCAGGTGAACCGTCCCTCACTGAGTGTGAACTGATAGGAAGCTTGATCGACAGGTAGAACTTACGCCCCTGGTGTGCAACTGCACATGCCCAAGTTTGCTGTGACTGCTCATGTGCAGTTAGTAGAGCTAGACTGGCCTCCTGTCAAGGCTTCCGGGCACCAAGAGGCCTAGGGGTCACTGTAGGTCACTGTCCTGTGTTTGCACTGGGGCCTAGGGGTCACTGCAGTTCACCATCCTATCCCACACTGGTGAGGGGCTCTGCTTCTTCAGGTAACTCTGGCCAAGGGGACTAGGGACCAGGCCGTGTAGCCTCAGGAATCCCGGCTCCCTTTTGATGGGCCCTTTGCTGGCCATGTACACTTTTCACTGGTACTGGGCTGGGTCCTCTGGAGAGGTCTCTCCCTTGTCCTAGCCTCTCCCCTGCCATGGAAGACCGGCCTTTGTCCCCACCCTCCAGAGTCTCTGTCAAGAGTCAGTGAGGTTGCAGACACCAACCTTAGCACTGGGGTGGACAGAGCAGGTGTATCTCCTGTTGTGACCAGGAACGCTGACCTGCCCAGGAGCTCAGCACCCGGTACTCCTGTACCTCACCACTGCCTCATGCACTCCTCCCAAATCCAGGGGGATTTCTTCTCAGAAAGGTGGATTTTCTGGATTCAAGGTTTCTAGACACCTTTGTCATCTAAATGCGGATTTATGGACAGAAAAGGCAAAAGAGGTAATAAAACCAAATTTTCTATCTCTCCCTTTCACTCCTTCCTTTCTTCTTTGGCCTGGGATTTGAACTCAGGTCTTTGAGCTCGCTAGGCTACTTGTGCCAAATGCCCAGTGCTGTCTGATTTCATGACTTTTTCTATAGGGTGAAGTTTCCATCTTGTCAATGATTGTGTGGCCAACAAGACCAGTTCATTCACCCATTCAAATGCCAACAGTGGTCTTCAGGAGGAAAGGAAATGCTAAAAAAATAATAATAATACACAAAGTTTTTTGCCTTTTGTTTTAGCCGTATATCTGAGCAGATTATCGTGGCTTTGGGTTTTCACCAATTGTGATCAAATTTTGGACAAAAAGCAGCTAAGCAGGGGGTGGCTGTAATTGGACGCTGGTGGCAAGCTCTACTATCTCATTTCTGGGCCTGTGATGAGGGCTACGTTGGGGCCAAGCTGAGCTGCGCACTGCCTGGCTGCCAAGAAGTAGAGGCAGACAAGTTGTTTCTGGGAAAAAGACCCACGCTGGGAGGATACTCCACAGTGACTGTGCCCTCCTCCAACAGGGCTTCAGTTCCAGTGTCCAATCATGAGTGTTACCCAGGGATAAATATGAGAGCTTATGACTAAGTCAGCTCTCAAAATCCTATCGTACAGAACCAGGCCTTTGTCCCATGAGCCTCTGGGGGTGTCTTTGGTTCAGACCCTGATAATAGCATTGGAACAGCAAATCTAAATCCCAGCAGTGGTCCTGGGAGAGGGCTGTGTGGTTATGTCTGAAAGTCAGGAGCCTCCTTGGCAGAATGAGTATCAGTCCTGGGCGACTGAGCAGAGGTTTGAACCCAGTGGCTGCCCAACACCAGCACAGTGTTTCTCCTGGCAGATCTCCCCAAACTACTGTCAGAGTGGATGTTTCTAGAACCTTCGATGAGGCAGCATGTGGCCCTGGGCCTTGCATGGAGCCCTCTTGGGAAATACTGCCTCCAAGCCCAGAGGGAAGGGTTATCGCCAAATGAGCTGTCCATACCAAGAGGAAATTAGAGAGAGATGTAGAGCAATTTTGCAGTGCTCTTGCTCTGCTGACAGCTGCGTATGCAGCTGGCAACGCATAAGGAGGATTTATTAGAAGACGTCATATTTGGTTAAGTACTTTGTATTAAGATGAGTGTTTCCCTCATACAGGCATTTTTTTAACTCCTTGCATTTCACCGAGGCTGAATTAATTACAACAATTACCAGTCAGAAAACCCATACTGCCCAATTATCATGTAATTCATTTTCTCAGATCACTGTGAGTTTGGATAAAAAGTGGAAGACTTTTAGAAACTGCTGTACTTTCCTCTACAAACCTTACCGTTGTGCAACATAGTTCTAGGGTGGCTTGAAGATGAGCTAAAGGCATGGCCTTTGTTAGAGACGTGGCTTCAGTGGATAATATGGCATTAGTAGAAGTGTGGCTTCAGCAGAAGGTGTGGCTTCAACAGGAGGTGTGGCCTCAGCTGTAGGTATAGCCTCAGCAGGAGGTATGGATTCACCTGGGGGTGTGGCTTCAGCAGGGGGTGTGGTCTCAGCTGTAGGTATGGCTTCGGCAGGAGGTGTGGCTTCAGCTAGGAGTGTGGCTTCAGCAGGAGGTGTGGCTTCAGCTGGGGTGTGGCTTCAGCAAGGGGTAGGGCCTCAGTGGTATAACTTCAGCAGGTGTGGCTTTAGCAGGAGGCACTCCTTGTGGCATCCAGCCAGGTTCGAATCCAGTTGTTGCAGCCTTAGGCTGATATGGAATCTTTCTGTACCTGTCTTTGCTCATGTGTAAATAGGTGAGTGCATGTGTCTTTGTTTCATGGGGCCAAGGATAAGCCAGTGTAGCTGGTGCCCCAGAATGGCCAGTGAGCAGTGAGCACCTGTCGGTGCTGGCTGTAACCTTCCTGCAGGCTCACACAGCTAGCTAGCTAGCTCAGACATTCCAACACCTCATGGAAGGACACTCCAGGCTGCCTTAAAGGTCCTGGATGCAGGGAACTGTACTTGGCCCAGTGGTCCCACTGTCCTTTCCAGCCAGAGGGAGTGTTGCAGTTTCTGGCTATGCATGTGGGGGACCCAGTCATTTTGCTGTAAGCTGACACAAATGAGAGCCACCAAGTGGTGTCTCCATTGGAGCTCTTCATCTCCCTCTTTCTACCTGTCTCAATGTGGTCAGACGTAAAACTCATTGGCCTGGGGCCAGCAGCATGGCTGACCCAAAATGGGATTAAACCACATGTTTCCTTTCTTCTCTTCCCTCCTCCTCCCTGGGCCACCAGCCGATGGAGAAAGCTTTCATTGCTCTCATTGTTTCCCTGCCCTTTCCCCTTCCTCCTCCTGCTCCTCCTCCTTTTCTTTCTCTGCTCCCAGGCCATAAGGTGAGCAGCTTCCCCCTGCACAGGTTCTCATGTGCTGCCATGATGCTCTGCCTCAGTGCAGGCCCAGAGTTGTCGAACTGGTAAACCTTGGATCAAAACCATGAGCTAAGATGAAATTCTGTACCTTTTAAATAACTTCTGTCTCCTGTATTTGTCTCCACAGCAGCAGCAGAAGCAGCAACAAATCCATTGGTGCAAAAGGAGAAGTATCCAAGAAAGAAAAGTGACAACGGAAGTGCTGTTATTTAAAATCATTTCTGTTATATCACTCTGAGGCTCACGGTGCTGACTGAAGTCTGTCTCAATTTTCCTCTCCTGGTTACAGCCATACTTCTGAATGAATGTCAGGCCCCTTTGGTATCTGCTTGAGACTGGCTTCAAGACCTGTCCTCCATGCAGAGCACTGGTACCTACCCAGGGTCGGGGTCTCTACATGGAGTCCCGCTCCCCTCACAGTTCATCTGTCAGGCTTCTTTTTAACTCTTGAATTATGCTTTGGAAAAGCAGCCAATTGAGCAGAAAACATAAATTGTAACCTATTCTTCCTTGTACTAAAGTTTTAATATACTTTTTTTTGTCTTTAGCTCAAAAGAAATCGGTTCTACATCCCTTTTAGACTATACTGACTCAATTCCATACAATCTCCACGAAAGCCAAATTGCTTAATTAGACAATAATATCAGAGAAATTTACCATTATATCTGATTACTGACTTCTCAGATGTTTGGCATTACCATTTATATTCTTTGCAGGTGTGTTTTTTAAGACTGAAAATAATTTATTGAGAGATGGTTCTTGGAAGTTATTTTTAATAGCCTAATGGTTTTTTAATTTTCCAATCATTTATATTCATCATCTAGAACCGAAAATGGAGTCAGATTGATTCTCATCATGTGGCAACTCCTTTTTCCTCAGTTACAGACTGGTGGGACATGGAGATGAAGCCGAGAGAAGAATTATTTCACCATTACCTATGATAGAAGGGACAGGCCACAGAGGAGATGAACTCTGAGTGGGGAGCCATAAAAGTAACCCACCGAAGAAGGTATGTTTTATGGTTGGACATTTTATTTGGTTGTCATAGAAGTCACTCAATACTTCCAGAATATTGTTGCTGTTACCTTGCATTAGCGGAGTGGGAAATGAGGGTCAGAGGAGAAGCAAGATAGAGGGGCCTGGTTCAGGCCACGGATCTCAATACTTTGAAATAATGTCCCCTTTCCCCTTTTCAATTACCACCAAGTAATTGGACCACCTTTTCAATTACCACCAAGTAATTGGACCAAATGGTCAGCTGAGCACCCACCAGATGTATGACACCCATGCCAAATAGTTTATATGCACTTTGCCCTTGAATTTCACAGCCACAATGTGTGCTTTTGTTATCTCTAGTCTACAGATGAGGAACCTCTCTCATTGAGAGGGAAGGTCCAAGTCAAGGTCAAGTGACTGGCAGAAAACACAGAGCTGACTTGTGACAGAGCCACACTCCTATCCTAGGGGTTCTCTGTGCTTTCTCCTTACCCAAAGCTGAATATCAATCAGTATCACAAATTGATATTGCAAAAATATAAACAGCTGGATGGAGGACGATGTTTTCTGCAAGTAGTTACTGTGGTGAAGGGGAAAGAGCACTGTTGGGACCAAGGGTTTAACACATGGCTTGGTGGAGGTGGAGTAGGATTGGTAAGTTTGCAGCAGGAAATCACATTTCTCTGTCATTAGTGTCTCCCTGGAGAGGAAATATGGTCTCTTTATATTGAATATCAAGAAGAGCTCCTGCTTTAAAATCCATCAGAGCAGCTGGTCAGGATTTGGGGGAACCTCTTGGTTCTTACAAGCTCAATTAGACAAACACAATGATTGTCAACAACCATAATAAGGCCTCAGACTGTTTTTATGCAAATGTAACATTCCAGTAAGGGAGTCCTGGATCCTGTGTTCAGCTATCCACAGTGGCACACTGTGTTCCATTTAGGGTGCCCCACTGTAGGAGGGTACCAGGTGGGGTGGAGGATTTTGGGGTACTTGAACAATGATGCCTTCTGGTATGGTTTGTACTTGAAATATCCCCAAAAGCTCCTGAGTTGAAGGCTTGCTCCCCAGCTGGTGGCCATAGTGAGAAGTGACTGGATCCTGAGGGCTCTGCCTCTACCAATGGGCTCATCCACTGATGACCTCATAGCTGAGTGGGCTGTCAGGAGGCGGGGCCTTGAGAGGTGATTGGATCTCCTCAGGAAGTATCTGGCTCCACCATTGGGCATCCATTGATGATATCATAGCTGAATGGGCTGTCAGGAGGCGGGACCTTGAGTGGTGATTGGATCATGGGGTTCTGGCTCTAGCAACGGGCTCATCCACTGATGACCTCATAGCTGAGTGAGCTATCAGGAGGTGGGGCCTTGAGAGGGGATTGGATTCCAAGGTTGCTACCTTCATCTATGGATTAATGCCTCCACAGGGTGGGGGATGTGACCTTGAATGGAGTAACTTTTCCCAGCCCATTCCCCTCTCCTTTCTCCACCTTGTGTTTCTGCTGCCACATGTGCTGCCTACCTCAGCTCAAAGCTATAGCTCCAGCCAACCACAGATGGAGACAAGCCCAAAGAAACCTTTCTTCCTTCGAGTTCAATTCCTTAGATCTTGTCACAGCATTGGAAAGCAGACCCACACTGTCTGTGAGAGCAAGCTCAAGGACCTGAGGCTGTATGGGGAGGGGCGAGGTGGAGGAGAGGAGGGGGCTCAGAGCAGGCCCGAGAGGGGGGCACTCTGGAGCTACCAGAAGCTTCACATTGGACTTGCTATGATCTCTAGGCTGTGACGGTTGGGGACAGGGTGGAGATGGTGTGCTCTACAGTGTGCTCTACAGATCTGCCAATGTGTGTAGTGTGTCACAAGGTTTCTGAGAAAGAGAGCACCCAGGGCTACATGGCTGGATGAGGGGACATGGCATAATTGTGGCTCTCCTCACACTTAGAGGCTTGGGGGACATTCACAAAAATTCTGGTCACTGGCTGAAACATCAAGACATGGGAAGATTGGCTCAGATCTACATTTGTCCTCTATCTTATAGTGTGCTTGTTAAGGTTCCTCCTCCTCCTCCTCCTCCTCCTCTTCCTCCTCCTGCTCCTCCTCCTTCTCCTCTTCCTCCACCTCCTCCTCCTCCTTCTCCTCTTCTCCTCTCCCCTCTTCACATCTCTTTTCTTCCTCCTGCTTTCTCCTCCTTCTTCTCTTCTTCCCTTTCTTTCTTCAACTACCCTTCCTCTTTCTTCCTACTTCTCCTCCCTTTCTTCCTCCTTTTCTTTTCCTTACCTTCCTCATCCCAGGCCTTGTTCTTTCACTACTTGGCTTATGTGATTACTTCCAACTGAATCTTTTGAGAGCAAGTTTGTCCTGGACTCCCAGCTGACTAGCTCAGATCTTGGAGGTTCAGGTAGGCATTGCCTTTATGGATGATCTGAGCACCACCTTCTGGGGACAAGAGGCATGGGGCCAGAGTCACTGTGGCACACCTGGGCCTGGGTAGAGAAGCCCACTGGGCTGTTGGCATATTACCGGCTGAGGGCTGGTTTATGCCGGGTGCTTGTTGCTCACTGTGGACTGACTTCCACTCCCAGCTCCCCTTTGGAAATAGAAGCTTGGGATGCGTGCTTGTCGTTGAGGCTCTCAGGACTGGACAAGAGGGAATTTACAAGAAAGCAGACATGTGATTGTTTGGGGAGTTTTAGTGTGGAGGACCTTGCAGCCTCATGACCCAGGCCCAGGGCTGCTGGTCCTTTCTGTAGTGGGAACTCTTGGCGATGACAGAGTTGTGGTTATGAACTGGAACACAAGAACTCATCACACACTCCTTGCACCTTGCCATGGGGGTCATTTGGGGAATCACAGAGTGGCATTGGACGGGAACAAGGCAGACCACCTGTCCAGTTGCTCCTGAGCACCCCCCCATGAGATGAGGCATGAGTTGGTGGTCACTTGATGGTAAACCAAGAGAAAATAACTGGTTACATGTTTGACATGGTCTTACACGATGTGATGGGACACTTGATTAGCACAGACCTGCCCTTTTCCTTCTCTCTCCATGTGGAGTCCCTGGCTACCCCCAGGGCCTCAGGCTCAGGTTCCCCTGGCAAGTGAGAGTGGAGGGCATCCTCTTGTCCCAGTGGAACTGCTCCCACACAGGCCATGTGGGAGAGAGCTGTGCTGGGCTCTGTGGTTCCTGCCCATCTGGTGTTCCTGCAAGGGACCTGTGGCTGCTTAGTAATATCATTGCTGTAAATCTACAACTCGACTTGTCTGTTAGTTTATATTTAAAGTGTTTTTACTGTGTGCTGGTGGCTTACACCTGTAAACCAAGTGACTCAGAAGGCTGAGATCTGAAGATCGCAGTGTGAAGCCAGCCTGGGCAGGAAATTTCTTTTCTTTTCTTTTTGCCAGTCTTGGGGCTTGAACTCATGGTCTGGACACTATCCCTGAGCTTCTTTTGCTTAAGGTTAGCTTTATACCACTTGAGCCACAGCACCACTTTTGGCTTTTTCTGTTTATGTGGTACTGAAGAATCAAACCCAGGACTTCATGCATGCTAGGAAAGCACTCTATCATTAAGCCACATTCCCAGCCCCAAAGCTTTGTTCTTTTTCTTCTACTTTTTTCCTGAGGCTTTGGGAAAAGATGGAAGAGACAGAAGAATAAAAGATGGGGAAGAATATGACCTTAGGGTCAAGAGAACAGAGCTTTACTCAAAAATCTAGAAAGAGCCAGGGGCAAGAAGCTCGTAACTATAATTCTAGGTACACAGGAGGCTGAGATCTGGAAGATTTCGGCTCAAAGCCAGACCAGGCACATGAGGCTCCATCTCCAATGTAATCAAGAAACATCTGGGCTGGAGGCATGGCTCAAATGGTAGAGCACTGGTCAGTCAGCAAGAAGCAAGCAAAAAGCCTCGGTTCAAACTTCAGCACCATCAAAAAGACTCTGAAAGAAGAGGAAGGAAAACTAGTAGACATATTAGATATACTGTGTTGTTTAATTACTGCCCCTCGCTGGTTGGTTATTTTCGAGGTGGGGTCTTGTTCATGCCTGCACTGGAGTGGTCTGTGGTCCTACTATTTGCTCTGTCTCATACCTCTGGGGATGGCACAAGCGTGCCACTACTCCTAGCCATTGTGCTTCCACTGTGTCCGCATGTCAGGGGCAGGCCACCACTCCAAGCTACTGGTTGAAATGGGGTCTCGCAAACTAACATGTCTGGGCTGACCTCGTACTACAACCCTCGGAACTCCTCTTCTGAAGTAGCTAGGGATACAGGCTCGTGCCATGGTGCCAGTTTCTTCCTGTTGTGATAAAGCCACAAATGCCACCATCGATAGCCTACCCTCATGACACCATGGGACACTTGTCACTTCTCAACGTCCCCACTTTGAAGGGCCATGGACACAGGCCCATGGGAGTCAGCCTGCAACACATGCACTTTTGGAAGGCAGATGCAAACCAGAGCCCTCAGCTCATTTTGCTTTAGTTACTTTTTAGATAGAGCCTCACATTCTTGTCCTGGTCAGCCTCGACTGTAGTCCTACTGATGCTGTCTGCAGAGCTGGGATGACAGGTGTGAGCCGCCATGCCCTGCTTGCTCAACCAGATGGAGCTTTTTTGCTTTGCTGGCTGTGATCTATGATCTTCTTTACTTTGACCTCCCCAGCAGCCCAGGATTCACCGGAGCTTTGAGTCTCGCCTTCAACTCTGCCACCCTTTCTACCTTCCCTGTGCCAGGCTCTTCCCTTCACATTTTGTGAAATACAGTCTCAGTTCTCTGCCAGGCCTCTGTGATTTACTGCATGGTGGAGCAAGTAAGACATCCTTCATTTTCATACACAGGAGGAGCTTTAAAAGTTAGTCTCTGAAGTCAGACTGTAAGGCCTCTTGATTAAGAGTGAAATCGCAGACACGATGCCCCAGCTGAGCGCCGGGAAGATGAAGGTGCTAAGTACAGAGCAATTACAGCTAATTTTCTGATGCCCAGATGCCCGTGGACCCCAAAGGTAGTCTGAGTTCAGGTGGGAGTTGGGGTGGGAGTGGGGTGGCAGGCTCACTGGGCTGGCTTTGGGGAGATGTGAGTTGGGTGTGACTCCTGAAGCTACTTTGATTAAGGGAGGGGAGGTCTGAGGGCTAAAGGGTAGGTAGGAGATGGGGGAGGGCTCCCTGGGTATGTGGAGTCTCCACATCACTACCAGGCTTTGGAACAAAGAAATAAAGACATGAGGATAGATCTCCCTCTCTTCACCAACAAGAGAGTGGGCAGCAAGGGCGGGCAGGGGAAGGGAGAGGATGAAGGGGTGGCTGTGGAAAGGGAAAAACTGAATTAAACAGAAATTCAAATTGCATTTTTTGTTTGAACCCAAGGCCTCCCTTTTTCTCGCCCTCCTCTTCATCCCTCCCTCCCTCGAACTCAGGGCCTTGTATTCACTCTAGAGATGAAAAGAAACATACAAAGAATCTTGCTTGGCTTTCTTGCTCACAGCTGGCGATCTATCATCTGAGCCATACCTCCAGTCTGAATTGTTGCTGGTAATTTGAGAGACAGATTCTCAAAGACTTTTCTGTCTGGGCTGGCTTTGAACCAGCCTCTCGAGCAGCTAGGATGACAGGTATGTCCATCAGGAACCAGGCTTGCGTGTCCTTTATTTCTCAAATTATATAACACAGGCCCAGGCTTTTCTGCCTGAACGCGGCACTTCTGAGATAACTTTTTCTTCAAAGACCTGAGCCTCCTTCCATCTCTCAGGAAGCGGTACGGACTCTGAGTCTCTGAGCACCTCATGGGGAATTCAGTTTCAACAGTATCTTCTCCCCAGCTCCAAGCCCACATCTCTGGTCTCCGTGTAGGAATGAGGGCAAAGGAACACTTCTAGCTCTGGTCTCAGAGGCCTGGATCCAGGTCTGACTGTGTCTGCTGATCTCTGGGGTTGGGGTGAGTCTATGGATCACATGGTGCACACAGGGCTGGTTATCATGGTGGCTGGGGTGGGAATGAGGAGAAAGAGGGGGTTGAAGAAGAAGGAGGATGAAGACGAAGATGAGAAAAGTAGAGAAAGAAAGAGAAAAAGTAGTAGAGAGGTGTTGGGAGCCAACAGTAAAGTTTAAAGTTCATCTTGACCCTGGTGCTCACTTGAAGGCAAGTACAAGGAACTGGTTTACTTAAAAAACACCAGGTGCCCAGGATTGCTTTGCTATGTCTGCAGAGTTTGTTTTACTTTCTACCAGTTGACCTTGTCTTGTTTTTACTGCACTCTATTTTTACTGAAATTTTCCTTGTTTTTCTGGACTATTGTAACCTTATGTTACCTCTTGACTTCTGATAGTATATATTAAGAAAAGTTAAAAAAAAATGGTGCGCAGTCTTGAGCTGCAGACCTCCCGACCCCATCCTTTGTCTTATGTCTTTATTTTTCTGCATCCTCGCCAACTAATTCAGGATTCCCTTTTGTTGCCGGCAGGCTCCAGCAAGTGGCACCCGAACAGGGAACTGAAAACCTGGGATCATGGCAGAGGACCCAGCTAAGGTAAGAGGACATCCAGAAATAGAGAGCGGGAGAGAGTATAGTCGGGAGTAAGAAATTATGGGGCAAGGTAACAGCCACATGTTATATGTGCAGGCTCTCAAGGGTATGTTTCATGCTCAAGCAGTGAAAGTTAGACAGAGTCAGTTAGAATGTTTCTTTTACTTTGTTGAGGAAGTATACCCCTGGTTCCTGGAGGAAGGAACCATTAGTTTAGAAACTTAGCAAAAAACAAAAAACAAAAAACAAAAAACTTTCAGGGACACTATGATGCAAATGCCCTGTAAGTTAAAACATTGCTGCTTTGTAATTGTCTGGTATCTGTGTAGCCTGCAGGTTCTGTATTGGGGTTGGCAAGATGTATTGGCGGACGCACTATAAGACAGGCAACTGGGCCAATGGGAGCCGTCCCCCAGATCCCCATCAGGGTAAACTATCCACTAGTGCGGACATTTGGGCCCATCTGTAGTCCAACACTTTCTGTCTGACAGTCTACAATGCACACGCTGTAAATGTGTTTTGTCTCAATGTTTGTGTGTATGTATTCTGGAATTCTTGGAATGTTTCTTCTCTCAGATTCATCCTGATGTGAGAGCCTAGAGGAGACTGGCTAACACTCGCTCAATATCTGTTTCTCTCTAGCTCCTTCTTTTTTACTTATACTTTAAACTGACCCCCTTTTCTATGCTTCACAGCCACCTCCTTCACCCTCTCTGGATCAAGAAGTCGGGGGTTGGTGGGGGTGAAAAACCTGGAGGATCTAACAATAACTTAAAAGGGCCGGCAGGGAGAACTCACAGCCGGATGAAAATGCCACTGACCACCTACAAGTGACACCAGCAAGACCTTAGCCTCCAGCCTTGACCCAGGGGGTCTGAATATGGGGGAGAACCTGTCAGTCTGAGGGGACGGCCACTAGGGACTTCTTTCCCTTTCTCCAACATGACTGGCAATTTTCCTCTACCTTGGAAGGCCCCTGGGTCAATGTTTGCAGGAATCTAAAAGAAAAATCCTCCGGAGGTGAGTAGTGGTGAGATGTCGCCCCATTCACTGAGACCTGATTTTGTCTTTGTGGCCACTGTTTGTCTTGTTTACTTCGGTGTGTTTTCTGTTCTATGTTTTCTGAGGTAGGGATGAACTGGGGGCCCATTAGTCCCCAACTCAGCCTTTTGTTGTTGTCTTGTCTAGTTCTGTTTTAGAATTGGTACCAGTTTTAAATGTTCATACAACTGATTGATTTTTGTGCGCTTTAAGATCTGTGTGTGTTTTGTGTGTGTTTGTGAACATGTTTAAGATAAGAATTATCAGCATGCTGTAACATTTGGGCGAGTTTAAGTTTAAAATTCAAAAGGTTATGAGGTTTGGACATTACCAAAAATTTTAAAGAATTTTCACATTGTTTTAAATGACCTTTTAAGGATTCTTTAACTTAAAAAATTAAAAAATCTGGTATTTTAAAATGCATAAGGCTGTTTACACTGTAATCAAGTTATCTGGCTTAACAAAATGCATTGGCTGTTTGGAATTTAGTTCTCTTGGCTAAAATTTGGGAATAAATATTAAAAGTTTAAATGTAAAAGTTTGTTTAACACTGTCAAAGACATTACTGTCCTGTCTGTCTAAAAGTATGTATTTTCATTCAAAAAACCAAGAGATAAGAAAAGGAAAAAATGTAAAAGCCAACAAAAGACCTAGCTTTAGGAGTAAGGGGTAAACAGGCCATAGTTCAGTTCAGCTGGTCATACATGGTGGGACAGGCCATGGGAGGAGTCCACGCATGGTGAAAGGGGACAAGTTGGCACAAACGCAGTTCATCATACCCTAAAGAGTGAGATTAGGTGTGTGCCCATTCCACAGGAGGGGCCAAGTGGCCCACTTTGTTCTGTCCTTTTTCTCTACAGGTAAATACTAGAAACATGATGGTAAAAAAAATTAGTGATGCGATGATCTGATTTGTATTGCTAAAACTGCCCCTTGGACTTAAAAAGAGGGTTAAAATGTATTTGTATAATGTGACTTGCTTTCAATGATGTTCTACAATTAGGATATGTTTTTAAAAGTCATAAAGGTACAAATGCTGGAGGGGATGTGGAGAACGAGGAACGCTATTACACTGCTGGTGGGAATGTACACTCATACTACCACTTTGGAAAGCAGTCTGGAGGGTCCTTAGAAAGCTAAAGATTGACCTCCCTTACGACCCAGTCATACCACTTCTAGGCATCTACCCTGAACAACAGGAACCAATATACAAGGACACATGCACCTCCATGTTTATTGCAGCACTGTTCGCAATAGCTAGGATATGGAAACAACCTAGATGCCCCACCACAGATGAATGGATCCAAAAATTGTGGTATCTATACACAATGGAATATTATGCAGCCATTAGAAATGACAAAATAATGGCATTTGCAGGGAAATGGATGGAGCTAGAAGGAATCATGTTGAGCGAGGTAAGCCAAGAACGAAGAGACAAACAGTACATGGTCTCCCTGATAAGTGGATGATGAATCCAAAATGTTAGGTGATATGACAAAACTAACAGGACTTAAGAAACAAAGAACTCCCACTCATCTGGTTGAACCACTACTAAATATCCCCATGCTGCTGATCACATATATGGTATATAACATATGAGCACCGTTATATATTACAGACTGTGATAGACAATTTGCTCCAGGAAAGTTAGAATGAACTTGTGACTTTAAATGAGCATCATTATTCCACAATACTGTGAATTTCCGGAAATTAAGTAATCACTTAATCACAATCAGAAAAAAAAAAAAAAAAGAACCTTGGGGAAGGGAGGGAGGGAGGGGATGGTAGGGGGAAAAAAAAAAGAAAAAAAAAAAAAGAAAAGTCATAAAGGTGTTAAGTTTACCTTCTTGGTACAGTAATGGTGATTGTAATTCTTGCATTAAGGAAAAATTGTCATGTGAGTTTAAAAGTTTTAATGTGTATCTGTTTTAAAACAAACATCCAAGAGACAATGAGTGACAATTGGCCTCAAGATTTTAAAGGATTTTTTAAAAATGTAACTAAAAACTAAAATATAAAATAATAAAAGAGATTAATAAGAGGCTTAAAAATTAGGAATGGATTTCTGGATATAAAGTTTAAAAGTAAAATTGTTGTTAACATTTGCCTCAAAGTGGAAAAATTAGGATTACCAAAATAATTGCTTTGGGATTCAAAGTGACAGAGCACGAGCCTTGAGCTGTAAAGCTGAGGGATAGCACTCAGGCCCCGAGTTCAAGTCCAGCAACCAGCTAAGGGAAATGCAGATGAGGCATTTATCCCAGTGTAGAGAAGACATTCGTGAGACAAGAGCTATGGAGGAGCATACAGAGGCAGTAAGCCACTGCTCGGATGGCAAAAATGTCAGATCCTAGAGTCATTTGTGTGTGGCCCTTCAAAAATTGGTCAGAGCCAGAATGTCATGGGAAGATAGTTTGTAAGCATGCCTAATGTCCATGACTGTCTACCTTGTAGGGACAGAAACATTAGTAATCTGTGATAGTACTAAAAAGTGAAGTTATAAAATGTGTGAGATGGTTTAAATCCCAGCCCCTGTATGTTTCAAAAGCCCTAATTGACAGTAACTTTTGAGCTAACACCAGCTACAAGAAATTTATCTGTTCAAGAAAATCGTTTGTAAACTTGAGAGTGTGTTTCTATTAACATCTGTCTATTTACATCTGCACGGGTGACTTAGGCATTGTTAGGGTCACTAGGGGTCACATTCCTAAAGATGCTTTTACAGGGCTGGGAAGGTGGCTCAGTGGTAGAGCGCTTGCCTTGCATGCTCAAGGCCCTGGGTTCGATTCCTCAGCACCACATAAGCAAAAAGAAAAAAGCCAGAAGTGGCGCTGTGGCTCAAGTGGTAGAGCACTAGCCTTGAGCTGAAGAGCTGAGGGACAGTGCCCAGGCCCAGAGTTCAGGCCCCACGACAGACAAAAAAAAAAAAAAAAAAAAAAAAAAAAGATGCTTTTACAAACCAGAGTGCTAAACAAGCTACACTGCTGTAGCTGGAGAAAAAGTCTGTGCATTTGTCAAAAGTTAAAATATTGTTCTTAATGATATCTAACCCTTGTAACCTCTTTCTAAAATAGACTAAGGTTATAGGATCCTGGCTAAGTAGGATCAACACCCCTGAGTCTGCTTGAAGAAGTTACAGAAGATGAATCTTCACCCATCATCCCCTTTTTAGAATAAGGGACCAGAGTCATAAAAAAAATGTGGCAAAATAGACAGAAGAAAAACGCATGGAAAATAGTAGTACAGGCCTGAGCCCTCTACATCTGCCTAGAAAATCAGCCTTATTAAAAGAACTATCTAGTTAAAAAGCTTGTCATTTTGATAATTTGTCCTGGGCTATTGTCTAAATAGTCTTAAAAACTAGTGGGGCCACAGCCTGCCAAGCCTAGGTATTACTTGTATCCTTAACCAGTCTGTGTAGAAATATACAGCCTAGCACGAGGTGTGACAGTCCCTTGGAGACACTGAAAGACCCTGCTGTTGCTGCGGTTGCTACAGCCTTACAGTCACGGGGAGGAAATCGACATAGTTACCCTGACCTCCTCCACCATGGAAAAAGTAGACTAAACTCCTGCCTGATTCCATCTTTTGGATGGCTTCATTTTGTCCATGTTACCATATAACTACTCTAATTTTATTATGGCTACTCCTCTTGCCGGGAGACTAACAAACATGGTATTGCTCATTCCCTACACTGCTTTGCCTTTATGGGACTTCCTAAACATATTAAAACTGATAATGGTCCGGGATATGTCGGACAAGCTTTTCAAACTTTTTGTAAATCTTACCAGATTTTTCACTCTACAGATATTCCCTATATTCCTCAAGAGCAAGAAATTGTTAAACAAGCCAATGGGCTGTTAAAACACCAAATTTTTGAATTAAAAGGGGGGAATTATACCCCTTCTCTCCTGTTAATATTCTTTTCATGCTTTATTTGTACTAAATTTTTAAGTTTAGATTGTAATGGACTTTCCACAGTACAGTGACTTTGGGAAAAAAAGAGAGCAAAGAGCTTTTGGCCGAGTTAAGTGGAAGGATCCTTTAACAGGTGATTGGCATGGGCTCGATCCAGTTTTAACATGGGGTTGAGGACATGTTTGTGCTTTTTCGCAGGAAGAAAATGAATCCCTCTGGTTGCCTGAGCATTGCGTTAGGATTGTGGAGGCTCATTCTGATGACACAAACCCTGACACATTGGGCTTACGTGCCAGATCCCCCGATTGTGCGCCCTACAACTTGGGAGGGAATTGAAGTTCTCATTCACGTCAATAGATCAGCATACAGTACAGCACTTGATCACTTCATCCAGCACACCAAGATGGGAGATACCTCAGCTTCAGACATTGGAACTCCATTCTACTTTACCACCAGCTCTAAAGGCTCCATTCCAGGCTGTATTATAATGCTATCCATGACTCATAAAATTTGGATCCCAGACAAAAATCAAATGTACAATATACAGATGACATCTTTACCAACTGGTTACCCAGTTCATGCAAATTTTACTCCATCCTATATGATACCCCGTTGCATTAATTCTTCACAAATAGTAGTATCTACAGGAAAGCCTCATCCAATAAGGTGCAGGCATGTGAAGCCATTTGTTACCAATATTTCTGGAACTAAATTTCAATTAATGGACTGGTTTGGAGCTAATCTTACTAATAAGTACAATTTTGGACTGTGGTGGATGAATGGGCATCCTCAACATCATGTTTGGATGCTAGTGGCTGCACTCAACAACATAACCTGGCCCAATTCATCCCTTTCAAAAAATATTATGAGTTGTGTATCACCACCCCATGTCATTATGTATAGACCATTCAATATCTCTATAGGAGCTAATTATTTTAATGTCACCTGTTCTAATTGTTCTTTTACTAATTGCTTGTATAGCGGCATAACTGAATCCATACTTATTGTTAGACAACCATCTGTTGTTATGCTTCCTGTAAATATTTCTAAAACTTGGTATAAAGATTCTGGCATTCAGGTGTTAAGACAATTGAAAAAACTAATGCGCCCTCATCGATTTGTTGGGCTACTTGTAGCTGATGTTTTGGCTTTTATTTTGTTAGCTGCCTCTTCAGCGGCAGCTGCTGTGGCACTAACACAAAATGCACAAACTGTCCATTATCTTAATCAGCTTGCTCATAGTACTACACAAGCCCAACCTCTGGACGCTAAAGTGGCAAAAACTGCTAAAAAAAACTGTTTAAACAATTTCAACTCTATATCACTTCCCTGACTTATGTTAAAGGATTGCTAATGTCATTGCTTGGCGTGGGAATGCTTTTGCTGATAGTTTTTCTATGCCTTCCTTATACGTGCACTGCAAAACTCTCTTATGAGTTTAGCCATACAGCTACATAAGATCAAGCTCTATATAAATGAATTCCCCGAGAGGAACTGTAGCCAGAGTCGGGTAAGAGGGGGTGCCAGTCTGACCAACCTAAGACAGGGCCTTCAGCTTTGCTCTGAAAAAGTTCCCGATGACGGGTAAGGTAGACAAGGTGATCCACCCAGCCTAAGACAGGTGGGTTCGCTTCTTCAAACAAAGATGGGGGAGATGTTGGGAGTCCACAGTAAAGCTCTATGGTCATCTTGACCCCTGTGCTCACTTAAAGGCACGCATAAGGAACTGGCTTTCATGAAAAACACTAGGTGCCCGGGATTGCTTTGCTATGTCTACAGAATTTGTTTTACTTTCTATCAGTTGATCTTGTCTTGTTTTTACTGCACTTTGTTTTTAATAAAACTTTCCTTGTTTTTCTGCAATATGGTAACCTTATGTTTCCTCTTGACTTCTAATAGTATATAATAGGAAAAATTAAAAATAAACGGGACTGTAATCTTGAGGTGCAGACCTCCCGACCCCATCCTATGTCTTATGTCTTTATTTTTCTGCATCCTCGCCCCCTAATTCAGGATTCCCTTTTGTTGCCGGCAGGTTCCGGCACAATGGAATTCTAGGCTTCCATCAGAAAAAATGACATAGCCCCATTTGTTAGGAAATGGAAAGACTTGGAAAAAATTATATTAAGTGAAGTAAGCCAGGCCTAAAGAAACACAAGTCCCATGGTTTCCCTTATTTGCAGTAATTAGTATATGTCTGAGACAAGCAGAAAAGATCAGATAAGTTGATTTTAGGTGAAATGAACCCCACTATAAGTATTGAATTGTTTTTTTTTTCTTGTGATTGTAACATATTTATAAGATGATTTCTTTGTTGTTTCATATGCCCCTCCCCCACAGCATAACCGCTGCTTTCATTGTATTTGATGTTGGTATAATTTGTGGAGGGGAAGGGCAAAAACAAAGCGTTTAAATAGGGATACAGGTGGACCCATTGCAACAATGAGATGTACAAGTCGTTATGTTGAAAAACGAACTTTACAACTTTGATCGGGGGGAGGATGGGAAAGGGTGGGAAGAGGAAACAGAGGAGGAGCCAAGAATTCTTGATAAGAAATGTACTCATTACCTTGCCCATGTAATTGTAACCCCGATGTATGGTATTTTCACAATAATTTTTTTTTAAAAAGACAAAGGCTGGTTCAATCCATTGTTCTCTCTTATGGGAACATGGTATGCTAGGTGTGGAATAGAGACCTGGCTGGCAGGGGAACAGATTCAGACCCAGATTAGAAACTTGCAGTAAGGAGTGAGCGAATTATGGGACTAGCACAGTCTTGCAGTCTGGAGGAGTGGATGGAAATTATTTGGACGGTATTTCTGTGATGTAAAAATATGTGGACCAAGTTGTAATATGAGGAAATAGACTGCAAAATGATGCAGTATCCAGTATCCCTACTCTCTGTCACTCACTCATCCCCTAAGCTCTGGGTCTGATCCCTCCATAGTCCCAGCATAAGAGGGACTATGACAGTGATCCTGAGTGCTTATTCCTGAGAACAACCACTCAGGATCACTTGGTGATTGTAATTGTGGGATGGACGACATTGTTTTGAGCAGTCTCCAGTACAACTGTGGAGGCACCCAACTAGAGCTAATCCTAGTTATCAGCCCAAGTGGGCAGGTTTGATGGGCAGGGCAAACAGGAGCTGGTGCTGCCCTGCTCCCCAAGTAGATATGTAAATGGGGGAGGACTGTAAGAGCAGGTATGGGGTGACTCCACCCACTGTGTCTGGATCACAATGATCCCACAATGCATACCTGTTTCTAGCTGAACAATAAGATACAAGAATCGAGGCCACATCCACATTCTGTGCTGCCTAGTACCATTGGCATTTTCCTCTATTGGATCATATCACTACCAGCAGGTGAAGGAAGTAAAGGTGCTATGTGGTGACTGAGTGAATTTCAGAGATCCTGTAGGAAGTGGGTGATTGCAAGAATAGAAGTGATTTCAGAAAGCTTGGGAATATGGCCCCTCCATCTTCCCTATCCCATTGCTGGGATATCTAACCAAACCAGAAACGCATGCAAAATAAAATTTTCTTTAGGCAAGAAACAACAGCAAGAGTATCTGGAGAGGAATTGACCTGGTGGACCCACTAACACCAACAAAAAGAAAACTGAAAACAGGTAACCTCATAACAATAATTACTGTGGACTGTAAATCAACCAAGGGTGAGACCAAAGACCATGCAGACCTGGAATCTTCCTCTGGTTCCTTTCCTGCTAGTGTCCTTTCCTCTGACACTGGAATAACTAACAATATGTCAGAAGTCCTACGTTACCCCAAGAGAGTAACCAAAAGATAAACAAAGATAATAAGAGAGAAGGCATGGCTGGAGAAAGCTAGAGAACATGAAAGAATTAATGACCAAATTAAGCCTGGAGAGAGACCATGTTGCAGAGGACTTGAAGTTGGAGAGGTCCATGAGGAAAGACAAGGTTCAACAGATGAACGAACTGAGAGATGAGAAAGAGCAATGGGCGTGATAAGTGTTTGACCTAGAGATAAACATGGTGGAACTTCAATGGCATTTGGCAGAGCTACCCTCCAGCAGCAGCCTGCAGGACCAACTCAGACCAAGCTACAGCTGCCATCCAAGACCTATTAGTTGCAGAAGTAGCAACAGAAATGTGAGAAGCAGTGTTACATTCAAAGGCAGGAAAACTAGAGCCTCAGTCTCCAAAATTTGAAGCAGCAGGAACGGCTGTGGTAACTGGAGCAGCAGGAAAAGGCCTGGGATCTGCATAAGCTCTTCAAGACATTGGACAGATTACACATTAATGAGGCCATGAGATGCACAATTTTGCATAACCTAGAGATAAAAGAGCAGCTGGGCCAGCTGCAGGATGCCTTCCACAGGCTAAGAAACAGAAGGAGGAGCTCTCTCGTGTGCTGCACTCAAAGCTCCAAGTGAAGGAAGAAGCTGGACCAGCAAAAGGAGAAGTTAGAAGAATAGAAAGAGACGGCTGAGTTAAGGAGCCAAGTGGCTCAGAATCTCAGGAGCTTCATGAACAGCTGCAGGAGATCAGAGCTACCTGTGAACAGCACAGGGCCTACAATTTGCAGCTGACCTTAAAGAATGAGGCCTTGCCGCAGCACCTGCAGAAGCAGACACAGTTGCTGAAAAAAGTTGGAGGACCAAGAAGGACCATCAAATATTACACAACACTTGTGATGTGCCTTAAAACCAACAGACAGAAGCAGGAGCAGCTATGGGCCCCAGCTGTGCTTTCTGGCTTTCACTAGAGAAGGAGGAGTGAGTAAAAAGTAAAGGGGGTGATTCTACTTGCTGTGACTGTCCTAGAGGACAGACAACCCAAAGACTAGGTGGGATTTTTATCTTTATCCATTGATGAATTAAAGAAGGTGAAGCTTAGCCAGCAGCTACAGGAGCAACAGACCTACTATGGGTTCCTGGCCAATATGGTAGTCAAGAGACAGAGAAATCTGAAGCAGTAGGGTTTCTTCTCCAGAAGTTGAAACCACGGGAATGGAAGCAGGACACACAAGTGCCCAAGAAGACCCTGAAATTCTGCTTCATCCACAAGCTGCCTGGAAAAAGTGGGCTACTAGAGGCAAATGGATAAACTCCAACATGGGTGCAGCCAGCTGTCAAAACCTATCAGCACCATTGAAGAGTCCCTACATTTCTTTAAAGAACAGATGGAAGTACTGGATGAGCTATATCAGAAGAAAGATGAGTGTGTCAACCTGCTCTTCCAGGAGAAGGAGAAGAAGAAGGAGCTGCTATTGCTTCTTACAGATGAAGGCACCTGAGTTTCAGGACAAGATCCTGGCAGCCATCCAGACCCCTGCGGATGAGGGCCCCTCAGACCTCTCAGGCTTCAGGAATAGGGAAGTTATGAAGAAGAAACAAGATTTTAAGAATTTAAAGCTTGAAGACTATGTGGATCCTTCCCAAGGAGAGGCTGGTGTACCTTGGCATCTCAAGGACACCTACTACAGAGCAGATTGTGCTACAACAGCTTGCTATTCAAGCACCTACCTGAGCTTACATGTATGGGCAATAATGGCTGCAGGACTGAGACAAATGACAACTTGGAGATCATTTTTGCATGAAGACCTGGAGGCTTCCAGCTGGGGAACAGGGCTCTTGTCCTCTAACTTACTTTGTCGCCATAGTACTAGGTGGCATACTCTTAAGCCTAAGTATAATGAGTGAGAGAGGGGAGGAGCCAAACATACCAGAGGCTTCTGGGAGCTGGCCCAAATTTTATAGACATTTAACAGTCCATTCATTACCAGGAAAGGGGCTCAGGTGTAGGTTTCCACAAAGTGTAAATTCTTTACAAAGGAAGTTGGAGAGTGATGGCACGGTTTTATATTATTATATTATGATAATAATAGAAAATGTTTGATGTCACAGTTTAATAATAGTGTATTTTAATTTCATAACATTACATTTTTTACATTTTATGCAATATTTTGATATTACTGTATTGTATACATTATATCAATCATTTCATGATGTATGTTGTATGTCACTAGCATCACTTGGCTTTTTGAAAATGTAAAGAATGCTGAGCTGGGCAATAGTGAATTTTCTTTTTTGTTTGTTAAAAAGTTACAACGGTGATAGTGAGATGAAAAAATAATAAAAACCACGGAAAACAAGAAAACATTACTGCTGAAATCCTGGAACAAAGCAAAGATGTGAGATGAACAATTGGAAGTCTAACACAATTGGAGTACAGACTCATGGATTACAGAAACGTAATCCAAAAATAAGAATATAGAATTATGAAATATCTATAGATATGGCATATCTTAATAATTTTTCAGTGAAACTTACTGAAATGATACCACTTGAATATTATTGTTGAATTAAAAAATAAAATTCAAACTAATATGTTACTTAGTTTTTGTAAAGTGGATTAGATTCTGCAAGTGTAATGATATACCTTTGGCTCAGGTAATAAATTGAAAATTCAGAAACAACTCTTCAGTATTTAAATAAAAAAGTAATTACACAAATTGATGTAAATACCAAATGTATCATCTGTCTTAGATTTTCTGTTTATTAACTTAAAATCACATTCCTTATGAAGGAGAAAAATAGCTGAACTAACATTAATATCTCTAAAATATTTTCTTAATTAAAAAAATTCCTCAAAGAAAAAGATTAGTGTAAAAATCACCTTTGAGCATACTCTACAACTGAGGTGTGAAAAATTAAACAAAAGTAATGAATTATATACAGCTCCATATTCATAGCTTTTTAATGAATTACTTTAAAATGTCCTTCATTTTTGAAATCAGTTCAGAATTCTTGCACAAATTAAAATTGGGGAACTACATTACCAATAGGAAATTAATACAGTATTTTTATGAGATTAGAAATCCGATGAAAATATAAAGATTGAAATGGCTCAAGTGGTGAAGCACCAGACAAGCAGGAGGCATGACAATTTACAAATAAAAAGACTTGGATGGTCATCTAATAACTCCACAATGAAAGCTCAGCTAATTTTCAAAATCACAAGATAAAAAGTCACCTATAGTATGGTGGAAAAGTAATTAATTCATAGTACAAAAATAAAAGATACAAAAAGGTAAGAAAAAAAAAAATTTCCAATCCTGTTCAAATTTAACTTTCGCCTAGCCAAAATAAACAACACTTGTCACTGTCTAAGGAAATTGTAAGAGGCATTTCCATGAAAGAGGAAGTTAAAGTTGTGGTTTCCAGGATGGAAATTCCAACTCCAGATGATATGTAAATCAACTTCCCTAAATGAGAACTCAGGTACAAACCCTTTTCTTGGCCCACCGCCCTGAATCAGAGGACCTATTCCTCCTCTTTTTGTGAAAAGGAACTTTCTTTACACTTTTTTTTTACCACCTCCCCATTGCTGTCACATTATATAGAGAAGTTTCTTGCGGTTGTGGTGTTTCTTTATCTTGACAATGGCAGTGTGAGTTTTTGGAATGTGGTTAAGAGTTCCCTTCTCTGGAGATTCGCTATTGGCTATTTCCAACTTCCTGTCAGACCCTTTTCTCCAATGGTAAACCACTACTAGTGAAGATTCTATACATTGGGAACTGTATAGGAGAGAACCTTTCTCAAATGAAGCAAACCATTAATACTGTACTAATTTGAATTTTATGCACAGTAATCCCATTTTGTTATGAAACATGGAGGTAACATATAATAAAACATTGCATGTAAAAAATGAAGATAAGATAAAGTAGCAACAATGCAACAAGAGAGCAAGAAAATATTTAAAAAATGCTATAAAAATAAACCCATGCAAAAATGAGTCCCCAGTGACTGCTTTTCACCATGAAAGAAGGTGTATCTCAGAATAACAGCAAAAAAACAAAACAAAAAGAACATTTAATTCAGTGGGCATTGTTGTTTTCCCAGTAATCCTTGCTACTCAGTAGGCTGAGCTCTGAGGATGGCAGTTCATAGCCAGTTCATATAGGAAAGTCCAAAAGACTCATCTTCAATTAACCACCAAAGTGGAGCTGTGGTCCAAGTAGTAGGAGAAAAAAAAAAGCAAACAACAACTACAACAACAACAACAACAAACCCTCACGAATAGTGCTCATGCCCTAAGTTCAAGCCCCAGGTACATTCGAGAACAAAAAAGCAGTACTGGTTTCAGTGACACAAAGCTCTATAGCAGACTTCTGATTACTAGATCCTGTTACCTGGGAAGAAAAAAATAGAAACACCTCTATACTAGACCATTGGGGTGTTAAACTTTCTATTAGATTGGATTCTTTAAGTTTCAGTACTAATTTCTAAAACTAAAATAAAATAAAATCAATTGGAATACTTAGAGAAATAGCTGGTAATAATGGAGAAGAAAGAAAATGCAGGGTTGAACACTAAAGATGAAAGAATGGCTTCAGAAAAAATAAGTCATAATTTTTGGGGTAAAAATGAAGAGAATATTAACTCAGGCTAAGAGATTAATAATAACAATGGCAAAGCTCAATTTACCCATTAGGCATACTGAGTGGTTAACAATAGCCAACAATTGTAACAATACAACTGTTTGCTGTCCAGTTGTGATGGTTCTTTGTTGGTGTCTGTCTTTCACTCTATGTACCCAATTATTGTGCATTCATCCCCGCTGTCATTATCATATGAAGGTAAAAAATAATGCTTAGCCAGCACCAGTGGTGCACCCCTGTAATCCTAGATACTCAGGAAACAGATCTGAGATCTCAGTTCAAATCTGGCCCGGGCAGGAAAGTCGTTGACACTCATCTCCAATAAACCACTAGAAAGCTGGAAGTGGTGCTGTGGCTTAAGTGGTAGAGGGCTCACCTTGAGCTGAAGAGCTGATGTTTCCCTGAGACCCAGAGTTCCGCAGCACTAATGACAAATTTTTTTTTTTAATTGTATTTTATTTTATTTGAGAACATACTGTACAGAGGGGCTACAATTACATGGGCAGGACAATGCATATATTTCTTACCAAGCATTGCAGCCTCCTCCTTTGTTTACCCTTCACTTCCCTTCCCCGCCTCCCCCCTCCCCCCACCCAATTATACCCCCCTCCCCCACCCAATTATAACCCCCCTCCCCCCCCACACCGACATTGTAAAGCTGGTTTTGACATGACATTTTGTACTTCTCATTGTTGCAACAGGTCCACCTGAATCCTTAAACGACTTGTTTGTCCCCATCTCCTCCACATGTTATACTGACATCAAATATAGTGAAAGCGGGGGTTACACTGTGGGGGAAGGACATACAAAGCAACAAAGAAATAATCTTATAAATGCGTTAGAAACACATGCATGAAAGAAACGAAAACATTAAAATACATATTTAAGGGTTCATTTTCCTAACATCACATTATCTGACCTTTTCCGCTTGACTCAGACCTATACTAGATATTGCAAATAAGGGAAACCATGGGACCTATGCTTCTTTGGGCCTGGCTTACTTCACTTAATATAATTTTTTCCAAACCTTTCCATTTCCTAACAAATGGGGAAATGTCATTCTTTCTGATGGAGGCATAGAATTCCATTGTGTATATATACCACATTTTCTTGATCCATTCATCTCCTGAGGGGCATCTGGGTCGGTTCCATATCTTAGCTATGGTAAATAATGCTGCAATAAACATAGTTATACTGGTAGCTTTAGTGTGGTCTTGTTTGTAAACATTTGGGTAAATGCCCAAAAGTGGGATTGCTGGATCATAGGGGAGATCTATGTGAAGTCTTTTGAGGAACCTCCATACTGCTTTCCAAAGTGGTTGAACAAGTTTACATTCCCACCAACAATGAAGTAAGGTTCCTTTCTGTCCACATCCCCTCCAGCATCTGTTGTTGTTAGAGTTCTTGATTTTTGCTGTTCTAACTGGAGTGAGGTGATATCTCAATGTTGTTTTGATTTGCATTTCTTTTATGGCTAGGGATGTTGAACATTTCTTCATGTGTCTATTGGCCATCCTTCTTTCTTCTTCAGAGAAGCTTCTCTTTAAGTCTTTCGCCCACTTATTTATTGGGCAGTTGTTTCTTTGAGGATTTGTTGTTGGGGGGTTTAATTTTTTGAGTTCCAAGTATATTTTAGATATGAGACCCTTGTCCGTTGTATGGCTAGTAAAGATCTTCTCCCAATCGGTGGGCTTTCTATTGATCTTGCCAGCTATGTCATTTGCCCTGCAGAAGCTCTGCAATCTTATGCAATCCCATTTGTCCAACCTTTCTTTGATTTGTTGTGCTTCCGGGTCTCTATTCAGAAAATTTCGACCTGAGCCAAGGAGACCTAGGGTTTCTCCTTTTCCATCCTGTAATGTTTTCAGAGTGTCTGCTTTGAGTTCAAGGTCTTTGATCCATTTGGAGTTGATTCTGGTGCAGGGTGATATATAAGGATCTAGCTTTAGTTTTCTACATGTAGTTAACCAAATTTGCCAGCACCATTTACTGAAGAGGCTGTCTTTCTTCCATTCTATTGTTTTAGCTTCCTTATCGAAGATTAGATGGCTATAGGTCTGTAGGTTCATTTCTGGGTTTTCAACTCTATTCCATTGGTCCTGAGGTCTGTTCTTATGCCAATACCAAGCTGTTTTGATTACTATGGCTTTATAGTAGAGTTTGAAATTTGGTATTGATATTCCTCCAGCAGTGTTCTTTCCGTTGAGGAGCGTTTTTGCTATTCGGGGTCTTTTATTGTTCCATATGAATTTTTGGATTGCCTCCTCTATTTCCTTGAAGAATGAGGGTGGAATTTTGATAGGTATTGCGTTGAATTTGTAGATAGCCTTGGGAAGTATTGCCATTTTCACGATGTTAATCTTTCCAATCCAGGAGCATGGGAGGTTTTGCCATTTTTTAAGTTCTGTGTTGATTTCCTTTTTCAAGATTTTAAAGTTTTCATCATAGAGGTCCTTCACTTCTTTGGTTAAGTTAATTCCTAGGTATTTTATTTTTTGTGGGGCTATTACAAATGGAGTTGCTTTCCTAATTTCAGCCACACTTTTCTCATTGTTGGCATATAGAAAAGCCATTGATTAATGACAAAATTTTTTTAAAAAGAAAAATTTAAAAAAAGATTGAGAGTCAATGCCTGAGAGTCAAAGATGCAAACATAGTGTTAGGCTACTATTTCTCTGCTGACAATTCAGATAGGGGATTATGCTTTCAAAGCTAGTGGATCAACAGCAAGAAAGGTACAAAATTGATTATAGTAAAAAAACCATAAATGGGAACGGTTATGCCAGGGAAACTACAGAACCTATAACCCTAAAGAGAATATTCTGATAGGATAAAATTTATAGCGAATTGAATATTGATAATGTGCTCTTTTAATCCAATGTATATAGATATATATATATATATATGTATATTTATGTTTGTGATAATTTTTAGATCATTCTCAATAACGGCATTGAGTTATTAAATTATATATTAGAATACCACATCATTTTATAATAAAAAGGCAAAAATAATATTTGAAAGAAAGATAAGAGAAATAGAGTGGAAGAAGCGCTCAGGGACAGATCCTCTACCCTGAGTTCAAGTCCAGCACTGACAGACAAACAACAAGAAAAACAACATCACAAGGATGAGTCAGTACAGACATTAGACAAGAGGAAGTGATCTCTGAGCCTAGGATCTTTGTTCCCTCATAGTCAGGTGATCAACGATAGTCACGTGATTACTGGTATGATTCAGGCAGGTGATGGGAAAGCTGGGAGGGGCTGGTCTGTGGGCAGATTTAATCCTGATCACAACTCAAGCAAGAGATAATTCTTGGCATCTCAGCTTTGTGCAAAGTGTGAATTGGAAGAACTCAGTCAAGGAGATCCTAAGAATAAACACAAGTTTCTATTCCAAAAACAAAAGCAAACACAGAGAGGACAAGGCCTAACTGGTAAAGTACCAGCCCAACATCAGGCCTGAGAAATTACAAATAAAAAAAGTATAGGATGATCACCTGTTAAGAAATACGAACTCAGCTACTTTTGAAGACCCACAAGATACAGTGGATAATGTCAGTAATATGGCCTACAGTCCTGTGGAAAATTAATAAATGCATAGTTCCATTATAAAACATACAGAGAAGTAAAAAACAAAACAAAACAAAATAAAACAAACACAATAAACTTTTCCAATCCTGGACAAACCTACATTGCACCTAACTCAAATAACCTAACCAAATTGTAAGAGGTAGGTCCTTGAAAGAGGAAGTGAAAGGTGTGCTTGCCAGGATGTACATTCCAGCTCCTATTGATATGTAAATCAGCTTCCCTAAGCAACCAATCAGAGACTTCCTTTCCTGGACCCACCCTCTTTCAGTATAAATAGAGTGGAAGTCTGAGACTCAGGCATTGCTGAAGATCCTACATCAGCAGGACCGAGGCCATTTGGAGCTTAGATACTCCAGGTGAGGATTAGAGTGGGAGAATCTACTCCTCTTTTAATTCTTCTCTCCTTGGTATGGTGGTGGTGGTGGTGGTATTGTTTTGTCAGTTGCTGGGATTGAACCCAGTGGTAGGGCAGTGTTGCTGGGTCACTTTGTGCTCAAGACTGGGCATTGTCCCTGGGCCACTTTGTGGTCAAAGCTAGTGCTTTACTACTGGAGCCACAGCCCACTTGTTATTTTGGAGTGGTTAATTGGAGATAAGAATCTGTGTCAGGGGGACTTTTGTGGCCGAGGCAGTTTCAAAGCTTGATCCTTAGCTCTCAATCTCTTGAGTAGCTAGGCTTCTACGCGTGAGCCACCAGTACCTCATTAGATTCTAGGAATGATGGACCCTGACACTGCCCAGGCCTTCCAGAAAGAACTGAGATGTGCCATCTGTATAAATACTTTCATAGAGCCAGTCACCCTAGAGTGCGGGCACAGTTTTTGTCGACCTTGTCTCTGCCTCTGCTGGGAAGAGACCCAGACTCCAGCCACGTGCCCTGTGTGCAGGGGACCCTGCCAGCAGAGAGACCTCAAAACCAACGTGGTTCTGAGGAGCCTGGTGGCCATTGCCAGAAGAGCCAGCCTCAGGCATTTTCTGAGCTCTGAAGAATACATGTGTGGGACACACAGAGAGACAAAGCAGATGTTCTGTGAGGTAGACAAGGCCCTGCTCTGTAGGAGCTGCTCCCAGTCTCAGGAGCACAGGGCTCACAAACACCATCCCATAGAAAGGGCTGCTGAGGAGCAGAGGGAGATGATTTCAAAGCAGATGCATGCTGTATGGGAAAAGACTCAAGAAAACCAGCACAATTTACAGTAGAAGAGGAGACTCATCAACCGATGGATTTGGTATGTGAAGCTATTCTGAGGCATGACTGAGGATGTTTTTAGCATGCTGTTTTTAGAGCTGGGCGTCCAGGAGGAGGAAAGACACCATTCCCAGGTACTGATCAATGAAGGAAGAGCCATGTTACTGCAACTCAGAGAAAGGGAAACCCAAATGCTTCAGAAGAAGCATCAGCTCAGGAATATGTATCAGAAGCTGATCGAAACATACCAGAAGCCAGATGTGGACCTGCTTCAGGATGTAGAGTTGACCCTAGAAAGCTGTGAGTCAGTCTTGTTCTTCCTGCCTCTTCCTCTGAGGCCAGAGCTCAGTGCCCCTCCCATTCCTGGACTGATAGAGAGGCTCAGCCAGTACCGGGTGGAGATTGCTTTCAATGAAGCTACGAGGAATCAAGATCTTTGGTGCTGTGTTGGACACGACAATCCGTATGCAGTTTTGAATTCTGAAGAGTCCTTCCACTTTACTGCTTTTGGACGCCAAGTCTTCAGCTCTGGGAAACATTACTGGGAGGTTAGTGTGGATGACTCTTCCACCTGGGCCCTGGGAGTTACTAGGCATTCCTCCATAGACAGCAACCTCACTGAATCTGAGGATCTTTTCCTCCTTTTGTTTGTGAAAGAGAACACACTTTCCACCATTTTTACCACCTCCCCACTGCTGCCTCACTATGTAGAGAAACCTCTGGGCCGGGTTGGTGTGTTTCTTGATCTTGACGATGGCAGTGTGAGTTTTTGGAATGTGGCTAAGAGTTCCCTTATCTGGAGATACCCCACAGGTGCTATCCAATTTCCTGTAAGGCCCCATTTTTTCAGTGGTAGCCTGGTGTTCTAAGTGAAGAGAATCTCTATATGTTGGGAATCTCTATATGTTGACAATTTGGATCCCCTTTATGTTTGCATCTTGTCTTATTGCTGTAGCTAGGCATTCTAATACTAGATTGAAGAGAATTGGAGAGAGTGGGCATTCTTGTCTTGTTCCTGAGTTAAGAGGAAATGGCTTTAGTTTTTCAACACTGAGTATAATGCTGGGTGTAGGTTTGTCATATACAGCCTTTATTGTATTGAGGAATATTCCATGGATTCCTAATTTTTCCAAAACCTTCATCATCAAGGGGTGTTGGAGCTTGTCGAATGCTTTTTCTGCATCTATTGAGATAACCATGTGGTTCTTATTCTTGCTCCTGTTGATGTGATGAATAATATTAATTGATTTGCGTATATTGGATCAGCTTTGCATCCCTGAAATGAATCCTGTTTGATAGTGGTATATGATTTTTTGGATGAGTTGTTGAAGTCGAATGGCCAAAATTTTGTTGAGAAGTTTTGCATCAATGTTCATCAAAGAAATGGGTCTATAGTTCTCTTTTTTGATGAGTCCCTGCCTGGTTTTGGGATGAGGGTTATGATGGCTTCATAGAATGTGTTCGGTAGTGAGCTTTCTCTTTCAATTTCATTGAACAGTTGGAGGAGTATTGGTGTGAGCTCTGCTTTGAAGGCCTTGTAAAATTCCGCTGTCAAACCATCTGGTCCTGGACTTTTCTTAGCTGGGAGGTCTCTTATTGCTGTTTCTATTTCAATGCTTGATATGGGCATGTTAAGATAGTTTAACTCATCTTGGTTTAGTTTTGCCATGTCAATATTTGCTAGGAAAAGGTCCATTTCTGTCAAATTCTCAAACTTATTAGCATAAAGTTTGGAGAAGTATTCCCTTATTATGTTCTGAATCTTGGTTGTTTCCGTGGTGATTTTTCCATTCTCATCTCTGAGTTTATTAATTTGGGTGTGTTCTCTTCTTTTTCTGATGAGATTTGCTAAGGGTCTGTCAATTTTGTTAAGTTTTTCAAAGAACCAACTCTTTGATTTGTTGATTCTTTCTATAGTTTTTTTGGATTCTAGTTCATTTAATTCTGATTTAATTTTGATTATTTCTTTCCATCTAATGGATTGGGGTTTATCTTGCTGCTCTTTTTCAAGGAGGTTTAGATGTGACATTAAATTGCTAGTTTCAGATTTCTCCTATTTGTTGATGTAGGAGCTCAGAGCTATAAACTTTCCTCTGAGTACTACCATTGCTGTGTCCCAGAGGAGCTGGTAATTTGTGTGTTCATTTTTGTTGAAAAGCATGAACATTTGAATTTCCTTTCTAATCTCTTCCATGACCCACTGTTGATTCAGTAGTGTGTTGTTCAGCCTCCATGTGATACCGGATTTTCTTTAGTGGCTTTTGGTGTTGAGTTCTAATTTTATTCCCTTGTGGTCAGAGAGTATGCAAGGTATAACTTCACTGTTTCTGAATTTAGACAAGTTTGCTTTGTGGCCTAAAATGTGGTCTATTTTAGAAAATGTTCCATGTGCTGCTGAGAAAAACGTGTATTCTGATGCTGCTGGGTGAAATGTTCGGTAGATGTCTGTTAAGTCTAGTTGATCTATGCAGCTGTTTAGATCTGCATTTTCTCTGTTTAGTTTTTGCCGAGTTGATCTATCTAGTGGGGAGAGTGGTGTGTTAAAATCCCCAACAATTAATGTCTTTGAATCTATATGGGATTTGAGGGAAAGTAGTGTTTCTTTGATAAATTTGGGTGCTCCATTGTTTGGCGAATAGATATTTAGAATTCTAATATCCTCCTGAAGGATAGATCCTTTAATTAGTATGTAGCGACCTTCTTTATCCCTTGTCAAGAATTTTAATTTGAAGTCTATTTTATCTGATATTAGGATTGCAACTCCCGCCTGTTTATGGGGGCCGTTTGCTTGGTAGATTTTGTTCCAGCCTTTAACATTGAAAATGTGTTTGTTTTTACGGGCAAGTTGTGACTCCTGCAGGCAGCAGATAGACGGGTCTTGTTTTTTAATCCAACTAGACAGTCTATTTCGCTTAACTGGAGAGTTCAGTTCGTTAACGTTAAGAGATAGGACTGAGAGGTATTTGGGTGTTCCTGCCATGTTATCCACCTTCTTGGGGGCTGTGAAAACTGGGTTCTTCCTATGGTTCTTGGATTCTCAGTTTGGGTGCAGTTTCTTGGCCTTTGTTGCGGTCTTGTTGGTTTTCTATCTGTAGGACGTCTTTAAGAATCTTTTGTAGGGCTGGTTTGGTGGAGATGTATTGTTTCAATTTTTATTTGATATGGAAGGTTTTTATTTGGCCTTCAGTTATGAAGGAGAGTTTAGCTGGGTACAGTATTCTTGGTTGATAGTTGTTTGTTTTTAGGGCATGGCATACATCATTCCAGGCTCTTCTTGCTTTGATTGACTCTGCTGAGAAATCTGAGGTGATTCTAATTGATTTCCCTTTATAGGTGATTACCCTTTTCTCCTTGACAGCTTTAAGGATCTTTTCCTTGGTCTGAGTTGATCCTGTGTGGATTATAATGTGATGGTGGGATGTCCTATTCTGGTCTGGTCTATTTGGGGTTCTAAAAGCTTCTTGTATCTGAATAGGCCTATCTTTTTGTATGTTTGGGAAGTTCTCTGCTAGGATCCTGTTAAACAAATTTCCTAGACCATTAACTTCTGTTTCTAGTTGCTCCTCTACACCCATGATCCTTAGATTAGGACTTCTGATGGTGTCTTCCAGGTGTTGAATAGATCTATCATATTTCTTGGACTTGTCTTGGATGGTTGTATGTTCTTTCTCTATAATATCTAGGCTGTCTTCAAACCCTGAGATTCGATCTTCTGCATGGTCTAACCTGCTGTCAAGACTCTCTACTTTGTTTTTTATCTCTTTTCCTTCTAATTGGTCAGCTTTGATGGCTTCAAGTTCTTTGTTGAAGCTCTGTTTTAGGTCTTGTATGAATTTCTTTACTTCCTTAATTTGGTGTTCAGTGTTTGTTCTCAAATCACTTAGTTGACTGGTTATGCTTTCTTTGAACTCCCATTCCTTCTGTTGGTTTCCATTCAGCATTCCCTTTGTGGTCTCCGTGACTTCCTTCAGCTCTTTGTTAATGGATTCCAGGAATGCCTATAGTGATCTTGTGTATCCTCTACCTGGTCTCTCAATTCCTGAATTACTCTTTGATTAGCTTCCTCCCGTCTGTGGGATTCCTGCAGTTCTCTCTCTTCCCGTTCGTGGGATTCTTGCAGTTCTTTTTGAGTGTTCTCAACCTGCTCAAGCCATTCCTCCCTTTCTCTTTGAGTGTTCTCAAGTTGTTCACGCAAAACCTGTATCAGTTTTTGAGTAGCTTCCTCATGCTTATGATATTCCTGTATAAACTTTTGGGATGCCTCCTCTCTCTCCCTATCACGCTCATACAGAGTCTTTTGTAAGTTGTCAAACTTCTCATTTATCATGTTTTCCACCAGTGTTTGTAGGGCTATTTGGGAACTCTCCTCTGGGTTGTTCATTATCTGATCTGACCCCTGAATATCAAGATTGGGAATTGATTTGCCATTTTTCTTGTGTTTTTCCGGCTTACTCTGCCCATTTGAGATGAAAATAGCACCAGTTTTGTGCTAGAACACTATCGTAAGGCAACCATCAACCAACGTTTGCATTTATACAGTCAATAGTCTACAGATACATTCTAGTTCAACAGATACATCTATTCAACATCAAACAACTCTATGTTAATGGGTTTTGAACCACAGAGAAGAATTTGGAAAACCAGAAATTTTTAGGGTTAGGGAGAGATGTGGGTAAAAAATAGGAATAGATTGGTGTGGGGAGGCACAGGGAGAGTTAACTATGTCCTAATCTCAATGCAGGAAATAGGTTGTGTAGGATGCAAGTAGAGAGAGAGAGAAAAGGAAGAAAGGGAAAGGGAAATGAAAAGAGACCAGAAAAAAATAGAAACGTAAAAATTAATATTATTATGGAGCTTTAAAGACCATTTATTTAGAGAGGAATGTGAGTATATTAATAGAAGGGTAGGGACATAGAGGAGAAGTGAAAAACTTAAGAAAATGCTTAAAATATTATATAGGTATAAAGAGGTAGAACTGCTATTAAGGAATTTAAGTCTCAGAGGTTTTGAATTGAGTAATAAATTTGTGGATTAATTGTGTACACAATGGGGGATAGGGTCTACTAGTTAACTACGGGTTTATCTGAGGTTGTGCAGGACAAGTGTTAAGTCACATACAGAAGATCAAAAGACAGGAAAAGGTGAAAAGGATTAGAAAGGGAGAGAAAAAGGTCAGAAGTTCAGTAGAGCTAGACAAAAAACCAAAAAGATAGTTAAGAAAGAAAGAAAAAGAGAAAGAAGACAAGAAAAGAAAGGAAAACACATATTCATGTATTCCTAAAATAAAAATTATAAGAGGGGAAAAAAAGTTACTGGAAAACAATTATTATTTCAAAAAAGGCAAAAATTAAAGATTAATAAAATTTTTAGAAAAGGAAAAAATTATATATATATATATATATACATATATATATATATATAAGGTAAAAAAAAGAAAAAAGAGAAAAAAAAGAAAAGAAGAGGAAGAGAAAAAAAAAGTTCTTTGATTTTTTTTTGATTTTTTGGGAGGGGTGGGAAGAATCCTGTATCTCCCTTTTGTCTGTAAGCAGCCTCTTGTTGGAGTCTCTGGTCAGCTTGAGGTCCTGTGGCTTGATTGGTTTCTTAAGTCAGTTTGTTGGAACAGGCAGAAAAATCCTCTGCTTTACCCAAGATTTTGAGATCCCCCTCCCAGATTAGTTTACTGGGAGGGTGATCTGCTTTGAGAATCACAAAAGAGGGGGATGCAGTGGTAAGGCTAGGTTCTGGGTAGAGTTGAGGCCTTTCAACAATCAGTAGCTTCTTCCTGGGGCTATTTTGTGAAGAAAAAAAAAAAAAAAACTCCCAGAGCCCAGCCTGGAGCCGTTCTCAGGGTTTCTGTTCTTCAATTGATTGTGGAGGCTGCTAGAGGGAGGGGCAGCCTCTGGCTTTGGTTACCCAGTGAGGAAAGCCACTCCAATGGCTGGTGCCTGAGCTGGGTGACTTTTCCCTGGATCTAGCCAAGTCTGGCAGGTCACTTCGCCAATGTTAAGTTCTTGTGACCTGCTAAATGTCTCGTTTTATTCCAAGGCCTGGGTTGGAGCTGGCAGCTCCTCCGAGCTTTGTCGGTATCCAAGATGGAGATCACTGGTGCTGGGGGGGGAGGGGTGGCCGTCCCTCCTCTGCTCCCTGAGAAGGAGTGAGGATGTCGGGCTTCTACTCACGTCGAGTCTTGGATCCTGGGTCGACTCTGGTCTGCGAACTCCAGGATCAAGATGTCCGCTCCTTGTCGGATCTGGCTGGTGTTGAGTAGAATCTGCTCTCCCGCTGAGTCTGACTCCTTCATCCTGGACTCTCTGTGTGAGCGCTCAGTTATGGCCCCGGGGCTGCATTCTCCACTGTGACCTGCCGCCGCCGCTGCGGCGGCTGCTGACAGGCACTCAGTAGTGTCTTTTTGCCTTGGCTTCCCCTCTCTTGTCTAACTCTCTGTCCTGTGATGGCACACTTGGTGTGATTCTCTGGCTTAGGACTGTTCACTGGAACTCTAAAACTGCTTTCTATATGAGAGCTTGTTCAGATTCCAGCTTCTCCTCCACCATCTTCCCTAAGCTCCAAATCCTCTGCACACTGGTTCTGATCTGTGATCCTCTCAAATTCTACCTCTTCAATTAGTGATGTGAGTTCCAGTAGCCTGCACTCAGTTTAGATCGTCTAAATGAATAATTGAAGGCAATTTCACTTTAATCTCTTTTTTTTCCAGTCCAGGGGCTGTTATAGTTTTATTTCTAGACAAATTTTGTGTATATATGCACATTAGCATTAAAATATTACTTTTTCCCCCTTTTTTCCTTTTTAATTTTCTTGGTCAAGGGGCTTGAATTCTGGGTCTGGGCGCTGTCCCTGGCTCTTCAGATCAAGGCTAGCATGTTACCACTTGAGCCACAGTGCTACTTCTGGTTTTCTGGTGGTTAATTTGAAGTAAGAGTGTCATGGATTTCCTGCCAGGGCTAGCTTTGAATTACTATCCTCAGATCTCAGCTCCTGAGTAGCTAGGATTCCAGGCATGAGCCACTGGCACCCAGCTAAAAATGTTACTTATTTTAAGTTCTGTGTTTTAGTTGAGGGAGTAACATAAGTGTGTAGAAATTTAACTTTCATGTTACCTCTCTAAGTAATTTCAGAGTTTCATTTTCATATTTATTGCAGTTATTAATAACGGAAACTCCTAAAGTAACAGAATAATCCTTCATTTTCTCCTTCCCATAGGTATTATTGGAAGAGAATGAGGGAGATCTTAGACAATATGTACTTGAAATTATAAAAAAGTTATATTGATGATACATAAAGAGCCAGATAACACAACGTGCTTTACATTTTCTAAAGAAAGGAATGTCATGAAAGTATATTTATTGGCAGGCTTTTCACCTGTAAAACAAAGAAAAAACAATTTCATAAAAAAGCTGAAGGGGATCAGCAGCCATGAAAGTGTGATATAGCATTGTAGACTTTATGAAATGAACTGGTTCAGGTAAAGTAATACTTTGGAAAAATTATCTGTTCACTAAATTTATTCATTATATTTTTTTAATTTTTATTTACCTGTCACTTAATATATAAATGCATACATGTGTGTGCAATATATATATATGTATATATATATATATATACATATATATATATATATATATATATATATATATATATATATATATCAGCAGTATCTGTCCAGTGAACTGTATGGTTATGTATGTTTAGGTAATTTCATCATGTCAAGTCCATCAAAAAGATGGACTTCCATAAACCTTAACCCTGCAACACCACTGCACATGCAAACTTAAGTGTTCACCATTGTAAGCTAGACCTGTGTTCTACCAAAGCTTTATATATGGTGTTAGTTTTTCATTTAGTCTTCACACAAAATGTGTGCTCCTAGAAATAAATGATGGCATTTATAACTACAATGATTTAGTGTAAATCTTTACAATGAACACAAGCTCAGTATGAGTTGTTCTTTCTTTCCTTGTCTTACTTTATCTTTAGGAAGTTGATTTGAGTTTTGATGTTGTTTGCTAGATAAGTATTCCACCACTGGAGTCCCTCCACCACTCCTTTCTAGTTTAAGTTACTTTACGCATAGAGTAGCAATTTTTGCACCCAGCCCAAAAAGCAGGGATCAGGATTGCATTCCAATAACCCGACCTAGTAGGTTGATATGGCTGATACTTTCCTTCCTAGACCTATTCAGAACTGTGATCCCCTCAAATTCTACCACTTTAGTTAATTGTGTGAGCTCCTGTTCTCCCTACTTCTAGAAGATAGGCCAGACATAAATGATTACAGGTAATTTGAGTAAATCATTGGCTAAATATAAGTGATTTGATATTAAAGTGTAGGGTAAGTTTGAAAGTATAATCGCAGTAGTCAGATATTTTGCTAAGTAATTTTGTTTCACATTAACAACACATCTTGACCAGAATTAAGGACTTACTTTTGCTGTCTGTCTAGTTGTATGTCATTTGGTAAAATAAACTTCATGTCTTCCATGTGGCATAAAGAACTTTGAATGGTCTGATGTGCTGATTCACATCTATAATCATGGTTAGAAATCAGAAATAAATAGATCACAATTTGAACATAGCCTAACCAAAAATTTAAGAAGTCTCAATCTCAATAAACTAGTGAGTCATGTTGAATCATGCTGCCATTAATCTCAGCACCACAAGAAGCTAAGTCTCTGCCTTGTAACTGTTTCACTTGAGTAACTGGGACTCTTGGAGGCAGTCACCTCTACGGATGCAGAATCTGGGCTGAGATTTAGCAAGAGGAGGGAGGAGTCTGCCCCACCTTCCCAGGGTGAACCTCACAGAATGAAGTGAGCATGCTTGCTTTCCTCCTCCAATCGCCTTGAGAAGCCATGCTGCTGAGTGTTCATTATTTGATTCCAGTGACCTGTGGTAGAAGTAGAAGGAAACATTAAATACATTTCACATATGCCAATTGAGCTGCTCTCCCAGCCTGTGAGTTCAACTCAGCAAGTGTTCATTATTTGAGAGTTGAGAATGTTGAGGTAGGGGAGAGAGGGAGGGTGAGTGAAAGAGAGGAGAAATAGAGAGAGAAAGAGCTGGGCGCTGGTGGATCACACCTGTAATCCTAGCTACTCAGCACGCTGAGATCTGAAGATTGCAGTTCAAAGCCAGCCTGGGCAGGAAAGTCCGTGAAACCCTTATCTCCAATAAACCACTCAAAAACCAGAAGTGGCGCTGTGGCTCAAGCGGTAGAGTGCTCAACTTGAGCTCAAGAGCTGAGGGACATTGCCCAAGCCCAGAGTTCAAACCCTACGACCAACCAATAAAACAAAAAAGAGAGAGGGGAGGGAGAAAAAGAGGAAGGAAGGAAGGAAGGAAGGAAGGAAGGAAGGAAGGAAGGAAGGAAGGAAGAAAGAAAGAAAGAAAGAAAGAAAGAGAAAGAAAGAAAGAAAGAAAGAGAAAGAAAGAAAGAAAGAAAGAAAGAGAAAGAAAGAAAAAGAAAGAAAGAAAGAAAGAAAGAAAGAAAGAAAGAAAGAAAGAAAGAAAGAAAGAAAGAAAGAAAGAAAGAAAGAAAGAAAGAAAGAAAGAACATGACCGAGAATGAATTGTTTGGAGTCATATGTCAGAAATACTACCTGTATTTGTTGTTAGGTCTGCCCCAGGTCATGCAGACCCTATGCAGCCAATTCTTGGCTAAGTTTCAACCCTTTATATGTTGCCTAGTATCTGGCACACCTGGAGGCAGCCACTTCCCCATCCTGTTAAGTCACAACCTGGTCAGCCTCTGGTCCCACTTTCCATCTGACCAGAGGTGAGTCCCAGAACTTGAAGTCACATCCAGATCCAGTGTGGCCAGAGTTTCCCCCAAACAGCCACACCTCATCTGGTCCTTCACATAGATTCATCCTTGCCAGAGGTTGGATCGCCCCATTTTTTTTTACATGCATTTCTACCATGTATGGCATGGGCAGCAGTTCAGTAAATAAACTTCTTTACCTGACTGAAAACCCTGTGGTGTTCTCTTAATTGGCTACCTAATGAAACTCACCTAATTAATATACTTTACACTTCAGAGTTTCTAGTTATGAATCCATGGATATTTTTGTGACACATATGAGATCAGTATCTACAAAACATATTTACTAACATCATTTAACAGTATAATTGTGCCTAGAATCTTTAATAGCAGCTTAATTAACAATAATGTCTATTTTGTTTGCTTTGCTTTGCTTTGTTTTTGCTTAAAGTAATAGAAGATTTGGTGAGACAATCTCTGTGAAGACTCAGGGTCTGTGTTGGAGGGGCAGAATGATGCTGGCTCCGGCCTCAGGATTATCTGAGGACTGTGTTTGTGTATGTGGAAAGCTCTTGGCATACCAGCCTAGAGAGGGAACATGTTCTCTCTCCCTATCTCAAAGCTATCATGTCTCAAAGCTGAGGAAGTAGCTCTTCTGCTTACTTACGCATAGACGAACAGCTAGTCAAGCATTTTCCAGAGTACGGGGAAATGGTTTGAGCTTGCTCTAAAATAGTTTAGATAAAAATATACAAAGATTTATCTCATAGTTTAAGCAAAATTGTATCTGTTGAAATTCTTTGTGTGAATGTCTCCTGAATAAATATTGGCAAAGATAATACTTGCTTGTCTTTAAATACCCACTAACAATAAAGCACAGCATGCAGTGGCAATTGCTGTTTGCACTCTGCAACCCCTGTGTCCTGGTGATTTTGCGACCCTTACCCAGGGACCCCAATGCCTGAGACGTTGACAACTGGCACACAAACAGGGACCCTGCAGTGTTGAACACAGGAAGGGATATTCAGGTAAGTACTTTTAATTACAGGGTGATGGAACAAGTTAAGTCTACTCCGTACTTACATATGCTAAAATATTTACTTGCTGCTTATGGTGTAACTATTTCTTCTTTTGACATAGAAATGTGTATTAATGTAGTTAGGGAATGGAATCCTTGGTTCCCCGTTGATGGGGAATTAGATGTTGATAATTGGAAATGAGTAAAGTATTGTAGAAAGAGATGTTCGAGAAGGGGAAAGGATTTCTGTTAGATTTTGGTCCATTTAGGCTATTTTACATACCCTTTTTAAAGCTTTAAATGAGAAAAGATTAATAGCGGACTTAAAAAAAGAGGCAGTGCCTTCTATTGTAGGTTTACTATTGGACTCGGAGGTTAAGGATGCAATAGATAAGGCTGCATCACAATTAGGAGAAAAAACAAGAGTTAAAGAAAGCTGAAAATGAACAAACTGAAAGCGTAAATAGAATGTCTGAGCAAATGGAATTGATTTTATCAAGATTACTACATATGGAGTTAGAAATTAGCAGAGTGAAAGGATAATCTGAGAAGGTGAAAGTAAAACAGCCTTCCTCTCCTCAGCTTGCGGAAGCAATTTTTACTGCATCACTCCTTCTCAAAAGAGAAGGCTCAGTGAGTTTGATGAAGAAATGCCTATTTTTTCTTATCCTGTAATTTGACCACCTCCTATGAATGGTATAGCTCAACCAACCAGATATGAGGGGGTTGCTGTCGATGATATTGGTAAACTTAACAATCAGTGACTTATGGTCCTCAGTCTCATTATGTTAAGGAATTACTTAATGGGCTTGCCCAATAATTTTGCTCCCAAGGATTGGAAGATGCTTTGTAGAGCCTTGCTTAAGGAACCAGAATACCTAAAATGGCAAATGTAGTTTACTGACTTATATACAGAAAGGACTAGACAAAATGCACAGAGCAATAATCCACGCCTGCAGATCATAACCTGTCCTATGTTGAGTGGAACAGAACCATATGCAGATGCTCATATGCAAGTGAACTCTCCTGAAGAGATCAATGAGCAGTTATGAGACATAGGTATTGAGGCATGGGGGGAGGATTAGGCTGGTAGGAGAGCATTATGGCTCCTGGACTAAAGTAATTCAAAAACCTAATAAACACTATGTTGAATTTTTATCACGATTGACACTGACCTTGGAACATATTGTTGTGGGAGAGGCTGCACTGCAACAACTACTAGGCATGTTGGCTTATGAGAATGCTAATGAGGACTGTCAAAGAGCCCTATTGCCTATTAAAGAATCTGGGGCTGTAAATACATATTTAAGGGCGTGTAAAGACATTACATCCGAATCCCGGCGTTTGCAGTTGTTTGCTGAAACTATGCCCACTACCTGGAATGCTTTACAAACCATCTAATCTAAAATGTTTTGGATGTGGTCAAATGGGACATATAAAGAAGAACTGTAAAAAGGCTACTGATGTTAACAAGAGAGGACCAGGAATTTGCCCTAAATATAAAAAGGAAAGCACTGGGCAAGAGTGTATAGATAAAAAATAAACAATAAAGAATTCCTATAAAAATGCTTACCCTATGCAGGGAAACTCTCCATCTGGCCAGCCCTGGGACCCAGGATTAATAACTGAGGGTAGCCAACCATTTTTCTTCCTCGTCCCCGCCACAGCCCACAGCACCGCAATGGACATGCCAATTCATTCATCTACTGAGAGGTATATTGGTTTAAAACATGCTTGCATGTAAGTATTAATTATGGTCATTCAAAAATGACAGATGTCACCTCCCCAGACATACTAAAATCATGATTTCTAAGTAGGATAGAATTTTATGGTGGTACAAGTGTTGTGATATATGGATGAGTCTAATGTGTATCTTTCACTGAATTAGGCAGGAAGATATCCAATATCATATGGGATAAAAAAATGGTAGTAAGAAGATATACCCTTGAGAAAGATATAGGAGGCTGACAGAAGTATGGATAATTTTGAAGGATTTAGAAATGCAAGCTCAAGTATGTCTCTTTAAGTGGAAGGGCAAAAGAAGGGGAAGAGAAAAAAATAACTGAAAGCAGATCATTGTCCCAACGTAGAGTATAAAAAAAACATAACCTATAACTTCCAAGTTAAAGAGAGACCAATATAATTCATCCCACTTAATTCAGATACATGCAAAATATTTACTTTGCTTTTTCCCACTTTAATGCTCCAAAATAATTGAAAACTTATATGAAACGTTATGTGATTGTCGTTACTTCAACCTGAACACTAATTGTGATGAGCCCTCTTTTTCTCAGTATGCTCTTGGAAAATACTCCCTAAATTGATGATGTTGTGACTGATTAGAGAGTCAGTGTAACAGGTTTCTACTTGTATGATAATCCCAGAATAGTTTAATGCAGTTTTTTCTCAAGGTATACAAGTATATTTTCTGATGCTGTACTTTGAACACACCCTCACACCTGAGCACATTATTTGAAATTGTACATCAGCATTTCCTTGGCACATTCTATTTTGTGCCTTTGTTTATTTGCATGTTCCTTTTGATTGCTCTATTTCCATTTCATCTGTACAAACTGCTAAGAACATTGTTCAGCTACCACTTCTTGTTTCCAAACACCCAGTCTATTTATGAAGGTACTTTGTCCATGTTAACCAATAGGGTAGTACTCACTCTCTGCGGATAAAAGTTCCACAGTGTAACTCTATGCCAACATTATAAGATGTAGAATTTAAGGCATTTTGAGACAAACAGTGATATTTGAATTGAAAGGCTTCTTAGAGACATTTTCTTGGAGCTCATTAGTTCTTCTAAGATCAGAATAAAAGCATTTGTTCCCAACATTTAAAATAAAAAGGATCTGTTGAATTAATGGATCTAGAATTTTATGGCTTCACATTCATATCTCAAAATTTCATCAATATGAATTACATCTCTAGCAGTTCACCAAACACTGTTCTTATTGAGCTTGTCTATGTCCTTTTAGTTTTCAAATCCAAATAGCATATTTCCTTCAATGTCTCTGTAACAGTTTTGACCTTTTCTTCCTGCAAATTCTTTCTTTTCTTTTCTTCTGTAAATCTGTTTCGTTTACTTTTTTGTTTCCTTATCTCTTTCTTCTAATCTTGTCCACACTGGTGCTCACATTGCTACACTTATGTCATAACTTTTCTTTTCTTCTTCTCTTTAATAATGCCCCCAATTTTATCATTCTTTTTCATATTCATGGTCATGGTTATTTTGATGATATCTAAACAGATCAATCTTTGCATCTGTTTAATATAAACGTTAGAACTATCAGAGAGTTTTTTCCCCTAAATCGATCATTTTCACCTGGAATCCTTATCACCAAGAACATGACTAACACATTTGCCTGGCCATAGATGTAGAACCCTTTAGATTTCTTGTTACCCTTCTTCTCCCACCCATTATATAAGATGAACGATCAAGGTTTTCTCAGTTTCTGTTACTAATTTGATTTATTTTTTTGTTTTTGTTTTTGTTGGTCATGGGGCTGGAACTCTGGGCCTGTGTGCTGTCCCTGTGCTCTTCAGCTCAAGGAAAGCACTCTACCTCTTGAGCTACAGCACCACTTTTGGGTTTTCTAATGGTTTTCTTTTTACTTTCCTAGCGAGTCCATTAAACTTCCCTCTTGAATTTGGTTGTCATGAATACCCAACTTCTATGTTAATGAGGACAAACTCTAATGTAAAACTTTGTCTCCAAAAACCAGTCCAAGAAGCTGTGATCACAAATATTTGACTATACTTTTTTTCTTTTTTTTAACCTTGAAAGTCTTTTTGTGTCTCAATTGCCAACAAAAATAAGTATTCCACTACTTTTGGGTTCAATCGTTTCTAACCTCAAAGATATATTTTGGGAACAAGATTCTTAGAGGAAACCAAAGTATACTCCACTTGTTATCTTTTCTCTTAAGTCTCTCCTTAGATATAATATCAGGAAAAGTGAAGTTATTCTTTGCAAAATTATTTCAATTGATTATTTTTCTCTTGGTCTTGCATTTGTTCAACAAGATATATCCAGGAGAATAGAGTTAAATCATCCATACCTTGGATGACAGTGTCTGTTACAAAGGACAATGCTTCTATGTCCTACTTCTATGTCCTCCTCTTAGCTCTTTCCTGATTTCCAATGAATCACAGCTTCTTGACTTCATGTTTAGTGAATCTGAAGGACTATACGGCCTCCCCCATTGCTCCATCTTCATTGTTTCTCATTTAAATTCTTTTAAGTTGCCTCATTCGGATGTGTAATTTATTTTCATGTCTTCATTCAATCTGTTCTTCATCGTAGTGAGGCAAATAGGCTCTGTAAAATCACTTTAGGTAGCTAAAATATTAAGAGAATCTATATCAAAAAGTTTTGGCCTCTCTCCACTGTTGAAGCCAATATGCTTAGCTCGGGTTCTAAAAAGAATTTTCTTACATTTTTCATTTCCTCAATTCTTTTCTGATCCCAAAATTTTTTGGCTTATGTAATAAGAGAAGTGTTCACTATCTCATCTTAATAAGGATGTTATTTTTTGTGAGCCACATAGAAATGTGAAATCATTGGTTTGAATTATCCTATCAGATTTTTTTCTGTGTTTCAGTGCTTCATGTGCAAAGACATTGTGGAAAGAATTACAAACAGAAAAATGTAAACCCAATACATTCTTTCATTGTTCATGACACTTTCTCTCTAAATATTTTGACTCAAAATATATTTTTCAGAGAATTACAGTTTGGTAAAGGTCAATTCACAAATTTTGATGTCTTTTTTTTTTTTTAAGAACTTTGGATTTAAATTCCACTACAACCTTGTTTCACAAACTGAAAATATATTTCCTGGGTAAGGACATTTTCAAGGGAACCTACAGGATTTCCAGCAAGTTTTCTGAGGTTTATTGGTTTGTTTGTTTGTTTGTTTAATGAGCCAACTTCACCCACATTGATCTCTCTCCACTAAGTCTCCATGGATTTCTTTGCATGAAAGCCTCTTTTCCTAGGCAATTTTAAATTTTCTTAATAGGCTAAGTTGTTAAAAGTCCTGAAGAATTAAAATTTACCTGTCATAATTGTAAAACTGTTTTGAAATTCCTTTATCAGAATCGTGAATTCACCAATCCTAATTCCACCTTTACCATCAGAAACAGTTAACGTTGTTTTCATGATATAGTGTCCATGCAACGATTCTTTTTCAGTGGCTTTGTTATGCATATATATTACAATATAAGCTGAAGCAGAGCAAAATGAACTCCAAGATATGAAAACAGAGGCTTTTTTTCTTTTTGCGGTTGCTGTTTTTAAGGTAGTATATGATTTCTATTTTGTTTTGGGTTTTCTCCCTATGGTTTATCATCCTGATTTTGGTACCCTGTATTTTGTGTATACATTTAATAATTAGGGAATGAAAGAGGAAAAACAAAATGTTAAGAAAAAAGACAAAGGGCAAACCAATGGAATAGCAATGCTCACAAGACAATATATGGGAAATGTACATATCAACTTGTGAGAGGTATTGAGGAGAAGGAAAACTGTGAGAAAAATGAGGGAGGAGGTAACAAGTATGTAAAGTTATGTATTAAGTACTTTTCAATTACTGACGGGATCATTGCAAGATAATGTTAAAGCATGCATAGATTCCTCACCAGCAGTCACTCAAGGAATGGCATATGCTGCAGCAATGAAAGGAGAATCATTCAGTGCTTATGAACAAAAATCATAAGACACGACCTCAGGCCAGAAATGGGGTCTGTTTCTCATGTGGCCAGTCAGAACACATGAGTAAAGATTTTCAACAAAAGCAAAATAAACCTAGTAAAAATAAAAAGGGTAAAGCTCCTGGACTTTGTCCACGATGAAAGAAAGGCAATCATTGGAAAAATGAGTGTAGATCAAAATATTATAAGGATAGAATTCTCCTAACAGCAGAAGAAAAGGAGACATAAAACAAGAAGAGGGGTGCTCCCTCTGCCCCTTAAACGAAAGAGGGGAAACACCTACTATTACACAAAAATCCCCTAAGGGATCAGTTCCATTAAATCCCTTGTCTCCTCCATTTACAGTATGGGATTTACCAAGAGCTACTCCAGGAAGTGCAGGGTTTGATCTGGCAGCAAAAAGAGATTACATCATCTCTATCATGCATGCTGTTCAGCTAATAGAAACTCAAGTTCATGGTTCTGTAATTGAAGGAACTGTGGGCTTGATAATTGGTAGAAGCTCAAATTATAACAAAACTTTGAGGTATTATCCGGAGTAGTTTATGCAGATTACCAAGGGAAAATTAACGTAAGGGTAAGGTCTTTAAAAAATATGCAAATACCTATGGATCAAAGATTAGCTCAAATCTTAATTTTAAATTATGTCCATCTTCCAAATCAAATCCTAAAACAAGATCGAGGTACAGGAGGTTTCAGTTCCACAGAAACTGTTGCCTGGGTACAATCTATTTCTAAGGATTGACCCATGAAAACTATAAAAGTGGATAGAAAGCCTATTAAAGATCTCTTGGACACAGGGGCAGACCCAACATATATTTCAGGAAAAGACTGGCCCTCATCCTGGCCAATTATGAAGACAGAATCTACATTAATGGGATTGGGTATGGCTAACAATGTTGCTCAAGTTCAAAAATTTTAAAGTGGGAGTGTGAAAATAGATTTGGAAACTTTCAACCTTATATTATATCTTCTTTGCCCTTACATTATGGGGCAGAGACATTTTGCAAAACATTGAACTAAAATTCGTTACTGCAGATTCCTTTACTCTACAAAATTTTTCATAGGGGCCGCTGATGAGAAGTTTGCTGATGCAATATCATGGAAAAATGATCAGCCTGTGTGGGTTGATCAGTGGTCCCTAACTCAAGAGAAGATACAGGCTGTAGGATAATTGGTAAATGAGCAAATACAGAAAGGATATTTAGAGGAATCCAATAGCCCTTGGAATACTCCAATTTCTGTAATTAAAAAGAAATCTGGGTAATGGAGGTTGTTACAAGACCTCAGAGCCATTAATAACACCATGTATGACATGGGGGCTCTTCAGCCAAGACTTCCATTTCCTGTGGCTGTTCCTAAAGGACATTATATAATAATCATTTATTGTCAGGATTTTTTAAACAATTAAATTGGATCCTAATGATTTTCAAAGATTTGCATTTCATGTGCCCTCATGTAATTTGAAAAGGCCCTAGCAGAGATATCAGTGGAAGGTCTTGCCACAAGGCATGAAAAATTCTCCTACATTGTGTCAAAAATTTGTGGATAAAGCTTTACAAAAAACTAGGGAAGAGTTTTCTAATGCTTATATTATTCATTATATGGACGATATTTTAATAGCTGCTGAAAGTAAACATTTAACAGAACAAATTTTAACAATTAACCATTGAGCAATTAACCAACTTTGGTTTGCTTGTTTTCCAGATAAAATTCAACATAATAAACTTTTAAACTATTTAGGAAAAATAATACATCATGTCACAAAAATGAGTATTAGGCTAGATAAATTAAAAACATTAAATTATTTTCAAAAATTACTAGGAAACATAAATTGGGTTAGACCCTACTTGAAAATTACCACAGGAGAATTACACCCATTGTTTGAAGCCTTAAAAGGGGATTCTAATCCTAAATCTAAGAGACAATTCACTCCAATAATGTTAGAAAAATGTCATTGGTGGAAGAAAAGTTACAAGCAAAAGTGGTCCAATTGGACTATAATAAAGACTTGGATATTATAATATTAAAGACATCTTATACAAGATGTTTATGGCAAGATGGAGTCCTGGAATGGCTTCACTTGCCTCACAGTCAGACAAGAATGATAGCTTCTTGTGTATATTTGTGCAGCCAACTCATTGGCAATGCAAGGAGTAGGTCCTGAGAGTTACTTGAGAAAGAAATGTATAATATAATTATTACTTATAATAAAAAACAATTAAAATATTATTACAGAATGATGAGAATTGGAAATTAGCATTATTAAATTATACAGGACAAATAAAATTTCATGTTCCTCAAAATCCTTCATTAAAATTTGTGGAAGAGGTAAAAGCCATTTTTCCATTAGTGGTAACAACACTTTTCGAAGGAGCTCTAACAGTTTTTACTGATGGGTTCTCAAATGGAACTTCAGTGGTATACATTCCAGACCATTCCCTATTATTAAAAGGGATCTGACATTTCAGAGCAACAGGAAGAAATTATTGCTGTAATTTTAGCTTTAACCATATTTCACCAGCAGCATAACATTTGCACAGACTCTAAGCATATGGTTAACTTATTTCCTGCCATAGAGACAGCTCTTTTATCAGGACAATTAAAAATTATAGACTTGTTACAACAGTTACAAAAATTAATTCAACTTAGAAAAGAAAAATTATTTATTGAACACATAAGAGACATACAAATTTACCAGGTCCTCTTTCATTTGGAAATATGATGGCTGACTTATTAACTAGAGAAACCATCATGCTTTATTTGTAATTAATCACCTTAATACTAATCAACAAAATCTTACACTTATGCAAAAACATTGGAGCGAAATTGGATTTAATGTTCAGCCAAAAGTTAAAAGGAAAGATTTGCTCAGAGGCACCTGGAAAGAGCCTGATGTATTAATCACCTCGGGAAGAGGATATACATGTGTGTTTCCACAGAAGCCGCGTCACCCATCTGGAATCGCAACCGACTTGTGTGCCCTACAAAAATAAGAGAAACCCAGGGGAAAAAAAACAAAACAGAAGATGCAAATGAAGAAAGCGATGCCAAAGCTCAAAAGTCTTCCCCTTTCTCCTCAACAGGCGAAGACAACAAAAGAAGCCCAACCACCAACCTGGGAATAAATTAAGAAACTCACCCATTCTGCGGAGGAGATTGTTGTTTCTACAGGAAAGACTATCACTGTTGAAAATAAGTTTCTTGCTATGCTTGCCATTATTGCTGTGCAGGCAGTGTCTGTTTCAGGAGAACAATACTGGACATATGTTTCTAATCCTCCTCTTCTACATCCTATGGGATGGGGTGGGGGGATGAGGATATAATACAAGTAATGACAAATAATAGTGACCTGCTAGGGGGTTTGGAGGATTATTCTAATTCTCATATGACTTCTCAAACTATTAATTATGAAGGAATGACAGATACCACTCCAATTTGCATAACGCTATCAGGAGAAAATCTCCACGGGTGTTGGCCTATAAACTATAGAACTTTTTTGACTGATACCCTTGATCAATCCAATGATAAAAAGTTCTAAAAGAGATTGATGTGGTAAATTGGCATGATGACATTAGGCTTTCATACTTATAACGAATCCTTTTTCATTCCCAAGAGGAATATACATTTAGGTAACTGCCTACAAAATATCATGACAAAGATCAGTTTGGGGATATATTAATTACCTCACTGAAATGGTGAGAATGTGGATTTCAAAAGGCCTCTTTTAACAAGCCTTTGGGGCACCAGATAGTATTTTTTATTTTTCCATTGCTAACCCTGATTATGATTATGCCGCCTACTTAAAACATAATTCAGGAAAGTTTAATGGCTATGCTCCTGTTAGGCACGGGGAAACCCTGAAAAGATGGCTCACTCCAGCGTGGGTGGCTTCCGTTTTGGTGAGTCACTCTCCCTTTCACAATAAAATGGGCATTCATCTGTATTTGTTTAGACTTTTTGCAGCAACAAACATGATTTTACTGAAAAAGCCCAAAGAAACTAAGAGTACTGCAATTGGGGTAAGAGCATGTGTAGATTATCCTATGGGAATTTTATCTAGAAAACTAGATAATTTAATCATTATTAATCAAGGAAAATCTTATTGTATTAGCTGTAAGGATTATATTTTTACTAATTGTCTTACTTCTTCCCTGGATAAAACATATTCTGTAATTTTTATTTTAAAAAGACCTTCATATGTAATGTTACATGTAGATCTATAAAATGACCCTTGGTTTAAAAATTCTGCTTTACAAATGCTGAAAATTCTGGATATTATGTTGCAGCCAAAACGCTTTGTTGCGGCCTTGATTTTAGGAATAAGTGCTTTATTAACAATAATTAGCTCTTTAGCGATTTCTACAGCAGCCTTAGTAAATGAAGTAAACACTGCTCCTTTTGTTACTGATTTAAACAAATATGTTTCATTAGCCCTAGCAGAACAACAAATTATAGATAAAAAGTTAGAAATGAAAATAAATCCTCTGGAGGAAGTGGTTCTGGCTATAGGTCAGGAAGTTAAAAATTTAAAAACACAACTCTCAGTTAAATGTCATGCTAGTTTGAAATATATCTGTGTTACTGTTCTAAAATATAGCTTTTCTTTTCATTGGAATGCCACCAAAAATCATTTGTTAGGAGTCTGGAGAGATAAAGATATCTCTCATGTTATGGAGGCTTTACAGGATAAAATTATAGCAGTTAGTAAAGCTCATTTAGATGTAAAAATCTTACAATCTTTGGCAGCATTATTTAAGCATAACGTGGAGGCTCTCAATCCTCTGGATTGGATTAATGTAATAATTATAAATACCATTGTCAGATCAATTCTCCCAATTCTTATTCTTATATTTCCAGTCATTTTCCGGATGATCTTTAGATTTATCTCTTCTGTGCACCAAGACATTCATGAGCTTCAATTAAAAAATAGAAAAGGAAGAAATGCCATGACACCTCCTGCTGAATCTGCGTGAGAGATCATGCCAGACAAAGCATAAGCTTCATGGAAGCATGCTTGCAGGAAGGGGTGTTGGTTCAAGGCTTCCTCTATACTTGGCTGCACCTTTATTGCCTCTACCTTTATTCTAACTATATTTTTCTTGGCTGTACATTTGTTTCCTTTATTCTTGTTTTGGCTATTTTTCTATTGATCCACGAACAGAGCATGTGAAGCCACTTACCCTCGTGCCTATCCTTGCTCTTCTCTGCTCTCTCTCTCTACTTCTACTCCTCTTGCAGGCCGCCTCACATCCTCTGTGCATGTACATCTGCCCCTGGGAGACCCTGGCCACTGCTGACACCACATTGAGGCCCCCGACCCTCCCTCCTCCTCCCCTCTGCCCAGTCCCCTCTTCCCCTTGGCTCCACCCCCTACCCTTGCCCAAAAGATCAGCCCTGACAGGGCCCTAAGGCTTCCAGGCCATGGGAATTACAGCCTCACCTCAGCTCTCCACTCCCCGCCAACCCTAGCACTTGCTCAGGGGATCGAATCTCCCCTCAGCCCCACCTCTAGAGGAGACTCTCCTCCAAGCCTCTCCACTCCACATATCAAGAACGTGCACAGTGACCCAGTTAGAGAGAGAGACAGAGAGAGAGACTGAGAGACTGAGAGACTGAGAGAGATTGTTGGGGAAAACTACCTCTCAAGGACTCAGAACATGGCACACTTTGGGATGACTCAGCACACAGCATACTTCAAAAAACAGCACAAAGCACACTATGTAAAAGACAGCACAATGTGCCCTTTGAAGGACTTAGCATATCGTAGCCTTTGGGATGACTCAGCACACAACACCCTTTGAAGGAGGGAGTCCATAGCAAGCCCTGTAGAGGACTGAGTGCATGGCATGCTTTGAAAAACTCAGCACATAGCACTCTTTCCCAGGACTCAGCATATAGCACCCTGTGTTAAGACTATTTAAATACTTGTACTTCAGCAGAAAAGCAATATGTTTAACAACTGTTACAAATAAAGTAATAAATCAGAATATATTACTATACTAATCATTGAATAGATTTTTAGTGGCAGTCAAACATGTAAGAAATGAGTTAATATGCCATTCGTTTGCACTTAATAAGTGAGGAAGAATTTTCTAGGTCTTTTAAAATATATCATAAGTTTAATGAAGAAACTATTCTGTCATGTCATATGATAATCAGATAAAGATGATATTAGAGCAAAGAACAGATTGTACTAAGTTTTGGGATGTTAATGTATGTACTTATTTTGGTTTTGGAAAATTGTGAGGATTTCAAATTGGGGTATTGTTCTTGCTAGGCTAGCATTATGTCAGTGGTTAATTTTAGGATAAGGGTTCCCTTTCCACAAAAACATGCACCTGATCTGTCCTTTTAAGTTTCCCATCATCAATTGCATCAGAGTTGCACACCAACTTGTCTAGATTCCTGGATCCTGCAGTCCTTCCAATGTTAGTCTCTAGATAGTGCAGGATGGTGGAAATGATCTAATGCACCCAGCTATAGATTGAGAAGGAACTCCCCTAAAATTTGGCCTGGTTTCTGTTCTCAAGCCTTTAAGTAGTTAAAAGTACAGATTGGAGCCCCTGGTGCCAAACAGTAACAGTATTTTTAAAGCAATTAGACATTTTTATGACACGTTTGTGATTACCTCAGGAAAAGAATAAAAGAACAATGAAGCATAGAGGACAAACAGAATTTTAGCTAGCTACTCAGAGGGTGAATCAGCTTAGCTAGCTACTCTGGAGGCCGAGATCTGAAAACCACTTTTCAAATCCAGTACAATCATGAAAAAACATGTGATTATCTCCAAAAAACCAGAAGTGCATCAGTGGCTCAAGTGGTAGACCACTACTTTGGGCACAGATGCTTAGAGCAGGAATGATGCATGCATGAGCACATGAACATGCACGTGTGTGTACAGGCACGTGTGTGCACACACACACAGATGAGTATTTCAATGCAGAGTTCTTTATTTTTTTTTACCTTGCTGTACTTTATTTCCCTGTATTAGTTCACAAATTAACAAAATCAGCTAAGCACCTATTTACATACAACTCATCATGTTTCTCTAAAGTCTACTCTCTTTTGGGCAGCCTGCTCTTATTTGACCCAAAAGTAAATTATTTAAGAGATCAATTCATCTCCCTCATCTCTGTAATGTTAGATGATTGTTTAAGTTCTTCCTAGCAATATAATTTTGTGAAATCCTCCATCAAGCAGCATATTTCTTTCATGAAATGGGAAGCCTCTGGAAAAAAATAAACTATAGGTTTTACTCCTCCTGGCAAGCATCTGGAAATTTATTATCTTCATATAATCAATGATATGTCTGTGTATGCCAAAAACGACTGTGAAAATAAAAAGACCCTTCTAAGCACATAGAATTTGTATACCATTAATAGGTATGAAGGGTTTTTTTTTATTATTCTGAAAATACCATACAGAAGAGTTTCAATTACATGGGCAAGATAATGAGTACATTTCTTATCAAGCATCGTTGCCTCCTCTTTTGTTTCCACTTCCTATCACTTTCCATCTCATCCCTCCTGCCCCTCCCCCCATTATGCCCCTCCTTGCGAAAATTTTAAAGTTCATTTTTCGACAAAACATCTTGTACATCTCATTGTTACAATGGGTCCAACTCTATCCTTTTTTAAAAGATTTGTTTTTTCCTTTCCCTTCCACAAACTATACCAACATAAAATACAGTGAAAACAGGAGCTATATTGTGGGGAAAGGACATACAAAGCAACAAAAATTCATCTTATAAATATGTTAGAAACAATCGCATGAAAGAAAAAAATATTTGAATGCTTATCTTGGGGTACATTTCACCTAACATCAACGAATCTGACCTTTTCTGCTTGTCTCAGACATATCCTATTTATTACCAATAAGGGAAACCATGGGGCCTATGTGTACTTGGACCTGGCGTAGTTCACTTAATATAATTTTTTCCAAGACTTTCATTTTCCTAACAATGGGGCAATGTCATTATTTCTGATGGAGGCAAAAATTCCATTGTGTATATATACCACAATTTATTGATCCATTCATCTACTGAGGGGCATGTGGGTTGGTTCCAAGCTTAGATATGGTAAATAATGTTGCCATAAACATAGTTGTGCTGGGAGCTTTAGTGTGGTCTTCTTTGTCATCATTTGCGTAAATGCCCAAAAGTGTGATTCCTGGGTCATAGGGGAGCTCCATATGAAGTCTTTTGAGGAACCTCCATGCCCCTTTCCAAAGTGGTTGAACAAGTTTACACTACCACCAACAATGCAGTAGGGTTCCCCTATCCACATCTCCTCCTGCATCTGTTGTTAATAGAGTTCTTGATTATAGCCATTCTAACTGGGGTGAGGTGGTATCTCAATGTTGTTTTGATTTGCATTTTTTATAGCTAGGGAGGTTTAGCATTTCTTCATGTGTCTATTAGCCATCTTTCCTTCCTCTTCAGAGTAGTTTCTCTTTAAGCCTTTAGCCAACTTATTTATTGGGCTGTTGATTCTTTTAGGATTTGTTTTTGGGGGATTTAATTTTTTGGAGTTCCAGATATATTTTAGATATGAGACCCTTGTCCATTGTATGGCTAGTGAAGATCTTCTCCCTATTTGTGGACTTTCTATGGATATTGCTAGCTATGTCCTTTGCCATATAGAAGCTCTGCAATTTCATGCAGTTCCATTTGTCAACCTTTCTATGATTTGTTGTGTTTCTGGGTCTCTATTAAGCAATTTTCAGCCTGTACCAAGGAGATCTAGGGTTTCTCCTATTCCATCCTGTAACGTTTTCAGAGTGTCTTCATATTGTGAGGTCTTTGATCCATTGGGAGTTGATTCTGCTACAGGGTGATATATAAGGATCTAGATTTATTTTTCTACAAGTAGTTAACCAATTTTGAGAGCACCATTTACTGAAGAGGCTGTCTTTCTTCCATTCTATTTTTTCAGCTCCCTTATCAAAGATTAGATGGCTGTAGGTCTTTAGGTTCATTTCAATTCTATTCCATTTGTCCTGAGGTCTGTTCTTGGTACTCACCAAGCTGTTTTGCTTACTATGGCTTTGTAGAAGAGTTTGAAATTTTGTACTGATTTTCCTCCAACACTGTTCATTCTGTTAACGATCGTTTTTCCTATTCAGGGTCTTTTATTGTTCCATATGAATTTTTGGATTGCCTTTCCTATGTCCTTGAAGAATGAGGTTGGAATATTGACAGGTATCACATTCAATTTGTAGATAGCATTGGGAAGTATTGCTATTATCACGATTTGATATTTCCAATCTAGGAACATGGGAGTTTTTCCACTTTCTAAGTTTGTTTTGATTTCCTTTTACAGGTATTTAAAGTTTTCATCATAGAGGTCCTTCACTCCTTTGATTAAGTTAATTCGTAGGTATTTTATTTTTTGTGGGGCTATTACGAATGGAGTTGCTTTCCTAATTTCAGCCACAATTTTCTCATTGTAGGCATACAGAAAAGCCATTGGTTTTTGAGGGTTAATTTCATACCCTTCTAGTTTGCCCAAGTTTTGAGTAACCTTGAGTAACTTGGGAGCGGGTCTTTAAATACAAGATCATGTCATCTGCAAATAGGGAAAGTTATACTTCTTCTTTCCCTATTGGGTTCCTCTTTATGTTTGAATTGAAGAGCAGTAGAGAGTGGGCCTTCTTGTCTCGTTCCAGAGTTTAGAGGGAATAGCTTTAGATTTTCACCATTGAGTATAATGCTTTCTGTAGTTTTGTCATGCACAACCTTTATTGTATTGAGGAATGTTCCATAGATTCCTAATTTTTCCAGGACCTTCACCATAAAAGGGTGTTGGATCTTGTCAAAGGCTTTTTCTGCAACTATTGAGAAAACCATGTGGTTCTTATCCCTGCTCTTGTTGATGTGATGAATTATGTTAATTGATTTGTGTATATTGAAGCAGCTTTGCATCCCTGAAATGAATCCTGTTTGCACATGGTGTATGATTTTTTGGATGAATTGTTGAAGTTGATTAGCCAAAATTTTGGTGAGAGGCTTTGCATCAATGTTCATCAAAGAAATGGGTCTATAGTTCTCTTTCTTTGATGAGGGTTTGGGGATGAGGGTTCTGATGGCTTCATAGAAAGAGTTCGGTAGGGAACTTTCTCTTTCAATTTCATTGATGATTTGGAGGAGTATTGGTGTGAGTTCTGCTCTGAAGGCCTTTTAGAATTCTGCTGTATAACCATCTATTCCTGGGTTTTTCTTAGATGGGAGTTCTCTTATTGCTCTTTCTATTTCAATGCTTGATATGTGCCTGTTAAGATGGTTTAACTCATCTTAGTTTCAGCATGTCAATATTTGCCAGGAAAATGTCCATTTCTGCCAAGTTCTCAAACATATTAGCAAAAGTTTTGAGCAGTATTCCTTTATAATGTTCTGAATCTTGATTGTTTTTGTAGTGATGTTTCCATTCTCATCTCTGACTTTATTAATTTGGGTGTGTTCTCTTCTTTTTCTTTTTTAAGGGTCTGTCAATTTTGTTAATTATTTTGAAGAACCTTCTCATTTTGTTGATTCTTCATATGGTTTTTTTTGGATTCTAATTCATTTAATTCTGATTGAATTTTAATTCTTTCTTTCCATCAACTTGATTGGGGTTTATCTTGATTCACTTTTTCAAGGAGTGTCAGATCTCATTAAATTGTTGGTTCCAGGTCTCTCCAATTTGTTAATATAGGATCTCAGCGCTATATACTTGCCTCTGAATCGTGCCTTTTCTGTGTCCCAGAGGAGCAGAAAATCTCTGTGCTAGTTTTTGTTGAATAATATGAACATTTGAACTTCGATTCTAAGCTCTTCCATGACCCACTGGTGTTTGAACAGTATGTTTTTCAGCCTCCATCTTATACTGGACTTTCTTTGGTGGCTTTTTGTGTTGAGTTCTAATTTTATTCCCTTTTGGTCTGATAGAATGCAAGATATGAATTCAATGTTTCTGAATTTTGACAAGTTTGATTTGGAAAATGTTCCATGTGCTGCTGAGCAAAAAGTGTATTCTTATGCTGCTGGATGAATATTTGCTAGATGTCTGCTAAATCAGTTGATGTATGCACTTGTTTAGATCTGCGGTTTCTCTGTTGAGTTTTTGCCGAGTTGATCTATTTAGTGGGAATAGTGGTTTGTTAAAGTCCCCAACAATTAATGTCGTTGGATCTATGTGAGATTTAAAGTAGTATTTCTTGTATAAATTTGGGTGCACTATTGTTTGGCAAATATTTAGAATTTTAATATCCTCCTGAAAGAGATATCCCTTAATTAGTATGTAGTAACCTTCTTTATCTCTTCTCAATAATGTTAATTTGAAGCCTATTTTATCTGATATTAGGATTGCAACTCCTGCCTGTTTTGGGGGGCAGTTTGCTTGGTAGATTTTGTTCCAGCCTTTCACTTTCAAAATGTGTTTGATTTTTATGGGCAAGTTGTGATTCCTGAAGGTAGAAGATAGAAGAATCTTGTATTTTAAACCAACTAGACAGTCCATGTCACTAAAATTGAGAGAGAGGACTGAGAGGTATTTGGGTGCTCTTGCCATTTTATCCACCTTCTTGGGTGCTGCGCCTACTGGATTCTTTCTCTGGTTCTTGGATTCTGTTTGTATGTGGTTTCTTGGCCTTTATTGTGGTCTTGTTGGTTTTCTATGTTTAGGACATCTTTTAGTATCTTTTGTAGAGCTGATTTGGTGGAGATATATTGTTTGTTTTTCTTTGCTATGGAAGATTTTTATTAGACCTTCAATTATGATTGAGAGTTTAGCTGGGTACACTATTCTTGGTTGATAGTTGTTTGTCTTTAGAGCATGGCATAAACCATTCCAGGCTCTTCTTGCTTTAATTGTCTCTTTTGAGAAATCTGAGGTGATTCTAATTGGTTTTCCTTTATAGGTGACTGATCTTTTCTCCTTGACAGCTTTAAGGATCATTTCCTTGGTCTGAATTGATCCTGTGTGGCTTATAATTAATTGGACTATGGACAGTCCTGTTCTTGTCTGGTCTATTTAGAGTTTTAAAAGCTTCTTGTATCTGAATATGCCTATCTTTTTGCGTGTTGGGAAGTTCTCTGCTGGGATCCTGTTGAACAAATTTTCTAGACCATTACCTTATGTCTCTATATGCTCCTCTACACCCATTTCCCTCAGATAAGGCCTTCTGATGGTGTCTTCCAAGTGTTGAATAGATCTATCATATTTCTTGAATTTGTCTTGGATAGTTGTATGTTCTTTCTCTATAATACCTAGGCTGTCTTCAATGCCGGAGAGTCAATCTTCTGCATAGTCTAACCTAATGTCAAGACTTTCTACTTTATTTTTAATTTCTTTTCCTTTTAATTGGTTGGCTGTTATGGCTTCAAATTCTTTGTTGGAGCTTTGTTTTAGATCTTGTATGAAATTCTTTACTTCCTTAATTTGGTGTTCAGTGTTTACTCTCAAATCACTTAGTTGATTGGTTATGGTTTCCTTGGACTCCCATTCCTTCTCTTGGGCTCCATTCAACATAACCTTTGTGGTCTCCCTGACTCTTTTCAGGTGACTGTTTATGGATTCCATGAATGGCTGTATTGATCTTTGTCTATGCTCATCCAGCTCTTGCAATTCTTGAATTACTCTTTGATTAGATTTCTCACGTTCATGTAACTTCTCTAGTTCTCTTTGACTGATCTCAGCCTGCTCAGACAATTCCTTTATTTCTCTTTGAGTATTCTCAACCTGCTCACGCAATTCCAGTATCAATCTTTGAGTAGCTTTCTCAAGCCCATGAGCTTCCTGTTTTGATCTTTGGTTTGCCTCCTCTCTCTCCCTAACACGTTCACACTGAGTCCTTTGCAGGGTTTCAATCTTTTCATTCACCATGTTTACCAGTAGTGTTTGTAGATCTTTTTGGGAACTCTCGTCTGGATTATTCATTATCTGTTCTGTCACCTGATTATCTTGAGTGGGAATTGAGATACCCGGACTTGCCATTTTCCTTGTGTTTTTCTTGCTTGTTCTGCCCATTTGGGATGAAAGTAATGCCAGTTTTGTGCTAGAACACAATTTTAAGGCAAGCATCAACCAAAGTCCTGTATTTGCATAGTCAAATGTTTGAAGATACAATCTAGTTCAACAGATACAGTCAATTCAACATTAAATAACTATGTTTTAATGGGCTAAGAATACCAAAGAATAATTTGACAAACCAGAAATTATTATGTTTAGGGAGAAAAGTGGGGAAAACAGCATTAGAGGGATGTGGAAAGGTAAAAGGAGAGTGAAATTAACCAAGTCCTAATCTCACAGAGGGAAATGGATTGGAAAGAATGATAGAAATGAGAGAAGAAAAAATTTTTAAAAAGAGACAAGAAAAAATGGAAAGACAAATATTTAAATTTAAAAAGTGAAACTCTTAAAAGTAATGAAAATTTAAAGAAGTGAAATTGAGAGATGAACAAGGATGAGAGGAGGGGAGGGACAGAAAGAAGACCTGAAAAACTAAAAAATAAAAATACTTCAAATAATTTATAGGTATAAATAAGTAATACTGCTATTAAGGAATGTAATCCGAAGAGGTTTTGAATTGAGTAATATGTTTTTGGATTAAGAATGTACACAATTGTGGATAAGGTCTTATAATCAATGACAGGTATATAGGAGGTGAACAGAACAACAAATAATTCATGCAAAAAGAACAATAGATGAAAAAGTAAAACGAATGAGAAAGAAAGAACAAAAAAGACCAACAGGTCAGTAAACATTTTTTTATAAAAAAGCACACACACACACACACACACACACATACACCTAAAATAAAAGTTATAAGAGGAAGAAAAAAAGATTAATGAAAACAATTTTTATCATTAAAAAGTAAAAATTTAAAAAGATACAAAAAAGACTTCTTTGATTTTGTTTTTGGGGGGTTGATGGGAAGATCCTGTATCTCCCTTGTGTCAGTAACCAGTCTCTTGGTGGAGTCTCTGGTTTGCTTGTGGTGTTTGGTTTCCTGTGGCTTGATTGGTTTTTAAGTCAGTTTGTTTGGGCAGGCAGAAAAAATTCTGTTGGTTTACCCAGAAGTTTGTGATTGCCTCCCAGGCTAGTTCAGTGGGAGGGAGATCTGCTTTGAGTATCACAAAAGAGGGAGGTGGCTGTTTCCTCTAGTTTGGAGTTACTGTAATAAGGCTGGGTTCTGGGTAAAGTTGAAGCCTTTCAGCAAACAGTAGCTTTTCCCTGAGGGGCTAGCTTCTGAAACATTCACAAAGCCCAGCCTGGAGCCATTCTCAGGGTTTATGTTTACTGAGTTTCAATTGATTGTCAGTGCTGTTGTAGGGAGGGGCAGACTCTGGCTCTGTTTACCCAGTGAAGAAAGCCACTCCTTTGTGGGATTAGCTTTCTCTGCCTTGTTTTTGTGACTTTCCCATGGGTGGAGTTGAGAATGGCAGGTCAGGGTAGGTACTTGTGACTAGCTAAATGACTCTTTTGTTTTCATCAAAGAACTGAGTTGGATCTAGCTACTTAGCCAGGCTTTTGTCTACATCAAAGGTGGATATTTCCGGTGTTGGGGGGAGGGGTGTCCTTCCCTCCTCTGCTCCCTTTGAGAAGGAGTGAGGATATTAGTTTTGTACTCACGCTGGAGTGTGGGTTCCTGGGTAGCCTCTGGTCTGCTATCTGCAGGATGAAGATATCTGCTACTTGTCAGTTCTTGGTCATGTTGAGTAAAATCTGCTTGCCCACTGCATCTGGCACATTTGTCCCAGACTCTCTGGGTTGTAGTTATGGCGGCTATGGATGGCACCACAGCCGCCACAGCAACCTCAGCCATGGTTGCTGGAAAATGCTCAGATCTGTCTACTTACCTGGATTATTCCTCTCTGCCCAAACTCTCTGTAATGTGATGGCACACTTGGTGTGCCTAGGACTGTTCATTGGAACACTAGAACTGCTTTCTATGCAAGAGCTTGTTTAGCCACCAGATTCTCCTCCGCCATTTTCTCGAAATTTCTGAAGGTGTTTAAATATTACTGGAATTGTTTTGGAATAAATAATGTTCACCTTGACTATCTTGAGAAAGAAGAATTGGTTTCTCAGCACTATAGGTAAGAACTTGAGTGAAAGAAACAAAAGGAAAAATGAGGAACAACTCAACACATACATTCAAAAGAAACAAAACAACCCAAGAAAACACCAATTAACTCAGTACTCAAGAACCTGCAGGAAATGCAAAGATTTTTTTAAAAAATAGCTATGATAAGCTTATGAAAATCCTGACTACGAGGGAGTCTACTATTGTGAGGATAGTGGTTAAAGCTCAGACTGGACAGAAAGATCTGTACACAATGCCAGGCACTTGTTATTCTAAATTCCAGGAAGAATAACATAAAGTAGACTGAGCCCACGATCTTACACAAGTAGGAAGCAAGATTCTATCTGAAAGTTAATCAGGATAATTTAGGGCTGGGGGCATGCCAAAGTGGTAAGAACAACCATTTAGGAGACACAAGACACTCAATTCAAATTCCAATCTTATGTGTATTAAAGAAAAAAAGCTATGACTTTAAATAATGGGAATAATTGCAAGATTTGAATATTTGAGTGGAGAAAAATCCATGAGAGAGGTAGAGTTTACCCATGTTGTAATACTTTCTACTTAAGTGATAATATTATGTGGTACTCCAGACATAACAGAGTTACCTTGCAAATGAGCATGGATGTGCATTTGTGTGAAGGAAATACTCTATTTACATAAGTGTAAATTAAATACTTTTTGGGGGTAGATTTTAGTTCTTGTACTAAGAGCCTGGGTGATATCTCTGAGTCTTTTCACTCAAGGCTATCACTCTACTACTATGAGCCACAGTTCCAATTCTGATTTTCTGTTGGTTGTTTGGAGATAAGAGGCTCATGGACTTTCCTGACCAGGATGGCTTCAAAACAATAATCAGCTCTCAGCCTCCTGAGTAACCAGGATTCCAGGCCTGAGTCGTCCATGTTTTTAATAATTTAGTAAATTGTATAGTTACAGAAGTTATAATTTATCATTATAACCTTTATAATATATGTGTTTGTATTTATATCAATGCATACATATAGAAATATTTTAACATATTTTTGTATCTGCAGTAGATTTAAGAAATCATCCTTCATTATAAAATAACATGGAAACAAGTTTAATGAGGAGCAAAACAAAGGGAATTGTCACATGTTTCTTGTTGTTGAATGAAATATGAATTGTGAGAATCAGTTTGAGAAAACCATTTAACAAAATGGATAATGGCTATTAATTCCAATCCCTTTATTTGCCCATATTGTGCATCCTCACACATGAGTGTCAAAGTCAAACCACACTTTTTTGCCTTTGTATTTAAATCTCATGTTATAATTTAGGGGATAGGTGAAGTAATCAAATAAAGATTAAAATAATACTAAGTGAGGCTGTGAGTTAGAGCTGAAAATTATTTTAATATGATAATAGCTAATTTAATCCCATATCCCTTACTTTTGCTCTATTGTCATATACCTCATTCCCACATTAGGAAAGTACATAGAAGGTTCTCACTAAATTATGTGTAAAATTATGAAAAATGTATTAAAAGAATATGGGCACATCGGGGCTGCGAAAGTAGCTCAGTGGTAGAGCTCTTGCCTTGCATGCCTGAGGCCATGGGTTTGATTTCTCAGCACCACATAAGCAAAAAGAAGAAAGCCAGAAGTGACGCTGTGGTAGATTGCTAGCCTTGAGCAAAAAAGCTGAGGGACAGCTGAGGGCCCAGAATTCAGGCCCCTCGACCGGAAAGAAAACAATAACAACAACAAAAGAATATGGGCACAGTCTGGTTTTAGCTGATTGGTACCTGTAGGGGGTAGTGTGTTTTTGAGGACCTGAAAAACGTTGTGATGTAGATGAAGGAAGGGATGTGCTAATTCTGGAAAATTGGCTAGAGGATTGCTCCCAGAAAAACAGTGATGAATTTTCCCAAAAGGTTAGAGTAAAATCACTCTCACAATCATGTTCACTACTGCACTATTCACCGTAGAGAATTTATGGAAACAGCCCAGATGCACTTTAGCAGAGGGATGGTTGGAGAAAGTGTTGCACATATACACAATTGGATTGCACCCATCCATTATAAAGACTGTTACAGTATTTGCAAAGTAATGGATAGAACTAAAATTATGTTAAATAAACGAAGTCACAGCCAGACACAAAAAGAACGTGTATTTAGAAGCCAGAATTTTATGCAAGTTAAAAAACAGTATTAATCAAAGCATGCTATTTGTAGAGGAGTATTTAACAGGTGTAATTTCTTATAAAATTGAACTTTTAATCCAACAAAATGAATACCAGGAGGCTACCACTTGGAAAATGTGAGGGAAAATCAAAGGGAAGAAATAAAGAGACTTATGGAAGTAGAGAGTGAAGCCATAATATTCAATGCAGATAGTATGAAACTAATAAAAACGAAAGTGGGTTGAGGTTTGGAAGGATGTGAGAAAGTTATGTAAAGATCCATTGTACTTATAAACTGATTCGTTGAATGGAAAACATTTCGTACACCTATTTAATAAAAATATAATTAAAAACAATGGAGACATCTGATCTTAAACCATGAGTCAATATGATACTTGCCTTCTCAGAAATTTTCTTTGCAGGTATTTTCCTCATAATGACAGAAAAGTGAACAACGCAATGTATATCAATACATCACTTTGCATATCCTAAATAGACAATATAAAAATCACAGTAAAACTATTAGAATATATCACATGATAAAATAAAAGGTAGAAAGTATCAAACTCTGATTGTTTTTCCAAGTACTTTACCTTTGGTATCTAATTTAATCCTCACAATAATCCCATAAAGTGAAACTATTTTTATTTTTAATTCTAAGATGATGATATTTAAGTCTTCAGAGTTGGAATTACTAGTACAACATTCTACACATGGTAAGTGTTAGCCTGCGTTCCATTCCCACTATATGAACTAACCTCATTCTATTTTATAACTAAATACTAGCACTCAGTCTACTAATTCTAGGAAAATTCCCAAAATTATTGTGCACACTCTAATAATATTTCCTTTATCTTTGTTAGAAAATAGGTAACTTAGACAGACACCGGTGGCTCACGCCTATAATGCTAGCTACTCAGGAGGCTGAGATCTGAGGATTGTGGTTCAAAGCCAGCTTGGGCAGGACAGACTGTGAGACTCTTATCTCTAATAAACCACTAGTAAACTGGAAGTGGCACTGTGGTCCAAGTGGTAGAGCACTCGCCTTGAGTGGAAGAGTGCAGGAACAGCACCCAAGCCCAGAGTTCAAGCCCCATGACCAACAACAACAAAAAAAGACAATAAGTAACTGTAAGAAGAAAACTCCATTTATACCTCCCTAGTGAAAACTCAATTTATACCTCCCTAGTGAAAGGAACTGCTAAACTATAACATTCTTGATTTCTAGCTCAAAATAGTAGAAATCATATTTTAGGCCTTCACTCAACACTGCACTGCCTGGGGACCCCATCTCTGGTTAACACAGTCTTACTGAAAGAATGACCTGCCCAATTCCTGATGGAAACAGACTGCAGGCCTTTTGGAGCAATCGTTTCCACATTGTAGCTCACCTAAATTTTTTACCATTTGAAGTATTTTGATTGCTTTTTTTTGGGGGGGGGGGGGTCCGGTCGTGGGGCCTGAACTCTAGACCTGGGCACTGTCCCTCAGCTCTTCAGCTCAAGGCTAGTGCTCTACCACTTGAGCCATAGAGCCACTTCCGGCTTTTTTCTTTTTGCTTATGTGGTGCTGAGGAATTGAACCCAGGGCCTCATGCATGCAAGGCACTCTACCACTGAGCCACCTTCCCAGCCCTTTTGATTGCTTTTTATATCCACCATTTTGAGAGAAATGTACTACTTTAAAATGTTATTAAAGAAAGAATGATATAAAATCACATTTGACCCCAGATAAATATTTTACCTTTCATATACCCAAAAATGCAGTCTTACCTATCATTAATGTTAGGAACGAGAGTTTAAAAATCATTGACACCAAGACCTAATTATGAATTAAAGACTCTCCAACTTGTGAATACAATTGGTTTAAAAAGACATCAATACTACTACATTTTTAAGTCCCTATGATAATGATAATGATTCGCTATGATAATCATAATGATAAACTATTAACACTTAAAAATAACTCATTTTCTTGGGAGTAGGACGAAAAGCACAAGGTTAATCCTAATTATTTTAAAAGACCTTTATTTAAAAGTTCACTCATAACTATAAAGACTAAAACTAACTGAAATAGAGAGGAAATAATTTAACTGCATCATCTACATTCAATGGACTATTAATAGAAAACAAAATTATACTAATAATTAGCTTACCCAATTCACTTAATTCTTTCATTCTATTCCATTTACTTTCATAAAAACTGGGTTTTCATAAAATGAAGCATAAAAAAGCATATATACCCACATACTTTTTCAGATCTTAACAATATTTCAGAAATTTTAGCTCTACAGTCAATGAACTGAAATAATACTAAAATATTCAAAGGATTTTCAGAAATTGCAAGACTTGCTCTGAGATGTTATGTATATTGGAACAGATATTCAAAAAGCCTTATTTGTTAAAGTTGCCATAGTTTCTCCCACAAAAGAGCCATTAGTAAAGATACCTGTGCATGTACAAAACACCTTCAAATGCATCCACAATATGGAAATAACACTTGCTTTTTGTTTGTTCGTTTTTGAAAGGAATATCTAACAAGCATATCCACAATACTTATTTTCAATGAATAAGATGGGATATTCAAACATAATATGGGTTGGATTATCTCTTAGTGAGAATAGATATAATATTGCAAAGAAAGTGATTTTCAACAGAAATCCAGAAAGAGTTTATCCAACTTGTGTTTCACAGGAATTATCAGAGAGTAATACCTGTTTGGTCAAGTCGGTCCAAATCACTCTATGAGTGTATCTTAAAAGTATAACCAATTTAAGAGGTCAAATACGTATTTTGTACAGACAATCATCTTATAGCAACAACTTACTAACTAATTATGTCTGTATCTTCTTACCTAACATACAATAAGAGCTGAAAGCGGTCTCTTTTTCTAACTTAATATTGTAAATGCTTTGATTATGATGTTATTATTAGACAAATAATATGTACAAAGGCTGGTTCCACTGAAATGACATGACAGAACACTGATAAATAAAAACATTGCAACACAGTTAGCTTTTTTCAGCCTCACCCTGTCCACATTGGCAAGCAACATTGCAACAGCACACACACACATATACACATACACACATGTTCGCACATGTACACACACATATACACGCATGCTAAATTCAGGGTTTATTGTACAAAAAAGTCCACATAAAATATTAGTGATTAGGACAAATGATAATATGCCTTATTACAAAATAATACATAAACCATTACCACGCATGTTACATTTTACCTGCCTCTCCACATGTGACCACTTAATTTAGTTTTAATTAATTAATTACCTTATTAATTAATTTATTTGTTTGGTGCTACTACTAGGGCTTGAACTCAGGGCCTGGCTTTGTCCCAGAATTTATTTTTTGTTTCAGTTTTCTCAAGGCTAGCATTTTACTGCTTGTACCACAGCTCCATTTCTAGGTTTTGCTGGTTACATTCAAATCAGAATCTAATGGACTGTTTTTTCTTGGTCTGCTTTCAAACCACAATGCTCAGATTTCATCTTTCTGATTAACTACTACTAAAGACATAAGCCATCAGTGTGGCTTCTACTTTTTCCTATATAGTTATCTAATGCACATACTTAGATGGTAATTTTAAAATGAGAGTATAGAAGCAAGATGTACAGTGATGATACTGTCCTGTCAGAAATTCAAGTTAGTAATGTAAATTTATTCTTAAAACACAAAAAATACCATGATATAGTGTAAGAGAACTCACTATTGAACATAGGAGCCTTAAGAGCTTTCTAATAGATCCATTATTTATTGGTACCCAACATTAGAAAAATGTATGCGGCATTGGTAAAATAGAAGTCCTTTGCATGACTACATACATTCCTTGTTTTTATAAGACACTTGCATTCATCTAAAAAGTAGGCCTGTCTATTGTCTTCATGTGATTTTGATGATTGAAAGTGCTTAGTGAGAAGGTCAAAATGTATTAGTAGTCCTTCATTATCAATTCTCATTTTCTTCTTGGAGAATATAATAATCAAATCAATAGTTCAGAATCGGCAAGCAATACTTCAGAATCATGCTTCCAGTGCAAGTGGATCACCAGTAAGAAATCCTCAATACCAATTTCCACAAAGTTTTGTCACAGATACAATCTCCCTGCCTTCTCTAGCTGCTTTACTACCCTCTTATTCCTTCATTGTACAAGAAAAGTATGATTCAACTGATTTCAGTCAGATCTGTTACTAGAACTATCAAGGATTTATTTTACTGTCTGTAGTTTGGTAAAGTTATGTCTCTTTACGTAGGCTACTAAAAATGTATTTACTAACTTCAAGTAAATACATAAATTCGATTTCCATCTCTTTTAAAAAATAAAATTTTGTTTGCTCTACAAATTGATCAGAGGCATGGATTATGTGGCTAGCTATGTCATTACACATCTTTCTCTTTCTTTCTCTCTCACTTTCATGGTTCTCATATATAACACGATTGCTCCATAATTATCCTAATTTATTTTGCTTTTATATTTTTGGTTGTATCATTTCACTTTTTGCTCTGCCATTTCCCAAATCATTTATATGGAAGGCATTATTTCCTATTTTCTCATGCCTAGAATAAGCTGCACATGGAGACATCATTGGTCCTCATTTTCAGTGTGTACATTTGAATATGGAGGAATATCTTTCCTCTGCTCTCCATCAATTCCCTCCTCTCTAGTTAGAATAATTTCGAATAGTAAAATTGGAAAAAGAGAAAATAAATCATGGTGAATAAACAGTTGCAGAAAATTCACCAGATATTTCTGACCAGTTCAACCAATGTGAACTATTAGGGAAATACATGGACACCTCATTCCCACTGGCACTCAAAGTCTCTGGTTAGGCAATTCTTAGGAATATGGGGAACAAGATGAAAAAGTAAGGAATGGTATCAATTGCAAGAAAAAAAATTGGAGAAGGATCCAACCATATTTCTTCAATGGGCTGTCGAAAATATTCAGCTTACTACAGTGCGGAGACTTCTTTTTCAAAAGGCCACTTATGTGAATAGTAGGGATGATGATCAGTATATCCCTCTTCAAGAAGCCTACGGTGGACACTTAGACATTGTCAGTCAATTGGTTTCTCAAGCGGCACATGCAATAACTGTAGATGACTGGACACCCCTGAACAGTGCATACACGTGGAATAATACCAGAGTCGCTTCTTTCTTACTTCATCATGATACAGATACCAATGGCCAAACTAACGGACTTTTTTTTTAAATTTTTTTTGGTCTGGTTGTGGGGCCTGAACTCTGGGCCTGGGTGCTGTCCCTCATCTCTTCAGCTCAAGGCTAGCACTCTACCACTTGAGCCACAGCACCACTTACCGCTTTTTTTTCTGCTTATGTGGTGTTGAAGAATCGAACCTTGGGCCTCATGTATGCAAGGCCAGCGCTCTACCACTGAGCCACTTTCCCAGCCCAAATATTTTTGTTTGTTTGATTTTTGTTGTTGTTGTGATTTTTTTTTTTTTGGTGGGTCATGGGGCTTGAGCTCTGGGCTTGGGTGCTGTCCCTGTGCTCTTCAGCTCAAGGGGAGTGCTCTACCGCTTGAGCCACAGTAACACTTCCCCAAACTAAAGGACTCTTGACACCCTTATATCTTGCTGTTGAGAATTGAGATAGCAAAGATACGCTGGATCGCCTTCTGTTGAACCATTATATAAATCCAGGCCTGAAGAACAACATAGAAGAAACTCTATGTGACATTGCCAAAAGCATAAGTATGTATCACTACCTCTAGGAAGTTGTAAAATGCTGTACAAATTGTTCACCGAAGTCCTAATGGTCGGGTTAAGTTTCTTAAATTTCAAAAATGCAAGTTCATCTTTTCTGTCCCTACAAAATATTTTCACAATCCAAATAAGAGCAATATCTTTCTTTTTGGTCGGTCATGGGGCTTGAACTCTGGGCCTAGAGTTATCCCTGTGATCTTCAGCTCAAGGTGAGCCCTCTACCACTTGAGACACAGCTCCACTTCCAGTTTTCTAGTGGTTTATTTGAGATAAGAGTACCACAGACTTTCCTTCCCAGGCTGGCTTTGAACCATGATCCTCAGATCTCAGTCTCCTGTTTAGCTATGATTATAGGCATGAACCACCAGTGCCCGGCAGCACCAATATTTTACTGTAAAAATTCATGGATTCCGCGGAATTCTTCCAAGTGAATTGCCTGCCTTGGATGGAAAAATGTATTCAATAGATTTTGTAAACATGTATAATAATTTCTTTAGAGTTTGTGATTTTTTAATAAGAAATAATTTTAATTTACCTGTTGAAATGAGTAGTACAGAAACTAAAATATTTCTGGTGCTTGTCTGAAAAAGTATATTTTAAAATATTCTATATTCTATGTTTGCATAATGTTCATAATTTATTTTTCCTAGATATACATTGAATTCTATATTATTTTATAATATATAAGTTCATTAATGTGTCCTTTCCGATTGTATTCCATATAGAAACAGTTTGATTCCTTTTTTTCTAGGTCTTAATATTATTTTTCTTTGGGATAAAATGACAATGTTGTCTAATCTGAAAAGTTTTGTAAAGTTTATGCTATGTAAACGCCTTTCTGAGGTGATTTAATACACTGATGTCAAACTAATTTTAATTATATGAATTACGTGTATTGTTAAACTTGTAATTTTGTAATCAACTTTTTAATCACTTTTTTTCATTTCTTGCATCTGAAGAATGAAAAATATGGAATACTTCTCAAATTTTCATATTATCCTTGTGCAAGTGCCATGTTAATCTCTGTATTGTAGTTTGAGTATACGTGCTGCTGAAGCATGTAGTATCCTCTAAATTTAATAGTTAATGCTGCAATCCTTATACAGGCTTATATCTATGGGTGCCTACTTGTAACAAGGAAACCTTATTGTTCCTAACAATGCTATCGATCTTATTTCCCTAAAATTCTGTGAATATTGGAAAAAATTATATTGATCAGTCGATTGCTCACATTTGCAAACTGTTTTTTGCCAATGAATATCTTAAGTCTTTTTATTTGGAATTTGATCATACTCTCTATTACTTATAATTAGGTCCAAAGGTGATGGCTTTTTCAAGTATTTATTTATCCAGCTTTGTGGACCTAATGGATTCAAACTAAGCGTTGCTTAAGAGCTACTTCTAAACTTCTTCAGCTGACATTTTCCCAAATGAGGTGTTACTGGAACAAATGTCTACCTGAGCCTTTACCCTTCTTCCATGTGGGAACAGAACAACCAGAATACCTTACCCTGACAGCAAAGATTTTCTTACTAGAACAAAACTAATCTTGGTTACAAGGGATCATAGAGAGATGAACAGTTCAAACAGAACTGTTCAGACGAGAAGGTATTTTATCAAAATATAATTGTTTATTATACCTTCCATTTAAAAGTAGCTAAAGCCAAGAAGTGAAAAAATTGTTCGTACGCATGATTACTTAATGTCCTGGCCTGTCTGTAAGTTCCTGGCAGGAACTTACACTACTGCCTTTTTATCACCAAATATTTTCATAGTTGCAGGAGAAGTGCATATTTTTCTCCTCATTATTAGGCATTAAATTGATAATGTTTTAATCACAGTGTTTCCTCTTGCCACCATGCTGTAAATCTACAAATGATAAAGCTTTAGATCTAACTCTATCAAACACTGAAGTAGAGATAATGGAATCATACTTTAAAACAGAGTTGCCTTTGATACAGTAACTACAACAGAACAATACAAAACGTGTGTCTTTTAATCATATTATATATAGTTATATGTGCTGATTTTATATTTCACACAATGAAACTTACTAGAATTAGTTGATAATTTGACAAATAAATTGATATTTATTTACTCCAATAAACAGAATTGGAATATAAATATTTAGGTTTCAAATATGTATTAGACTAGAAAACGTATCAATGCAATCTTTTTAGTATAAACTTGTGATACATTATAACTCTTCTTGGTCTTCTGAATCCACATGATAAAAAAAACAATGTTTTCCTCTAATCTGTAATGGATTTTACTCTGCTGCTCTGTTTATTGTTTTAACTTGCTTGTCCCAAACTGCTTTTGTCCATATTTCTGAAGCATTCTTACTGATTATGCCCAAATTTTGCTAAGATGTCTAAAAAATATTATTCTTCTGCAGTACCCATGGGTCCTAGGATCTCAAGGCCCATTTACCTGCATCATCAGATAACAGGGGCAAGACTTTTCACCAAGGCCCATGCAATATATCAACACAAAGTAATTGAAGACCCATCTCAATTTCACATTTCCTATATTTCAGGGCCCCAATTCCTTGAGATGCAGGAATTAGCAGTAAGCAATTGTGAAATGCAAGGCAACTTAAAATGAAGGATGAGATCACAATATTTGAGAGAAAGTACTGTAATTCAAACATTCAACTTACAGATGACCAGCCCATATGAGTGAACAAGTTCACAAATTGTCATAAGATTATTTTTAATACCCCTCACCTATGATTAACGAAAGATTTTATTCCAACATAAGTGGGCCAAAAAATAGTACCTAGAAGGATAGATCTATAATTGGTCTACCAAAGCCTGAAAACTTGACTTAGAGGTCAAATGTAATTCAGAAAAACATTTGAAGCACTAAGGAGTGCTTCAAAACACTGGGACTTCAGTACAACATGGTTCTGTGGTATAAAAATGTCACTCTCAAACCAATGATAATCTACATTTAAATAAACTTTAAAAAATCACTTTCGCCCTTACTTCATTGTTCGTGGGAATGTAAACTTGTTTAACCACTTTGGAAAGCAGTATGGAGGTTCCTTAAAAGACTTCACATAGATCTCCCCTATGACCCAGCAATCCCACTTTTGGGCATTTACCCAAATGTTTACAAACAAGACCACACTAAAGCTACCAGCACAACTATGTTGATTGCAGCATTATTTCCATAGCTAAGATATGGAACCGACCCAGATGTCCCTCAGTAGATGAATGGATCAAGAAAATGTGGTATATATACACAATGGAATTCTATGCCTCCATCAGAAAGAATGACATTGCCCCATTTGTTAGGAAATGGAAAAACTTGGAAAAAATTATATTAAGTGAAGGAAGCCAGGCCAAAAGAAACATAGGTCTCATTGTTTCCCTTATTTGCAATGTCTAGTATATGTATGACTCAAGCGGAAAAGGTCAGATAATGTGAGGTCAGTAAAATGAACCCTTAGATATGTATTTTAATGTTTTTTTCTTTCATGCATGTGTTTCTAACGCATTTATAAGATTATCTCTTTGTTGCTTTGTATGTCCCTCCCCCACAGTATAATCCCTGCTTTCACTATATTTGGTGTCAGTATAACTTGTGGAGGAGATCGGGAAAAACCAGTGTTTAAGGATACAGGTGGACCTCTTGCAACAATGAGAAGTACAAGTTGTCATGTCCACAACGAGGTTTAAAAAATCCGTGCGGGGGGGGGTGAGGGGGGGAAAGGAGAAGGATTGGGATTGGGGGGGAGGGGGGAGGCTGGGAAGGGATGTGAAGGGTAAACCAAAGGAGGAGGCTGCAATGCTTGGTAAGAAATGTACGCATTATCCTGCCCATGTAATTGTAACCCCTCTGTACAGTATGTTCACAAATAAAATAAAATTAAATTTAAAAAAATCACTTTCGCCAAAATAACATTTGACAAGTTAATGATACTTAGTGACATTACAAGTTTTTCAAGTGTAGGGAGCAAGTTACAATAGAGTTGAATTATTTACACAGCACTAATGCCAAACATGTTCAACCATTCAATAAAGTGTAGAAATAGTACCACCCACAATTTGTGGTTTTCAGTATGGGCCTTTCAGAAATGTGTTTAATATGTCAGCCTCCTAAATTTCAAACCCAAACCTTAGCTAATAAATTTCATCATTTTATAAGGTACATTTTAAACAATCACAAATAGTTGCCTCATCATATGTTATTTTATGTTTTCCCTCTGTCTAATATAGTAAGAAATATGACTTTAAGTCTTGAATATGGGTACTAATCAGAGATATGACAAACATAATATCTGTCTTCTATTTCTATCATATTCCTATCTAGGAATAAATTATAATGTTCTTCTTTTTCCAAAACTTATAGGTAGTAGAAAATATTATTCCATGTAAAATAAAAGAATCACACGATTTTACAAAGCCATTTATAAAAATGCATAGTTAGAAATACATTCTAAGCCATTTTTTAACTTTCTTTTTGACTAAAGATTAATCTTTCAAACGGTTGAGAAAAAATCATGTTTAGGTGCTTCCCGTCTCCAGTCTTGCAAATTGTTGCTGCAGATGAATGAATTATGGAGATATAATCTGACATCATTTCAAGAATATGCAGGATTGAAACTCCATGGAATGTATATAAACCTTTCAAAGTATTAATAGACAGTTTAACAGAATGACTATCAGAAGTTGAAACCAAAGAGGAATTATAGTAAAGACATAGAATGAATGAAAAATGAACAAGGAGCAAATACAGCTAGAATCCTGAATGTACACATATGATGAAGGAAGTGGTAAATTGGAAATAAATCTTGGAGAAAGGGTTGGTTGAGAATGATAGAAGGAGTGACTCTGATCTAGGAGCATTGGACAATTAGATGGATATATTTAATTGTAACACAATTGCACAAACTTTTAAAATTCAGTTAAAAACACATCTAGAAACAAAAACACACAAAAATCACAACCAAACAGCAATCTCTAGAGAGTATGAATATGACCACTCAAAATTTTAATCAGTTAATGAAAGGCAGTCTTGGGAAAAGCAAACAAAGCTGTTCAAAGAGGGAAGTTTGGGATAGGGGAGAATTTTCAACAGAATTAAATAGATTGTCTAAGGTTATAAATCACCTGCTGCATACAGTATCTTACTTCTAAGAGATTTCTGTCTGAACTGGATAATCCAGTCCTGAGAAACACTTGGTAGCTTGTGAGGTAGAATGGAAGAAACAAGATCAAGAACGCATTACTCCACTGGAGAGAAAACGATCCTCTATATTTTCTCTAATCTCTCTTTAATACTCTTCCTTCATACTTTTAAGACAATTGATTTTGAATTATATTTTTCCTTCTTTCTTCTGGCAAAGTGATTGGTCAAAGTAATTTCATTAAATATTATTTGCCATTTTCTTCTTTCATGCTGTTTAATTGGCCAAGCGAGTCCATAAAACTTCCCTCTTGTATTTGGTTGCCATGAAACAACATCTATGTTAATAAGGAGAAATCTAATGTAAAACTTTGTCTGCAGAAAACAGTCCAAGATGCTGTGATCACAAATATTTGGCTATATTTTTTTTCTTTTACCTTGAAAGACTTCTTGTGTCTAAAGTGCCCACAAAAATAAGTACTCCATCACTTGTTGGTTCAATCAGAATTGTCTAACATCAAAGATATATTTTTGCTAAGAAGATGCTTAGAGGAAACCAAAAAATACTGCACTTTTTAATCTTCTCTCTTAAGATTCTCCTTCGATACCATATCAGGAACAGTGAAGTTATTCTATGCAAAATTATTTTAATAGGTTATTTTTCTCTTGGTCTTGCATTTGTTCACCAAGATGTATGGAGGAGAATAGAGTTAAATCACCCATACCTTGGAAGAAAGTGTCTGTTACAAAAGGAAAATGCTTCTATGTCCTACTTCTATGTCCTACTCTTAGCTCTTGCCAGAGTTCCAATTAATCACAGCTTCTTGGCTTCCAGTCTAGTGAAGCTGAAGGACCATACGGGCTCCACCACTGCTACATCTTCATTATTTCTCTTTTAAAACTCTTCAAGTTGCCTCATTTGGATGTGGAATGTATTTTCATGTCTTCATTCAATCAGTTCTGCATTGTAGTGAGCCAAATGGGCTCTGTAAAATCACTTTAGGGAGTAAAAATACTAACACAATTTACATCAAAAAGTTTTGGCCTCCCTTCACTGCTGAAGTCAATACGCTTAGCTAAGGCTTCTAAGAAAAATTTTATTATTAATTTTTCCATTTGCTCAATTCTTTTCTGAACTTTTTGGCATATGTAATAAAAGAAGTCTAGACTACCTCATATTAATAAGAATATTATTTTTTGTGAGCCACTTAGAAATGTGAAATCATTGGTTTGAAGTATCCAATCAAATTTTTTTCTGTGTTTCACTGCTTCACGTCCAAAGACATTGTGGAAAGTGACACCTTCTTTCATTGTGGAGGGCACTTTCTCCCTAAATATTTTGACTCAAATTATCTTTTTCAGAGAATTAGTATTTGGTAATTGAAGGTACATTCACAAATTTTGATGCCTTATTTTTTAAAGAACTTTTTTTTTGTTTGGGTTTTTTTTAACTGTATTTTTTTTTTGTCTTTTCTTTTTTGGTACTGGGGATCGAACCCAGGACGTTGCACTTGCTAGGCAAGCGCTTTGCCACTGAGCTACATCCCAGCCCTTAAAGAACTTTTAATTTAAATTCCAATACAACCTTCTTTCAAACAGTGAGAATATAGTTCCTGGGTAAGGACAATTCCAAGGGAACCTACAGGATTTACAGCAAGGTTTCTGAGGTTTGTTTGTTTGGTTTGAAAAAGAGCCATCTTCATCCATATTGCTCCCTCTCTACTAAGTCTCCTTGGATTTCTTTGCATGAGAGCCTATTCTTCCAGGCAATTTTAAATTTTCTTAATAGGCTAAGTTATTAAAAATTTTGAACTATTCAATTTTACCTGTCATAAATTTAAATCTGTTGAAAATCATTTATCAGAACCACAAATACACCAATCCTAATTCCACCTTTACCATCAAAATGTTAACATGTTGTTTTCATGATATAGTATCCATGCAGCTATTATTTTCCAGTGGCTTTGTTATGCATATATGTAACCATATTAGCTGATGCTAAGCAAAATGAATTCCAAGATATGGAACCAGATTTCTTTTTCATTTGTGGTTGTTGTTTTTGATGAACTATGTGATTTCTGTTTTCTTTGGGGTTTTCCCCTATGGTTTATCCCTGCTGTATGGTGAGACAATGGTGAGACAAAGGACAAAAGGCAAACCAATGCAATAGCAATACTCACAAGACAATATGTTGGAAATGTACTTTACAACTTGTGAGGGGTGAAGGGGTGAAGGACAACTGTGAGAAAAATGAGGGAGGGATAACAAGTTTGAAATGACTTTTATTCACTACCTTACAATTAGTGTAAAGTCACTGTACATCAATTTGCTAATAAAATTGAAAAAATAAGCTGTGTAAAATGTAATTTTACTGTATTGACACAGTAAATATTATTCTTTATGTAGTAACATTTTAAAAATCAATAATATTTGGCTTCTAATTTGAGTTAATTACCCCTTATTTATCAGAGGTTCATCAACTTGAATGTTATCCAACTAGACACTATTTTCACAATATACTTGCCAAATTTTTCAAAAAAGAATAAATTTAGTACTTTCTCATTCTAAAACAGAAAACAGGGTCTGGGAAGATGGCTCAGTGGTAGAGCGCTTGCCTTGCATGCCTGAGGCCCTGGGTTCGATTTCTCAGCACCACATAAGCAAAAAGAAAAAAGCCAGAAGCTCAAGTGGTACAGCGCTAGCCTTGAGCTGAAGAGCTGAGGGACAGCGTCCAGGCCCAGAGTTCAGGCCCCACGACGGGACCCAGTTTAATACTATGGAAACCCATAATTTTAAAAGTAAGTAAGTTTTTAAAGAGGACAGAATATATGTGTTCTTCAAAATTCCTATGACTAACAACTACTCATTTTTAAATTCTCAACATTCCTAAGAGATTCAAAACAGTACCTGTTTGCATGTTAATTAATTCTGCAATAGATGCAGTTTCCAATGGGGTGTCCAGATTGAGAAGTAAACAGAAAAATAGCCACATTCTTGTAGAGGATAAAACTGTGAAGCATGTGTAATAATTAATTCTTCAAGAGTAAGCAATTGTTTATAAGAGTAAGCTATTATGTCTATGACCATCAATCCCAAGATTTATGCCATAAAGTCATCCTAGCCCAACAGTTTCCAACTTATAAGGGACACCTTAAAATTCCTTAATTCACATTATGAATACCTTATCTCTATTTTGAAAAAATACTACACCTCTGCTAATGTGACACCCTCCTTGTTCTGAAAAGAACACCACAATAAACTGAGCTGCATCATTTTTCCTCCACTGGTAATCTTGAGATCAGAACACTTGCAAATATTATTTATATTTAGACTTTTTTAAATATCATAGATATTCAGTATGCTAAGATAGGAAAATTATGATTCAAAGCCCACCCAGGCATGAAGGTTTCTTAGAATCTTATCTCCAAAAAACTTCTCTGCAAAATCCAGACTCAAGTGGCACTGAGGTTGAAGTGGTAGGGCTTGAGCCTTGAGCATAAACAGGATCAGAGACCCTGTCCATGCCAAGAGTTCAAGTTCTACGATGAATCAATAAAAAAACAACTGAAAAAAACCCCAAACCTAGCATTTTTCTCTATGTATACAGAGGCACGTAAATAAGGAAATGGCTTCCTGTGGTACATATAGGTAGAAGAAAGAAGATGTCACACAATTACTCTCTTCATACCATATTAAACCAAACCTTGAAAAATTGGTTTTTCTAAATGTATAAATTAATGTCATCCATTTTTGGCAACTCTGTCTAGATTATTCATATTAACATGGTATACATGAACTCTGCAAATTATCTATTAACTATGTTCTAATTATAACTGTCGTGAAAGAATATCTAGGCAAATAGAATGCCAGAATTATTTGTGAATTTTTCAATTAATCCCTCTACTTTGAAAGAATTTTGTAGTATCCTATAGAATATGAAATTACAAACAAATCCAAAAACTATATTTTAAATCTAAATTCTAATTTAACAAGGTCTACAAAATCCTACATTAGACGAACTTTGCTATTTCTCCAGTCTTAAGCTTTTGTAATCCTTCAACATTTATTTGGAATCCAACAGAATGTGGGATGGGAAACATGAGCTCTTTTGCATCTACGAATGTTCTGTAATGATGAGAGCATTTAAAACACAAGTGAGGATATAGATGAGGTGCATTCAATAGGAAACTTGACTTCTCAAAACATAATGACAAAATTAGGCCAAACTTCCAACTGTGTATTCCTTTCTTGTTGTTTGGTTAGTTTTACTGAGACAAAATTATTCTATCTGGTCCAGGGAAGGTATCATTATGTAATTCCACTCTCTTATCTCTTGTCTGAGTGCTAGAATTCCAGGCTTGTATCACATTGCCCTGCCATAGTTTGTTTATTTAATCTAGAAACAGACTAGAAATTCTGAACTTCTCCTATGATTTAATCCACTAGACTGACTGCTCAGACTGTTTATGTACTATTTTCAAAGGTGTTTTAACATTTGACACAGGATATGAACATTTTTGGATGCACCTGCAGGCTTCCCTGATTCATTCCACTATGTATCCTATCCCGTTAAGAATGATTGCTTGACTCTCTTACTATCTCTGGTCCCAACCTATGTAATATTCTCAACTTCTGGGGGAAAGTTCACTTGAGGGCTTTCTAATATTAAAAATTATCACTTGATTCTAGTCTTACTAAGGACCAATTTTCTATTGTTTTCTAACTTTTCTACATATTCTGAGAGTTGTTTCATTTATGTATTTTTGTGTGCACCTATAAGTGCCTCTGTGTGTATGTGTATGTTTGTATGTATGTATGTATGCAAAAACTTAAAGCTGTAATTCAGCAATCTTGCTCGTGACTGGTATCCCAGCTTTGGCTGGTTAATTATAGGTAGTGTTTCAAAGCCTATACTGTCCAAGCTAAATGCAAATTGAACCTCCCAGACTCCTTTACATTCTTAGGTTTTATTTTTCTAGGAGTATCAACTTTTAAACTTCAAACACTTTTGTGAGTGTAAAGTCTAACTGTAGCCCAGATTTTTAACTCAAGAATTCATATAAAGTTAGATGAACATATACATTACATATCCTGGGTGTACACTGTTAGCAATGTGATCATAAACCAAGTTTTTGTGAGATCTGAGGATTGGGTTTTAAAGTCAGCACGGGTAGGAAAGTCCTGGAGACTCTTTTTCTCCAATAATTACCAGAAAACTGGAAGCGGCACTGCAGCTCAAGTGGAAGAGCACTAGCCTTGAGCTGCGTTTCAGAGGGACAGCGCCCTGTCCCATATTCCAAGTGCCACGAAAAACAACAACAATAAAAAGGAATATAAGAAAAGGAAAGAACAAGAAATGTGATCTTAGCCACCAGGTTCATTGCTAGTATAATTCCTGTTCCCTCAAGATAGACTCTTTTTTTCCAGTTAAGTCTGTTCTCCCATATGTGTCTTGCATTGGAAAAAGAATCATTCTTCCATTCTCCTTTTTGCACATTTACATGATTAGCAAGCGTGATTTAGAAACGGAGTGGCCTCATGCTTCATGTTCCACTTAGGGGTAATGCTTTCTCTATATCACTCCCATAAATCTACATATGGGACTTGGCTTTATTGTTTCAATTTTTTATTTGTAGAGTCTTGTATATTGTATTGAACACTTATACATAAACACAGAACTTTTTCTCCTATAATTGCTATTGTTTCTTTTACGGTTAACTCATGTACAGTTGGGAAATTAATGCACAGCATAGAGACTCACAAAAAATTATCTGAGAACCTTCTTACCATTTAAAATTCACCTTAATTTACAGAGCACATGAGAAGTTTGAACAAAATATTCTCATGGATAATGTATTTATAAGCAATTTAAATTGCATTTGTCTTTACTAAGTGGTCTCTGAAACACGTGTTACCTCATGTCCAAAAGTGTCTTTGTGCTATTTCAATGAAGCCAGAAAACATTCATTTTTTTCTGGAGCAGCACCATAAATTGTTACTGGAAGTAAGTGGAAGAAACTGCTACTGGATGTGGAAACTGATCCCAGGAGAGGAATTTAACATAGAGAAATGACAAAGTTCAAGTTAACTATTGCATTCCTTTGTACTGTACAAGAAAAGAATCCAAGGCTGGAAGGAAACTCTGTCCCTGACTTTTTTGAGTGTGTCCTTTAATCATATAAAACTTGTCTGTAAACTTCTGGTTGAGAGTTTTGCAAAAGGAAACAATATGCCATTTGAAGGCAGGCATAGAACAAAAGGAAATAACTTTAAAAGTGTTCTACTGCAAAGAAGCAAAGACATGGAGGTTTTAAAGTGTCTTATGGATGGATGTTTCACTCCTGAGATGATTCTCTTGTTGCAGGAATCAGTTTTCAATTCATTTAGTCTGGTCTTGAGTTTTCCATAGCAATAACAATTCCCAAAAATCAGGATCCAGTGAGTATGATCAGCAAAAGCAGCCTCTTCTCAGACCACCACTATTTTAAGGAGAGTCCCAAAGAAATACCCAGGTTTTGTTTTATTTGCTTGTTTGTTTAGTTTGTGCTGGTTCTGGGGCTTGAACTTACAGACTGGCCCCTGTTCCTGAACAGTTGTCTTTCTTTCCTACCTGGCCCAAACCTAGTACTCCACTGCTTGAGCCAAAACTCCACTTCTGGCTTTTTTGGTGTTTAATTACAGATAAGTGTTTGACAGACTCTCTTGCCTGGGTTGGCTTTGAACTAAGACAGTAAGAAAGCTAAGTGACATCAACTCTATGGACTTCTCTTTTGAACCTAGAAATATTAGATGAAGTTTATTATAAAGCTAATATTTGACAATTTTTAAAGAAGAGAATATGTTTAGCAAAGAAGCCATAACAAATAACTCAGTAAAAGTAGGTGCACTACTAAATCATTTGGGAAGATTACTATTGATTTCCTCATTCCTTTGGGGGAAACTTAAACCTATATTTGCACTTTTTTGTTGGTTGTGGGGATTGAAACTTAATCCTGGGCACTGTCTCTCAGCTCTTCAGCACAACTTGAGCACTCTACCACTTTAGCTACAGCACAACTTCCGGGTTTCTGGGGTTAATTGAAGATAAGGGTTTCATGGACTTTCCTGACCAGGCTGGCTTTGAACCACAATCCTCTGGACTCAACATCCTGAGTAGCTAGGATTACAGGCATGAGCCACCAGCACCCCACTCATATTTGCATTTATGTGAACTTAATGTCACTATGTAGACAAAGAATGGAAATATGAACCATATGATGTGACATTGCAGCTTTCCAGAATAATTAAGGTAGCAATAAATATGTCCTCCTTTTCCATTTTGTTACATAAATGACTCATGAGCTATGGGACTCTTATATTAGCATCCTCTTTCATCTTTGTAGGTGTATTTAGTATTAGGAAATGTTCATAGATAAATACAGAAAGACAGATTTTTAGAAAGCAAAGGAGATCAGGTATGAAAGATCAGCATAGAAGGAGATACATTCATCACAAAGAGATTAAGAACTAGTCTAGGAGATTTTGAATGCCGAAGGCAATGAGGAATAAGCCTAGTTGATAACTAGTTCTTTAATAAGCAAAAATGGTTCCCTAGAATGGTTTCTGCTATACCTTAGTTACTATCATTTATTCTTTCCATCTGGCGTTATTCCTTCTCTTCTGTCACAACTGTTAATTAGCCTCTGCCTGTTTTGTAAGATGACTGGCCAAAATAGTTTCTGAATCTCACTTACACTATCCTTCTCATTGTGATTAGCAGTGACCCCACTCAAAAGCCTGGAATATTTGAATTTCCAGAATTAATCTTCACCTGACATCTAAGCACATTCCTAGCATTAATTGCTGTGACCCAATGAACAAAACATTTTTTTCAACACAGTATCCTTACATAGGTAAAGTACATGTATTAGGAACTATTGTCAGGTATCAGTATGGAAGGAGCAATTATATATTCCAAGTATGGGTTCTTTATTTCGCATTTACTAACTAAATGTTCATTGTTGTTGTTGCTGTTGTTTTGGCAGTCCTGGGGCTGAAACTCGGTGCTTGGGAATTATTCTTCAGCGTTTTTTTTTTTCCTCAAGGCTAACCCTCCACCACTTGAGGCACAGGACCACTTCCAGTGTTTCCTTTTCAATTTATGTGGTACTGAGGAAGTGAACCCAGGGTTTTATGCATGCTAGGGAATCACCATACCATGAAGCCACATTCCCAGAACCCTAAATGACTTTCTTAAGATGGCATTACATTTTCATTCTATAACTCTGTATCATAATTTTAGCCAGGAATTTTTGCTAGAAAAGAGCATTGAACACAGTACTTGAGTCCAGTAAGGCTAGATGGACAATGGATAACTGTCACAGTGTAGCCAGGGCACAGAGGGACTTACCTCATGGAGCTGGTACAACAGACTGAGCGAGACAGCTCCTGACCCACAGCCTACCTCGAGAATGAGAGGACCACCTTGGTTCCAGCCACATGGGGATGCTGGACCACCTCCTCCAGCACCCATTGAATCAATTCCTGAGAGAGAAAGCGAAAGAAAGAAGGTCAGAATTACACTTAAGCCAGGTGCTGGTGGCTCAGGCCTATAATCCTAAGTACAATGGAAGCTGAGATATGAAGAATGTGGTTTATAGCCAGCCTGGGCAGGAACACCTGTGAGACTCTTATCTCCAAAGTGGTGCTGTGACTCAAGTGGTAGAGTGGTAGCTTTGAGCTGAGGAGCTCAGGGAGCTGCCCTAGGCCCAAAATTCAAGCCTCATGACTGAAAAGAAGTGGACTTCCCACCACAAGAAGTGGACTGAATAGCACCCATTGTCCTAGGGAGCATGGCAGAGAAGTCAGGCCGAGCTTCCTGTCAGCTGGGAGTCATTAGTAGGTCACCCGGCTTCTCTATGCCTCAGTTTCCCCAGCTTCAAAACTGAACAAAGTGAAGGATCCTGTTACTCATGGGGATAGAGTAATAAAGAAAGAGAGCCATGTTTTGTTTCATAATCCCATAACTGTTGCACTGTTAATAACACACACCATCTGAGATCTTTCCGGGTATCTTCCTATCATATGCTCACAGAATTGCCAAGAACAGTATCAGATGGCCCCTCCCTCTGTGCCTGTCCCTGCTCCAGAGATCCCTCTGTATCAATCCCTTGTTTCCTCACAACTGTCCAATGAAGAGATTGAAGTCCAATGGTTGATGCCCAACCCAGAGATGCACCTCTGGTCAAGAATTGGCTGCCGTGGACTGAGTTTGGAACAATCCATCTAAACCAATGACTGAGCATGTCGCTACATATCTACCATCCCAACTACAGAAGAACAGGCCTCGTGGCTCAGGCCTGTCACAGATCGGAGGACCATGATCCAGCCCAGAATGAGCATATATTAATTCTCCATCTCAGAAATGCCCAAGACAGAAAAGCTTGACTCACATGGTAGAAGACTTGACCGGCAAGCCTAAGGCTATGAGGTCAAACCCTAATATACCAAAAAGAACTAGAGTCCCAGTGCCAGAAGCTCATGCCTATAATACAGGTACTCAGGACGCTGAGATCTGAAGATCACAGCTCAAGATTTAAAATAGGGTTGGCCTTGCCCATCAGACATCATTATGAGAAGACCCAGAGACTGACCTATGCTGTTGCGCTCCATACTAGCAGAACTCATATCCTTACTAAGAGTTGGCCATGCTCTCTGTCCTCCTGGGAAGCCATCCCCTGCAGGCCACACTCGCAGATCCTCCCAAGCTCCCACTGCCACCAACCAGGCCCAAGGGAGTACACAGCTCCATTGCACACAGATCCCTTGTTCTTGTAATTTAACTGTGCTGTGTCCCCTTCAAGCCTCTCACCCTTCCTGGCCCCCAGACCTCAGGTGTGAAGCCCATACATGCCCCAAAGATAACAGGTAGAAGTTACCAAAGCATTCAGCCTCCTTGTTACAACCCAATTCTACACACACACACACACACACACACACACACACACACACACACACACACACACACACACATCCAGACAGGTGACAGAAGACTCCTCCATGCAGTACCTGCAATTTGCCAACTGATCACTCACCTGAGCACAGTCAGGCTGTACAAGGAAAAAGATTATCTCTCTGTCTCTGTCTCTGTCTCTGTTTCTGTCTCTGTCTCTCTGTCTCTCTGTCTCTGTCTCTGTCTCTGTCTCTGTCTCTGTCTCTGTCTCTGTCTCTGTCTCTGTCTCTGTCTCTCTCTCTCTCTCTCTCTCTCTCTCTCTCTCTCTCTCTGTCTCTCTGTCTTCAGGTGAAAGTTTGACTGAGCACAGAAGACAAGGGCTCACACAGCAAGGGTGTCTATCTTCTGCATCCAACACCTCCCATCCCCAGAAAAAAAGGAAAAAAAAACCCAGAAGGCAGGTGTAGACATGCTGTTCCCCACCTCTGACTAAAGCCACTGGGCTCCCACCAGGGAGTGGAAGGGCCCAGATGTGCTGCTGTGTGGCTCCCACTGCTCCAGGCCAGGGGATCTTTGGCGCCCACTCCTCACCCAACCTGCATCTCCCCGTATCCTGGACACTAGTCGCTGGGGATGGGGGTGGCATCCTCGGGTCAACCCCCACCCCCACCCCTGGGGCACATTTGTGGCAGGGCATGGGCCAGACTGTGGGGTACAGGGGAGGCGAGGTCCGGGTCGGAGGGGAGGTAGTGGTGTCAACAAACAGAGTGAATCAAGGTGCTACTGGGCAGCAAGGAATGTGGGCGTGGCCACCATTCTTGTATCCCATTGGTCAGAAAGAACCATGAAACAATAGACGTGTGGCTGGAATCTTCTGATGCAGGCAGAATGGGTGGAGTCAAAATGAAGGCAGCCCCTTTCCCAGGGAACTCTGTCCAATCCATTGGGGGACAAGAGAGTGACCCACTTTAGCCGGATGGCTGCACAGATTGTTGTGTATGTCTGTTTGTTCCCAGATCTTGAACTCAGGATCAGGGCACAATCTGTGAGTTGTTTTTGATCAAGGCTAGCTCTCTACCACTGGAGCCACACGGCTTTACTTCTGTCTTTGATGGCACAAGTTGGACAGGAGTCTCAAGGACTGTCCTGCCTAGGGTGACTTTGACCATGATCTTCCTTTCACAGCCTTGTAAGTTTTAAGGAGGACTGCTGAGAGCCACTGATGCCTGGTTTGGCTGGTGATCTTGGACAGACCTGTGAGTTCCCTATCCTCAGGTTTAAGTGGTAGGAGCTGGAGCCCACAGCTTGAATCCTGGGCTGCCACCAACAAATGGCAGGAGATCCTATGAAATTCATTCCTATTCATATGATTACCAAAGGAATGTGATGTATGTCATGATTAAATGGGCAGTACTTGAATGATTCGAGGATAAAAGTATACACAATTACATAATAGGACACTGGTCTATATTAATTAATACTTGATGAAGCATTTAAACAATCACCTTCATTAAATGGAGGCCAAATGAAATAGCTACGAATTGGACATCACATAGCATCGAGATGCCATTTTTTTTCTGCCAGGACTGGGATTTGAACTCATGGTCTAGGTAACCCTGCTGTTGCACTTTGTGGGAAGGGGAAGCTTGCCTCCTTGAATTTAAGAAATTCAAGTCTGTTTTTTAGGCCTGAAATCGAGGCCCACAACTAGAAAACATACTATTTGTTTACATTTTAAATATATGATTTATATTTTTAAACATATGTTGACTCCATATTGCATTCAGTGTAGTTATTTTATTTTTTGTTTTATTCATGTACTGACTACTCATTTTATTAACTATTATGACACATAGAACAGTGATTACATTGATTACATAGGATATAGGTTTGCATATGTATTGCACGTCCTTCCTGACACCCAGGACTTTCACAGAAAAGGAAAACATGTGCCATCATCAGCTTCTTACTACACGATTCATTTTTTGGGAGTGCTAGCATCTGAACTCACAGCCTTCAAGGCCCAATTCATGAATGGGTGAGTGTCAGCCTGCCATCCTGTGGCAAATTGAGCTGACAGGCAATCCCGAGTACCTGAGATCGAGCCCCAGCAGTTGACAAAATAAGAACAGATTGACATACAGATGGTAGTAAATGTATATCTTTATAGAGTGCCTGAGATGTCTATACATTATTCAGTTATATAGACTACATTCCTACCAATTCTTGGGTATTTATAATGCCTCCATATAATTAATGTTATTGTTTTCATTCTTAACATGGAATCTAAATTTGTAGACATGTTCTCCATCATGCCAGACACCCAGGACTCTCAGAGAAAAGGAAAAAAGTTTCACACTTGGATTCTTACTGCATGATCCAGTTGTTGGTAGTGCTGGGATCTGAACTCAGGGCCTAGCAGGACAAATTGGTGAATAGTTCAAGGTGACCACACCAGCCTATGAGCAACAAAGGTGTTAGGCCATCCCAGGATCTGACATTGATCCCCAGGGTGGGCCATGATAGTCATAAACTAATGATTTAAACATAGGATCTATATTTACATATATGTGTGGACAGTATCTTGCCTTTGGAGTACTTTTCTCCTTATTTTCTGTCTTATGTAAGTATTGTGTATTTTACTGAATAATGTAACAGATATAACAGAACTTACATGGAAGACAACCTATTGCCCTGGCTATAGGGTTTCCTATGCATTCTCCATCCAAGCTGAGACCCAGGACTTTCACAGGACAGGAAAACAGGTGAATCAATGGGCTTCTCACATCAGGATTCATCTTTTGGCAGTGTTGGGTTTTGAACTCACACTCCATCAGGCCCAATTGGGGAAATGGTCAAGGTGAGGACACCAGCCTGTGAGCAACGAAGGAGATAGGCCATTCCTAGGAACTGACATCGAGTCTCAGGGAGGTCCAGATAGTCATAAATTCGTAATTCAAATATAGGATCTATATTTACATACATGTGTTGGCAGCATCTTGCATTCGGTGCACTTCTCCTTAATTTGTGTCTAATTCATGGAGTTATTGTGTATTTTACTGAGTATGGTGACAGGTATACTGTGCTGACATGGATGACAATCTGTTCCCATAGTTATATGATTTCCTATGCATTCTACATCCTAGTGAAAGCCCGGTTCTTTCACAGGAGAGGAAAACATGTTCAACGACTGGCTTCTGACAACAGAATGAAACTTTTGTCAGTGCTGGGATTTGAATTGAGGTCTGGGTAGCTCTGTTGCACTTTGGGGTAGGGAAATCTCACCATCCTTGAAGACTAGAATGTCAGGCCTCATCAAGGGCCTGATTTGAAGCCCCAGTACTGGACAAAATAACAAGCCCGCCTTTTTTAAACATAGGATCTCTCTTTACCTACAAGTTTGGTATGCATTTGCATTCAGTGTAGTTATTCTTTTTATTTTGTGTCTTATTCATGGATGTAATGTGTATTTTATTGAGTATGGTGATAGATATAACTATGCTGACATGGATAACAACCTATTCGAATGCCTATAGAGTTGTCTATATAGAATTTCCATCCTCGCTGAGACCGAGGATTTTCACAGGACAGGAAAACAGGTGGATCGATTGGCTTTTCAAATCAAGGTGAATCTTATGGCAGTGCTGGGATTTGAACTCAAGCCCTAGCAGACCCAACTGACGAATGGGTCCATGTGAGCACACCAGCCTGTGAGCTAGTAAGGACTAAGGCCGTTCCCAGGACCTGAGATGGACCCCCAGGTGCGGGGGAGGAGGGTACACAGTAGTCATCCATTCATAAGTTGAAGGTAGTATGCAAATGAGTACACGTTTGTATAGATTAGGAGAGACGATAACCTGTGATGGAATCCAATCTACCATGTGTATACTGAATCTTGGATCTTTCCAGATGTCTTCATTTCATGACTCTGACGATTATTGTCACACTTAATCAACACTGCTTTACAAATAAGTGATACCCCATGTGTCTTGCCTATCATTTCCTAGTCACATCATGCATGAAATACTCATTCGATGAGATCGATCACATTCCATGACTTTTCCTGGTCCAGAAACCAGTTTCTCAGGATTTCCTGCCATTGCTTTCTCATGGGGGTGAGCTGAATTCAAGCCTCAGGCATGGAAAACATACTCCTTATATAAATATTAGAGATAGAATTTATACTTCCATACAGATGTTCAGTAGATACTGTGTTTGGTGTGGTAGGATTTATACTTCCATACAGATGTTCAGTCCATATCACGTTTAGTGTTCTTATTCATTTTATTTCTTTTTTTATCCATTTATTTACAATTTATTTTATTGTCTTTAATGACACCTATACCATTTATCCACTTATTACAATTTTTACATCATATCACATACCATCTAGATTTGTAGATGTGTTCTCTATCATGTCTGACACCCTGGACTCTCCCAGAAAAGGAAAACATGTGTCACACTCGGCTTCTTACTCAAAGATTAAATTTTTGTCAGTGCTTGGATCTGAACTCAGGGACTAGCAGGCCCAATTCATGATTGGGTGAGGGTGAGCACAGAAGCCTCTAGCCAATGAAGCTGTCAGGTGTATCCCAGGCACTGAGATCAAGCCCCAAGTTTAGCCAAAACAGCAATACATGGCTAGGCAGAGGTGGTATACAAATAAATATATATTGTTAAAGAGTTCCAGAGCTGTTTATCTATGACTGAATGACATCTACTACGTTCCTACCAACTCTTAGGTATTTATTATATCTCAATTGAAACAATATTATTCTTTTCATGCTTAATAAACTATTAATTAAGGTCAATCAGCATCCTAGGATTATTGCATCCAATCTTAGACTAGACAAATGCATAAACTACTCTTTCAATCTGTAATCTTATGCATAGGAACGAGTCTCTTGTGATCTCCTGCCATTGGTAAATGTAAGGATTAGGATTTGAACCGAGGGCCTATGTTGACATGTTGGCTTATGGCTTCCCTGATAGCCTGCCAGCCATCAGCAATGGCAGGCCAGGTCCAATTTGAAACCATATCATTCAGACCCAGGATGGTCACCATGTAAAGAAAAAAATTGTAAAACCCTGAGCCCTCTACAGCTCCCCACTTTTTGTGCTGTTCTGCTTTTTTTCCTTCTGTAAGCCCCCTGGGCCTAGGGTCCCAGGATCAGCTTTGGGTCTCGAGGCTGCACCCCAGCCTAGGGAGAGTGAAGCTGAGTCAGAGTTACCATGACCTGAGTTCAAGCCCCATGGTTGGCAAAATTAATTAACTAACTAATTGATTAATTAATTAACTAACTAAATTGAAATAATAAAGCTCCTTGGTTTAGAATTTCTGCCAGTTTTCTTTAATAGCCTGGGATTTGAACTCAGAGTTTTGATGAATCCGTAGCAATGTGACAGAATGCGCAGAGTTGCCAATATTTGAGTTCAATCCCCATGCCAAGCCTAAAATAAATAAGTCACTGACCTCACCAGGGAAGTTAGTTGTGAAGATGGGAGGGAAGGGATGGTAGGGGAAAAACAAACGAGGAGGCAACAATGCTCAATAGGAAATGTACTCATTACTTTGCTCATGTAACTGTGACCCATTTGTACAACATTTTTAAAATAAAAAACGTACAAAAAATTATGTAGTGCTCAAAAAGCACTTTGGAGTTAAGGGATGTATGTCTGAACAGCTGTACAAAATTCTATACTGATTTTTTTTCAGTGTTCAGTATGTAACTGAATAAACATAACTGTTTCTGTTACAAATATTAAGTCACTGTCTTGGAACTGGGGCCAGTATTTCTGCCATTGCTGTGATTTGAGCTCACTGTCCATGTAACTCTTTTGCACCTTGGGTGAAGGCTAAGATCCCTGTCCTTGAGGAAAAGATTTTCAAGTTAGAGTTCCCAGGGCCTGAATTAAGACCCTGCAATAGAAAAAATATTTGTGTACATGTGTAATATAAGATATATAGGTAAATATGTATGTATATTTCATATTATGATTATTATTAATTTTGTATTTAATTTTCATTTTACTCATTTTATTGTTTATTGTATTTAGTATTATTATGCACATAATATTTATTATGTTGTGTATATATATTATAAAATTATACACAATAATTCAGTACATTGACTAATTTTCATTAATACTTTATTAAGTTTTGAAATATAATACTTAATTAAATGGAGGCATTTGTCAAGTCATCATTTGGTTAGAGTCTGTCCCCAGTATGAGTTTTGTCTTATTTATCTTTGGACAACTTCCTATAAGGATTTGTTTAGATGATTTATACTCAGAAGCCTTTTCTTGTGGATAGGCAAGTTGAGGGATAAAATCGTAAGGTTGGGTCTGGAAATGTGGCTTAGTGGTAGAGATCTTGCTCAGCATGCATGAATGCCAGGGTTTGAATCCTCAGTGCTACATACTCAGAAAAAGCCCGAAGCTGTGGTGTGGCTCAATTGATAGAGTGCTAGCCTTGAGAAAACGAAGCTCAAAGACAGTATCCAGGCCCTAATTTCAAGCTCCAGGTCTGGCAAAAACAATACTCCAGATTCCAGTGGCTCTGGAAACCTACTTTCTCAGGAGGCTGAGATCTGAAGATCACAGTTTGAAGACAGCCTAGGGAAGGAAAGCCTGTTAGACTCTTACCTCCAATGAACCATCAAAAAACACCATGTGGCACTGTGGCTCAAGTGGTAGAGTGTTTGTCTTAAGCTGAAGCGCTCAGAGACAGCACCCAGGCTTCAGTTTGAGACACACAACTGGAAAAAGATTGAGGGATAATCAAAATAATTTTTTTGCTATTTTTCCTATTATTTTGTTATTATTTCCTATTTTTTCCTATTTGCTACTTATGAAAATATTTTTAGGAAAATGAATGCTGATGTACACCAGAATTGGAGTCAGACCTCAAGGTTCAAGTGTAGCACATCAATAAGCCCAGCCTCTCAGACTCTAGCATTATAAACTTATGTCCTACAGGGTTCTGAAAGGCACATTGTTGAAAGTCTTAATATGCTCCCCAAGCACTTTGTGATAAGCAGTTGACTTGTATTGTCAATGTCATTACAGTTCTGACCCTAGCAGAGAACCAATACCTCACGCCCATCAAGCTTGCTCAGGAGGCTGAGGTCTCTCATAGGGTGAAACCAGCCAAGGCAGGGAAGTCTAGGACATTCTGATTTCCTGTTCTGAAAGGTCAGATGCTTAAGAAATTCATGTTTCACTTGGTGATGAGAAGTTACTTGCACTCTAAATGTTTTTGGAATTCTTGAGCTACAGAAGAAGGAAAGAATTATTATTGACCCAATCAGGGTTCAAATGAAGTTCTCAGGATCCAAGCCCTAACTCTGTTATCAGGAAGAACTCCAGTGTAACACTGTATTTGAAGGACAGCAAACAGTTTCAAAAGCCAGGCTAGGTGCAGAGAACTAGGCCTCCAGGATTAGGAGGCAGAATATACACATTCATCATGGAAGTGAGCTGCAAAACCACTTCATTCATTCCAGGCACAGCCAGCAATGGGGGCAACCTGAAACATTTGTTAGAGTTACAGCAGGATCAGGCTTTTCTCACTCTCTTCAAACATTGATTAATTAACCTTCCTTCCTCATGTGAAGGGAGCCTCAGGCTATCTTTAGATTACCAATAGAGAGCCAGTCTAGTGCTGGAGAGGGAGGAACAGAGTAGAAAACCCTGCTCTCTGGTCTCAGGGAGTAGGTTTTTGACTCTCAATTTGTCAAGTTTGAAGGCCCTTCTATCTCTGCCAGTCCATTCTCCTTACTTCATTCTCTACATCATTAATGCAAATCCCCAGTCCAAGGAGGGGCAGGACCATTTCTCTTCTGTCTCCAAGCACCTGAGTTAGAACCTGGCTCTGCCCTCTTGACTCTGGGGCTCTTGGATGCCTGAGAAGTCGGACAGAAACAGTCATCCTGCTCTGCATTTGTGTGAAGGCGATGCTGGTGTCCTGGCGCACTGCAGAAAGCCTCATGACTGGGAATGTTCCCTTCTTTCCTTCTGACGTCAAAAACAGATTCATCTATCAACTTTCTTTCCTTCCTTCCTTCCTTCCTTCCTTCCTTCCTTCCTTCCTTCCTTCCTTCCTTCCTTCCTTCCTTTCTTTCTTTCTTTCTTTCTTTCTTTCTCTCTCTCTCTCTCTCTCTCTCTCTCTCTCTCTCTCTCTCTCTCTCTCTCTCTCTCTCTCTCTCTCTCTCTCTATCTCTCTCTCTCTCTATTTCTTTTTATCTATCTACCTACCATTCTACCTAGGTAGCTATCTCTTTGACAGTTGTTGGGATGAATTCAAGGCCTGGGAATTGTCTCTAGCACTCTGGTACTTGAGCCACAGCACATATTCTGGCTTTGTCTGTGTACAGGTGCCTGAGGAATTAAACCCAGGGCTTCTTGCATGCTAGGCAAGCACTCTCTCATTAATCCATATTCCCAGCTCCTTCATTTTTTTCTTAATGGTAGTTTTTACATAAGTATGCTACCATTTTATGTTCTCAAGTTTAATTTTCTGAATACCGGTTACTTCTAAGAAACCTGATCTCTTCCCTTGCCAGATTTGTGATTGTTCCTGGGTTGCCCTCATAATAAAATGTAAATAAAGGCTGCTGAGAGCTTCAGTGTGCATCATATAAAGACACAGGCCTAGAACCCTGGAAGAGAAAAGCAATGGGCCTGAAATGAAGAGAATGATGCAGTATGTACAACTAGCATATCTGAAAAATAAACCAGTAAATAAAAGCAGAGTTTGCACTATGGATGGTAATATATATACACACATAAGTAGGTAGGGCACTGATACATAAACTTGGCCTTCTCTTTTTGAATGTTTTTTGGTCATCCCAGGATTTAAACTCAGGGCCCGATGTGTTCCTGAGCTGTTTTGCTCAAGGCTGAGTCTCTACCACCACCACAGCTCCACTTCCTGCCAGCTGGTAGTTAATTGGACCTAAGCAATTCCCAGGCTTTCCTGCCTGGTCTGGATTGTATCTCCTACTCAGTTTTCTCTCTCAAAGCTGGAGCTCTACCCTCTGGGCCATTGCTTCACTTCTGGTTCTCTGGTGGTTTATTGGAGAAAATAGTCTCAGAGACTCTCCTGCTCTGCTGGCTTGAATGGCGTTCTCCTGAGAAGGCTTCAAATGGTTTCCTCAGGAATTCACTGAGGAGCCACTCCACACAAACCCTTAGTCTAAATCTCGAGGAGTACTAAAGAAAAATGGAAACATTGTTATACCCCAGTCACAGGACCCCCACCAAAAAGACCACCGAGGGTCAGACTTTACAGCTGTTTTAAGGTTTTATTTAAACGGGCTGCAGCTCGGGTCTCATCCTACACTCCAACACAGCGGAGCCTAGGAGGAGAACCCGGAGCTAAAGTTTTGCAGGGTTTATAAAGGCACACAACCAACCAGGTGTTTAGATTACCACCACGTGTTGCTCTGCTAGAAACAAGCAACAAGTGGTCACTGCCTCAAAACTTTAACCCTTCATTCCCCCACTTGACTTATGGTCTTGTGGCTCCAGCCTCAAACTAAACTCCAACAGCTCTTGATCTTGAATGGGTATGGTCCGTAACTGACCTTAGCCATACTATTAAACAACAATACCAATAATAATCAGCTCATTTTTTTCTTGAGTTTTATGCAGTGGTTGGATAGGATGCTTGGAGACTTCCCATGTTTCCCCACGGTTGTCCAGGTCAAAGGGATCAGCTGGTCTGGGGTGGGAGCAGTGGATCCATGCAGCAATGCCATCCACCTTAAGGGCAGTAGGTGTAGCCAGTAGCACCATGTAAGTTCGCTTCCACTGTGGTTCCAGAAATATCAGGTTGTGTCTTCCAACAAACACCCAGTCCCCTGGTTTAAACAAATGGCGGGGGGTAGGAATAGAACCAGAATCATATAATGCTCTAAGCTGGGTCCACATCCTCTTATGCACTATCTGCAGTCAAGCTTACACAGAAATTCAATATCATCCAAATCAGCAAGCAATTCAGTCTGAAGGGTAGGGATAATGGGTGGAGGGTGTCCATACATTATTTCAAAAGGAGTAAAGCAAAGCTGATAGGGTGAATTTCTTACTCTAAACAGGGCAAAAGGTAACAGCGATACCCAGTCTGGGCCAGTCTCCAAGGCCAATTTAGTTAAGGTCTCTTTTAGAGTCCGATTCATTCTTTCTACCTGCCCTGAACTCTGGGGTCTATAAGCACAGTGCAATTTCCAATCCATCTCCAGTGCCGCGGCTATTCCCTGACTTACTTTTGAGTCGAAGGCTGGTCCATGGTCCTACCCAGTTGTGGTTGGGAAGCCATCCCTGGGTAGGATTTCTTCCAGGATCTTCTTAGATATGACGTTCACAGTCTCATGCTTTGTTGGGTAGGCTTTTACCCATCCTGAAAAGATGTCTACAAAAACTAGCAAATATTTATATCCAAATTTTCCAGTTTTAATTTCTGTGAAGTCTACTTCCCAATACACACCTGGCCTATCTCCATGGAGATGAGCTCCTTTTGTAACCAGTTGATTAGGGGCATTGTTGAGTTGACAGGCTTTAAAATTTTTTAACAATGTCCTCAATGAGTTGATTTCCTTGCCTGATTTTTACTTCTGAGAGTAGGAGCAAGTTCTCCATTCTTTGGGTTCCCATGTGAGAGACCCGATGGATTCTCATAAGAAACCTCTTGCCCAATCTTTGTGGCAAGATAAGCTTTCCCTCACCAGTTTTCCACCAGTCTTTATCTCTTTCTCTGTTTGGGGGTTTATAGGCCATGGAAATTTTCTTTATCCACTCCAAGTCTTCTTGGGAGTACTGAGGCTCAGGAGGCAAAACTTGTGGCCCTGGGCTGGAGGCCCACCTCCTTAGCTGCCTGATCGGCCAAGTTATTTCCTTTGGTTATTGAATCAATTACCTTTTGATGGCCAGGAAAGTGCATAATGGCAATATTTGCTGGTTCCCATAAGGCCCAGATGAGGCTTAAAATGTCTTTTTCGTTTATAATAACCTTTGCCTCAGCTGTCAACAGCCCCCTCTCTTGGTAAATGGCTCCATGGACATGCACAGTGGCAAAAGCATACCGACTGTCCTTGTAAATGTTTAGTCTCTTCCCTTATCCCATCTGTAGGGCTTTTGTTAGTGTCACTAGTTCTTCTCTTTGTGCAGACGTTCCCTGGGAGAGTGCTTCTGCCCACACTATCTCAGTGTCCATGGTGATTGCTGCACTGGTGTACCTTTTTCCCTCTCAAATGAAACTGCTGCCATCTGTGAACCAGGTATGCTCAGCATGCGATAGTGGCAAGTCCAACCAGTCTAGCCTCTTTTCTTTGGCCTGGTCGCTCTTTTCACACTCAATTTCATGTTCTTTGTCCTTCCATTCCTGTCTTTGCTACTGTCTCTCTCTTATTGTAAACCCTTTCCACTGCAGCTACTAGATCACTAATAGACTTTTCACTAAGTCTGTCTAGAGCCTGCAACTTTCGCTTTATGTCTGGTGCAGCTTGATTTATATAGGCAAACATAATCATCTGAGCCGACTCCTGGGTCTCAAGATCATACGGGTATATTGACTAAAAGCTTCCATGAGCCACTCAAGATATGCTGCCAGACTTTCACTTCCTCCCTGTCTAACATTATAAACTTTGGCCATATTAGTAGGTTGGCCACCTTGAGACATGCCAACAGAGCCTGGCGATAGACGAGGTCGCTCCCTACTTTCAACTGTATTGTTGTCTCAATTGTTGGTTGGATCTCAGGAAAATAGGCAGTGATCAGGGCAGGATCCGTGATAGGTGCTCCTGTGGGGCCACGGATATGTTTCCGGGCTGCCTCTTGGATATATTTCTCTCTTCGGTGGTAAAAAGGACCTGTAAAAACTGATTAAATCAACCCAAGTGGGCTGATGAGTAAAAAGAATAATTTCAAGCAAACAAATTAAATCCTGGTGTTTCTCAGAAAAGGGGGCATTTTGGGTGTGCCAATTGTGTAGATCACTGGTAGAAAATGGCCAATATTGGAGTTGCTGTTGACCATCTGCATCCACATGACCTATGGTGCGTATGAGAAAAATAGCTGCATTAGAAGGGGGGTTGATCCCACTTTGTCGTGGAGTGACTGGCCACTCAGAAACTTTAAGGGCAGGTGCTGAGTGTTTTATAGCTCCCTCCTCCTCTTGAACATTCTCAGGTTCTGCAAAAGGAACCTGGAAAGGAGAATATGGGGGAGGAAACATTTCTTCTTCCAAGTTATCTCCCTGAAAAACCGGGGGGTACCTTTTCTTTCCCTCTGTCTCAGTTACTTTTTGTAAGTCTAGGAGGCTAGATGGAGTGGTGCCTATGGTTTCCAGTCCCATCAGACGTACAGTCCAAAAAACAATAAACAGTACAAACAAAACACACGGAGGCCTGACAGTTACAAAAAAGGGCTTACAAAGTGGAGATCTCCCAAATTGGTCCACTGACTACAGTCACGGTGGGGTTCCACACCCAGGCCACACAGCAGAAAGAGCAGAGCCAGAGTGGGCGAGTTGCGCCGCTGTTAGAAGGCCCTCTTGGTCAGTTCCAGCCCAACACTGAACCGACCCCCACCCCACAATTCACACGGCGGTGTTCCAAGGACTGCCCCCCCTGCCCCACACAGTGGGGTTCCAAGGACCCCTGCCCCACAAGAGGATCTTGGACATCTCCCAGTTCCTCCAGGGTTGTGGTGCAAGCGCCATCTGCCTCAACAACCCTTTACGAATCGGAGTGGCCATCCTCACAAAGGAAAACGAAAGTAAAACAGACAAATGACAGGACAAGACAAATTAACAAAGACAGCTCTGTATTACCTTTGGAGACTGAGATCTCGAGGGTCTTTGGGGGGATCCAGGACAAGCCCTCACTAATATAGTATACCCAGCTCGCAGGATCCACACCAAGAAGACCATCGAGAGTCAGACTTTACAGCTGTTTTAAGGTTTTATTTAAACAGGCTGCAGCTTGGGTCTCATCCTACACTCCAACACAGCGGAGCCTAGGAGGAGAACCCCGAGCTAAAGTTTTGCAGGGTTTATAAAGGCACACAACCAACCAGGTGTTTGGATTACCACCACGTGTTGCTCTGCTAGAAACAAGCAACAAGTGGTCACTGCCTCAAAACTTTAACCCTTCACATGAAGATGCTACTAGTGTGTTCTAGACACTTAACGTTGGGGACACAAAACACTCATAATTATTAGATCATTTCATAGGCAAAAAGAGCAATGCAGACTTTATGAGGATCACTCCAGCTTTCAGTCCTCATATCCTGAGACAGTAAATTCACAGCAGCTCAATGCTAAGTGACAGAACTGGCATGTACTGTGGATATTTGCTCCCAAATCCTGTGACACTCATTTCTCACTTTTGGCCTCAAACCTGTGACCAGAGGGGAAGATGAGGAGAGAAAATCCTTCTAAGGGAAAGCAGCTATAAATAACATTGGATAGTTTGCTTATAAATTAAAACCTTGGGAATGACCCTGTTAAGAAGTCAGATTGTCCAGATTAAAAAATGAAGAAGAGAAGAAATAAGGTGCCAGTGGCTGCTGTCTGTAATCCCAGGTCCTCAGGAGGCTGAGATGTAGAGAAACTGAGTTTGAATCCAGCCAGTCCATGACACAGTTATTTCTAAGAGATCACAGAAATACCCAGAAGTGGTGCTGTAACTCAAGCTTAATGCAGTACCCTTGAGCAAAAGGAGCCCAGGGACCATGAATAGGATCATACTTCCACCCCAGGACCTGCCCCCTCAAAAAGAGCCTGTACTTCCATGTCTTTGTATTCTTATAGGTGAAATTCCCGAGTAGCTATACTGAATGACACCAACCTAGGAAATTTGTATTCAGTACAATGAGTTCATAACAGAGAGACTTCTTTCAAGATAGTGCATGTTCCAGGGCTCCCCTCACTGTTCACAGTGTAACCTGAGGGTTTCTCTGCAACACAGGCCTGCTGGAGGAAGTCTCTCTCATTTTCTGGACAGGAACACAAAAGTCCTCACTCCTGTACAGCTGGGTAACAAACAACTCCATCTGGGCCAGTTAGTGAGGATGAGTGTGAGTTGGCTCTGAAGGTCAGGAAAAAATGGCCTCTTTGTACCCTTAGCTATCTCTCTCCTCAGTGCTCTGTTTTAACAGGAGACCTTCATTTGTGCCACCTCTCATGGCAGGCCAAGTTCTGTGCACTTATCCTGCCTTTGTGAGACTATATTCTGTTGTTCAGTAACAGTGCTCAATATAATTCAAGTCATTCAGGCAGACAACTAAGGCACTGAACATAATGAAATGATTCATTGCAAGCAATGTTGGGTCTATGATGCCTTTCCTATATTTCCGGAAGCTTGGTAAATCCAAGCACATGTTGGATATCACAAAGCTTCCTGTCATCTAGGACTGGTGAAACTCATCAGGTTTTGAAACCTTTGACTTCTCCTAGCTGATCCCTGGGTGGCCAGGTTTTGGGGTTGAACATAGGGCCTGAGTGCTGACCATGAGCTCAGTGCAGAAGCCCAGTGCTTTCCCATTTTGTGTAACAACATCTCTTCTGGTCTGTGAGTGTATGTGTGGGTGTGTATGTGTGTACACCACGGTGTGTGTGTGCGTGGGTGGGTGTGTGCGTGCACACATATACATGAGTCCTGAAGCTTGACCTCAGGACCTGAGGACTGTACCTAGTTTCTCTTGTACAATGATATCCCTCTCCCACTTGAGCCACAGAGCCACTTCAGGCTTTGTCCTAGTCATATGGTCCTGAGAAATGAAGCCCACGATTTTATATATGCAAAGTATTCTACCACTAAGGCACATTCCCAGCCCTCTATTTCAGCTTTGTTAGTTTAGTTCTGTCTTTTTTATTGTTGTTGTTGTCAATTGAAGGAGTTGAAGTCTTGGTGTGGGTGCTGTCCCTGACCCCATCAGCTCAAGTCTTGTGCTCTACCACTTGAGCCACACAGCTACTTCCGGTTTTCTTGTGGTTCATTGGTGCTAAGTTTCTCAAGGACTTTCCTGCCTAGGCTAGCTTTGAACCATGATCCTCAGATCTCATCCTCCTGAGTAGGTAGGATAACCAACATGAGCTCCAGCACCCAGTTTCCCCTTCAGGTTCTTAGTAGTGAATTGGAGATAATAGTCTCATAGTACCTTTTGTGTCTGAGATAGTTTCGAACCCAGATCTTTAGAACTCAGCTTCCCGAGAAGGCAGTATGACAGACTTCAGCTACTGACCCCTTGGCCATAGCTTCTACTGCAAGGGGGTCCATGGCTCCACGTGGTGGAGTGCTAGCCATGAGCCCAAGAGATAAGGGTCAGTGCCTCAGCCCCGAGTTCAAGGTACATGACCAAGAAAAAACAAACCAAACCATTATCTGCTGTAGACAACTCACGAGTCTTCAGTAATACATAATTTTGTCCCTGACATGGGGGCCTATCTGAGACTCAATATTCTTGTCTATATAAACATCTAAGTTGTGGAGCTCTTACATAGACAAGATGTAAGAATGCACCCGGTTAAGGACATAGCACATGGCACTCTTTGCACCACTCAGCACACAACATTCTGTGAAAGATTCAGCACCCAGCACCCAACGCAGGACTCAGTACACTGCATCCTGTGAAAGACTCAGCACATAGCACCCTGTGCAGGACTCAGAATGGAGCACCCAATGGAGGACTCAGCACATAGCTCCATTCCACAAGCTGTCATTAGAATTAGGGTGCTTTCATCAGTATCACCATTCTTTGAGGAAAATTTACAAACCATAAAAGTTCACATTTAATGGTTTAGTGGGGTATTTTTCTGGGGAGAGGGTGTTAGCCATGGGGCTTGAACTCAAAGCTCTACCACTTGGAGCCACATTTGAGGTGTCTCTCAGACTTCCTGCCAGGACTGGGTTTTAAAGCCCCTGAGTAGCTAGGATTACGAGCATAAGCCAGGATGACATGGGTAACCCGTGGAGCAGGGTTGCAGCAGTTTACATGTGACTAAGTCAGGTTAGGTGGCAGCTGTTAGCACCAGACTCCTAGCTTGCTCTGTAATGAGGTATTTGAAGTTCTGTCATTCTATAGAATATCCTACCCTTTTTTGGCATCATACCTGGGGCTTGAGTAAGAGCTTAGACACTGTCCCTAAACGTTTGTGCTCAAGGCTAGCACTCGATTGAAAGACAGCAGAACTTCTGAGTTTTCTGTTTTGTGGCACTGAGGAATCAAACCCAGGGCTTAATGCTTACTATGAAAGCACTCAACCACCGAGCCTCAGGAGTGAACGAGGTATAAATAGATAGAGACTGCTGTATATAAATATTATATACACAAAAAGAGATTTCTGCATAATATTAAATTATAAATAATATTGCTACCAATACTTAGGTATTAAATTATGTCTCCATTTAATGATGTGTCCCAGTTAACAATTAATAAAGCATTAATTAATAATTACTCAATATTCCATAACTGTTTGTCATATATATACATATATCCATACATATAATTTGATATTTCATAGAATGAGAACAATGTCTATATATTATTAAATTATGCATCATGTGTTACTCCCAATTATTAGTTGTTTAATTATGTCACCTTGTAATTTTTATTTTGTTAATGCTTAATAAAATATTAATTAAACTTAGTGCACATCCTACACTTATTGCATGTAATATTATCCTAGAATGATTCACTACTAATTCAAACTGTTTATCATTTACTGTAGTGGTAACTCTTCTACCTATGATGTTTTCTACCTTTATTACATCGTATTACATAGCATATAGATTTTCATCCAAATTATACATCCTACCTGACACTGAGCACTTTCAAAGAAAAGGAAAACATGTGTCGTGCTCAGCTTCTCATTCCAAGATTACATTTTTGGGAAAGCTGGGATCTAAAATCAGGGCAAAGAAGGCTCAGTTCATGAATGGGTGACTGCCAGCACAGCAGCCCCTAGCCAATTCAGCTGCCTGACAGTGCCCAGGCCCTGAGAATGAGCCCTGTACGTTGACTCCAAAGTTGACTCCAAATTGTGCTTAGAGTAGTTATTCATTTTATTTTTTTATTCATTTACCATTAATTTTATTGACTGCTATAACACATGGAATATTTACTGCATTTTTTACATAGGATATAGAATTGCCTATGCATGAAACTTTACACCTGACACCCAGGACTTTCACAGAAAAAGAAAACATGTGTCACCCTGTGTCCTACTGCATGATTCAATTTTTGTTAGTGCTGGCATCTGAACTCACAACCTACAAGGCCCAATTCATGAATGGGTGAGTGACAGCATGCCAGCCTGGGGCATATTGAACCGACAAGCAGTTCCCAGCACCTGAGAATTAGCCCCAGGGCTTGACAAAACAAGAACAGTTGGACGTGCAGATGGTAGTACACAAATAAATATAGATCTTTATAGAGTAACAGAGATGTCTATATATTATTTAGTTATATAAGCTACATTCCTACCAATTCTTGGGTATTTATTATGCCTCCATGTAATTAATATTACTGTTTTCATCCTTAATGAATTATTAATTATATCGACCACTGTCCAGAAACTGTTGTGTCCATGTAATTAATAGTATTCTTTTAATGTGTTAAAAATATTCATTAGGGCGACCACCGCCGCGGAGACATACCTGAGACACAGAGTCGGGGACGAAGGAGCCAGACGCAGCTGACGAGCGGATTCTACTCAACACCAACAAGAACCGACAAGGAGCGAACATCTTCATCCTGCTGTTTGCAGACCAGAGACGACCCAGGATCCAAGACTCGGCGTGAGTACAAGCCCGACATCCTCACTCCTCAGGGAGCAGAGGAGGGAAGGCCACCCCTCCCCCCCCAGCACCAGTGATCTCCATCTTGGATACCGACAAAGTTCGGAGGAGCTGCTAGCTCCAGCTCAGGCCTTGGAATAAAATGAGTCATTTAGCAGGTCACAAGAACTTAACATCGGCGAAGTGACCTGCCAGACTCAGCTCCATCCAGGGAAAAGCCACCCAGCTCAGGCGCCAGCCATCGGAGTGTCTTACTTCACTGGGTAACCAGAGCCAGAGGCTGCCCCTCCCTCTAGCAGCCTCGACAATCAATTGAAAAACAGAAACCCTGAGAATGGCTCCAGGCTGGGCGCTGTGAGCTTTATCACAAAATAGCCCCAGGGAAAAGCTACTGTTTATTGAAAGGCCTCAACTCTACCCAGAACCTAGCCTCATCACCACATCCCCCTCTTTTGTGACTCTCAAAGCAGACCACCCTCCCAGAAAACTAACCTGGGAGGGGGATCTCAAAATCTTGGGTAAAGCAGAGCATTTTTCTGCCTCTTCCAACCAACCGACTTAAGAAACCAATCAAGCCACAGGACCTCAAGCTGACCAGAGACTCCAACAAGAGACTGGTTGCAGACAAAAGGGAGATACAGGATTCTTCCCACTCCTCCCCCCCCCCAAAAAAAAAATCAAAAGACTTTTTTTCCTTTTTTTTTTCTTTTTTTTTCTTATTCTTCTTTTCTTTTTTTTTGCTTGTTTTTTGTTTTTTGTTACCTTATATATATATATATATATATATATATATATATATATATAAATTTTTTCCCTTCTAAAACTTTTATTAATCTTTAATTTTTGCCTCTTCTGAAAAAATAATTGTTTTCCAGTAACCTTTTTTTTTTCTCATCTTATAATTTTTATTTTAGGAATACGTGAATAAGAGTTTTCCTTTCTTTTCTTGTCTTCTTTCTCTTTTTCTTTCTTTCTTAATTATCTTTTTGTTTTTTATCTAGCTCTACTGAACTTCTGATCTTTTCTTCTCCCATTCCCATCCTTAAAGCTTTTCACATCTCCTCTATGTCCCTCCCCTTCTCTGAACATATTCACATTCCACTCTAAATAGACGGTCTTTTAACCTCTATAATAACATTAATTTTTACATTTCTATTCTTTTTCTGGTCTCTCTTTATTCCCCTTTCCGTCTCTTCTTTTTCTCTCTCTCTCTACTTGCATCGTACCCAACTCATTTCCTGCACTGTGATTAGGACATAGTTAACTCTCCCTGTGCCTCCCCACACCAATCTACTCCTATTTTTTACCCACATCTCTCCCTAATCCTAATAATTTCTGGTTTTCCAAATTCTTTTCTGCGGTTCGAAGTCCTTTAACATATAGTCGTTTGATGTTGAATAGATGTATCTGTTGAACTAGATTGTATCTGTAGACTATTGACTGTACAAATGCAAACTTTGGTTGATGGTTGCCTTAAGATAGTGTTCTAGCACAAAACTGGTGCAATCTTTATCTCAAATGGGCCGAGTAAGCCGGAAAAACACAAGAAAAATGGCAAATTCGGGTATCTCAATTCCCAACCTTGATAATCAGGGATTAGAACAGATAAAGAATAATCCAGAGGAGAGTTCCCAAATAGCTCTACAAACACTAATAGCAAACATGATAAATGAGAAGTTTGACAATGTACAAAGGACTCTGTATGAGCGTGATAGGGAGAGAGAGGAGGCATCCCAGAAGTTTATACAGGAAAATCATAAGCGAGAGGAAGCTTCTCAAAAACTGATACAGGATTTGCGTGAACAACTTGAGAATACTCAAAGAGAAAGGGAGGAATGGCGTGAGCAGGCAGAGAACACTCAAAGAGAACTGCAGGAATCCCACAGAAGGGAGGAAACTAATCAAAGAGTAATTAACGAATTAAGAGACCAGGTAGAGAATACACAAAGATCACTAAAGACATTCATGGAATCCATTAACAAAGAGCTGAAGGAAGTCACGGAGACCACAAAGGGAATGCTGAATGGAACCCAACAGAAGGAATGGGAGTCCAAAGAAACCATAACCAATCAACTAAGTGATTTGAGAACAAACACTGAACACCAAATTAAGGAAGTAAAGAAAATCATACAAGACCTAAAACAGAGCTTCAACAAAGAACTTGAAACCATCAAAGCTGACCAATTAGAAGGAAAAGAGATAAAAAACAAAGTAGAGAGTCTTGACAGCAGGTTAGACCATGCAGAAGATCGAATCTCAGGGATTGAAGACAGCCTAGATATTATAGAGAAAGAACATACAACCATCCAAGACAAGTCCAAGAAATATGATAGGTCTATCCAACACCTGGAAGACACCATCAGAAGGCCCAATCTAAGGATAATGGGTGTAGAGGAGCACCTAGAAACAGAAGTTAATGGTCTAGGAAATTTGTTTAACAGGATCCTAGCAGAGAACTTCCCAAACATACAAAAAGATAGGCCTATTCAGATACAAGAAGCTTTTAGAACCCCAAATAGACCAGACCAGAATAGGACATCCCACCGTCACATTATAATCCACACAGGATCAACCCAGACCAAGGAAAAGATCCTTAAAGCTGTCAAGGAGAAAAGGTTAATCACCTATAAAGGGAAACCAATTAGAATTACCTCAGATTTCTCAGCAGAGACAATCAAAGCAAGAAGAGCCTGGAATGACGTATGCCATGCCCTCAAAACAAACAACTATCAACCAAGAATACTGTACCCAGCTAAACTCTCCTTCATAACTGAAGGCCAAATAAAAACCTTCCATAGCAAAGAAAAATTGAAACAATACATCTCCACCAAACCAGCCCTGCAAAAGATTCTTAAAGATGTCCTACACATAGAAAACCAACAAGAACGCAACAAAGGCCAAGAAACTGCACCCAAACTGAGAATCCAAGAACCTTAGGAAGAACCCAGTTTTCACAGCCCCCAAGAAGGTGGATAACATGGCAGGAACCCCCAAATACCTCTCAGTCCTATCTCTTAACATTAACGGACTGAACTCTCCAATTAAGCGACATAGACTGTCTAGTTGGATTAAAAAACAAGACCCCTCTATCTGCTGCCTGCAGGAGTCACATCTTGCCCGTAAAAACAAACATATTTTCAAAGTTAAAGGCTGGAACAAAATCTACCAAGCAAACGGCCCTCATAAACAGGCGGGAGTTGCAATCCTAATATCTGATAAAATAGACTTCAAACTAAAATTCGTGAGAATAGATAAAGAAGGTCGCTACATACTAATTAAAGGATCTCTCCTTCAGGAGGATATTAGAATTCTAAATATCTATTCGCCAAACAATGGAGCACCCAAATTTATCAAAGAAACACTACTTTCCCTCAAATCACATATAGATCCAAAGACATTAATTGTTGGGGATTTTAACACACCACTCTCCCCACTAGATAGAGCAACTCGGCAAAAACTCAACAGAGAAACCGCAGATCTAAACAGCTGCATAGATCAACTATACTTAACAGACATTTACCGAACATTTCACCCAGCAGCAACAGAATACACGTTCTTCTCAGAAGCACATGGAACATTTTCTAAAATAGACCACATTTTAGGCCACAAAGCAAACTTGTCTAAATTCAGAAACATTGAAGTTATACCTTGCATTCTCTCTGACCACAAGGGAATAAAATTAGATCTCAACACCAAAAGCCACCAAAGAAAGTCCGGTATCACATGGAGGCTGAACAACACAATGCTGAATCATGAGTGGGTCATGGAAGAGATTAGAAAGGAAATTCAAATGTTCATGCTTTTCAACAAAAATGAACACACAAATTACCAGCTCCTCTGGGACACAGCAAAGGCAGTACTCAGAGGCAAGTTTATAGCTCTGAGCTCCTACATCAACTAATTGGACAGATCGGAAACTAACAATTTAATGACACATCTAAACCTCCTTGAAAAAGAGCAGCAAGATAAACCCCAATCCAGTAGACGGAAAGAAATAATCAAAATTAAATCAGAATTAAATGAATTAGAATCCAAAAAAACTATAGAAAGAATCAACAAAACAAAGAGTTGGTTCTTCGAAAAACTTAACAAAATTGACAGACCCTTAGCAAACCTTATCAGAAAAAGGAGAGAACACACCCAAATTAATAAACTCAGAGATGAGAATGGAAACATCACCATGGAAACAACCAAGATTCAGACCATTATTAGGGGATACTTCTCAAAACTTTATGCTAATAAGTTTGAGAACTTGACAGAAATGGACCTTTTCCTAGCAAATATTGACATGCCAAAACTAAACCAAGATGAGTTAAACCAGCTTAACAGGCCCATATCAAGCATTGAAATAGAAACAGCAATAAGAGACCTCCCAGCTAAGAAAAGTCCAGGACCAGATGGTTTGACAGCGGAATTTTACAAGGCCTTCAAAGCAGAGCTCACACCAATACTCCTCCAACTGTTCAATGAAATTGAAAGAGAAAGCTCACTACCGAACACATTCTATGAAGCCATCATAACCCTCATCCCAAAACCAGGCAGGGACTCATCAAAGAAAGAGAACTATAGACCCATTTCTTTGATGAACATTGATGCAAAACTTCTCAACAAAATTTTGGCCAATCGACTTCAACAATTCATCCAAAAAATCATACACCATGATCAAACAGGATTCATTTCAGGGATGCAAAGCTGGTTCAATATACTCAAATCAATTAATATTATTCATCACATCAACAGGAGCAAGAATAAGAACCACATGGTTATCTCAATAGATGCAGAAAAAGCATTTGACCAGATCCAACACCCCTTTATGATGAAGGTTCTGGAAAAATTAGGAATCCATGGAACATTCCTCAATACAATAAAGGCTGTATATGACAAACCTACAGCCAGCATTAGACTCAATGGTGAAAAACTAAAGCCATTTCCTCTTAACTCAGGAACAAGACAAGGATGCCCACTCTCTCCACTTCTCTTCAATCTAGTATTAGAATGCCTAGCTACAGCAATAAGACAAGATGCAGACATAAAGGGGATCCAAATAGGGAAAGAAGAAATAAAACTCTCCTTCTTTGCAGATGACATGATCTTGTATTTAAAGAATCCCATAGACTCCACTCCCAAATTACTCAAGCTGATTCAAAACTTTGGCAAAGTAGCAGGTTATAAAATTAACCCCCAAAAATCAATGGCTTTTCTATATGCCAACAATGAGAAAAGTGTGGCTGAAATTAGGAAAGCAACTCCATTTGTAATAGCCCCACAAAAAATAAAATACCTAGGAATTAACTTAACCAAAGAAGTGAAGGACCTCTATGATGAAAACTTTAAAATCTTGAAAAAGGAAATCAACACAGAACTTAAAAAATGGCAAAACCTCCCATGCTCCTGGATTGGCAACATCAACATCGTGAAAATGGAAATACTTCCCAAGGCTATCTACAAATTCAACGCGATACCTATCAAAATTCCACCCTCATTCTTCAAGGAAATAGAAGTGGCAATCCAAAAATTCATATGGAACAATAAAAGACCCCGAATAGCAAAAACGCTCCTCAACGGAAAGAACACTGCTGGAGGAATATCAATACCAAATTTCAAACTCTACTATAAAGCCATAGTAATCAAAACAGCTTGGTATTGGCATAAGAACAGACCTCAGGACCAATGGAATAGAATTGAAAACCCAGAAATGAACCTACAGACCTATAGCCATCTAATCTTCGATAAGGAAGCTAAAACAGTAGAATGGAAGAAAGACAGCCTCTTCAGTAAATGGTGCTGGCAAATTTGGTTAACTACATTTAGAAAACTAAAGCTAGATCCTTATATATCACCCTGTACCAGAATCAACTCCAAATGGATCAAAGACCTTGAACTCAAAGCAGACACTCTGAAAACATTACAGGATGGAATAGGAGAAACCCTAGGTCTCCTTGGCTCAGTTCGAAATTTTCTGAATAGAGACCCGGAAGCACAACAAATCAAAGAAAGGTTGGACAAATGGGATTGCATAAGATTGTAGAGCTTCTGCAGGGCAAATGACATAGCTGGCAAGATCAATAGAAAGCCCACCGATTGGGAGAAGATCTTTACTAGCCATACAACGGACAAGGGTCTCATATCTAAAATATACTTGGAACTCAAAAAATTTAACCACCCAACAACAAATCCTCAAAGAATCAACTGCCCAATAAATAAGTGGGCGAAATACTTAAAGAGAAGCTTCTCTGAAGAAGAAACAAGGATGGCCAATAGACACATGAAGAAATGTTCAACATCCCTAGCCATAAAAGAAATGCAAATCAAAACAACATTGAGATATCACCTCACTCCAGTTAGAACAGCAAAAATCAAGAACTCTAACAACAACAGATGCTGGAGGGGATGTGGACAGAAAGGAACCTTACTTCATTGTTGGTGGGAATGTAAACTTGTTCAACCACTTTGGAAAGCAGTATGGAGTTTCCTCAGAAGACTTCACATAGATCTCCCCTATGATTCAGCAATCCCACTTTTGGGCATTTACCCAAATGTTTACAAACAAGACCACACTAAAGCTACCAGCACAACTATGTTTATTGCAGCATTATTTACCATAGCTAAGATATGGAACCAACCCAGATGCCCCTCAGTAGATGAATGGATCAAGAAAATGTGGTATATATACACAATGGAATTCTATGCCTCCATCAGAAAGAATGACATTTCCCCATTTGTTAGGAAATGGAAAGGTTTGGAAAAAATTATATTAAGTGAAGTAAGCCAGGCCCAAAGAAGCATAGGTCCCATGGTTTCCCTTATTTGCAATATCTAGTATAGGTATGAGTCAAGCGGAAAAGGTCAGATAATGTGATGTTAGGAAAATGAACCCTTAAATATGTATTTTAATGTTTTCGTTTCTTTCATGCATGTGTTTCTAACGCATTTATAAGATTATTTCTTTGTTGCTTTGTATGTCCCTCCCCCACAATGTAACCCCCGCTTTCACTATATTTGATGTCAGTATAACATGTGGAGGAGATGGGGACAAACAAGTCGTTTAAGGATTCAGGTGGACCTGTTGCAACAATGAGAAGTACAAAATGTCATGTCAAAACCAGCTTTACAATGTCTGTGTGGGGGGCGGAGGGGGGTATAATTGGGTGGGGGGAGGGGGGTAAAATTGGGTGGGGGGAGGGGGGAGGCAGGGAACGGAAGTGAAGGGTAAACAAAGGAGGAGGCTGCAATGCTTGGTAAGAAATATATGCATTATCCTGCCCATGTAATTGTAGCCCCCCTGTACAGTATGTTCTCAAATAAAATAAAATACAATTAAAAAAAAATATTCATTAAAATCCATCAGCCTCCTACAATCACTCTGTAATTTTATGCTAGTATCATTCAGGAACAAGTAATACAACCTTGACATTCATAACTTTCCATCGGTATTCCTAAGAATATGAACGAGAATCTTAGGATCTCCCTTCATTGGTAGGGGTCAGGTCCCAGCTTCAAACACAGGGCCTATGTTGTCATGTTGGCCCATGGCTTCTCTGGAAGAACGACAGCATTCAGCAATGCCAGGTTACCAACACTTTTCAGCCCTGTCATTTAGACCCAGGATGGTCACCTTGAAAATAAAACAAATGTAAAACTGGCAGCCATCTGCAAGTTACTGGGTTTTTTTTCTGTGTCTTTTCATTTATTTATTTTTCCTGTCAGCCTTTGAGTCCCAGGAACCTAGGTTCGGCTGTGGGTCCAGTGGCTGCAACCCAGGCTAGAGTGATCAAAGCTGAGAAGAGTTGCCATGCCCTGAGTTCAAGCCCTGTGCTTGGCAAAATAAAAATACGTAATACATACATGCATACGTACATATATACATTAAAAATATTTAACAATTATTAGGCTACTTGGAGTTGTATTCACGCCATTTTTTCTGCCGGGCCTGGGATTTGAACTCAGGGTCTGGGTAAATCTGCAGTACTGTGGGGGAAGGGAAAGCTCACAGTGCTGGAAGATAAGAAAGACAGGCCTGTTCCTAGCACTCGTAAAAATAATAATTGTATACATTTTAAATTCATGATTTATACCTACAGACACATATTTACTGCATATTGCAGTTAGTGTAGTTATTCATTTTATTTTGTTTTTCATTCATTCATTATATATTTTAGAGAGTATGATTACATGTATAACATTTTTTACATCCTATTACACAGAACATAGATTTGCCTATGTATTATACATCATTCCTGAGACCCAGGACATTCACTGATAAGGAAAACAAGTGGGACACTTGCCTTCTTCCACCAGGATTAAGTTTTTGGCAGTTCTGTGATTTGAACTCTGGGCCTAGAAGGCACACTTCATGAATGGGTCAATGTTAGCCCACCAGTCTGACACAAGTGAAGTTGTTGAGCAAATTTGAGGACCTGAGATGAAGCCCTAGGTGTGGCCAATATATAAATTCAGATATATGTGTAGATTGAAGCATGTGTGTGTGTGTGTATTTACATATGTATATGAATCTATAAATAAAGTTATATAGAGAGACAGATAGACATTTATGTAGATTCTAGTGTATAACTCTATACAAAGAATGATGACCTATATCTTATTTTTATATATTCTATTACTATGAATTATTTGGTCTAAAATTATGCCTCCATTAATTAATCATGGTAGGAGACTTAATAAAGTATTAATTAAATTAATCAATGACCTATATTTATTGTGTACAATCTTAGACTACAATGACTAGCTAATTAGTAGTTCAATTGGTACATTACAAAGATTCTATCATTGTTCTTATAGATAGGAACGAGTAGGTGAAAGTCCCAGGATCAAACTGAGGGCCTAGGTGTCTTGGTTGGGCTCAGACTTCACTGACACCCCACCAGCCTTCGGTCATGCAAGGACATGTACAATTTTCAAGCCGAGGCATTGAGAGCCAGGGTGGTCACCGTGCAAAGGAAACAAAGGTAAAACTATTGTCTAAAACTTCCTGGTTTTTCCTCCTCCATCTTGGTTGCTTTATTTTTTTTTGCCAGAGCTGGGAGTTGAACTCAGGTCGTAGGATCCCTGGATCATCTGTAGGTGTAAAAGCTGCACCCCAGCCTAGGGTAATCAAGGCTAAGGCAGAGTTGTGGTGACCTGAGTTCAAGCCCCATGCCTGCCCTCCCAAAAAAGTTAAGGTCCTGGCTAGGAGTTTGGGCCATTTTATCTGCCATACCTGGAATTTGAACTCAGGGACTGGTTAACACTATTGTGTTCTGGGTGAAATGAAAGCTAACCTCCTAGAAGAAAAAAAAATCCGGAGCATTTCCCAGTGTGTGAATTCCAGCCCTAGAAATGGCAAAAAAATAATATTTATATACATGTATAATATCTATCATATATATGTATTTGCATAGCTATTACATATTGTATCTAGGGCACAATATTTCCACAGAAAGGAAATCAGGTCAACATTGGCTTCTTACTCCACCTATTGACTTCAGCACTCCTGGGATTTGAACTCAGGGCCTGGAATGTCTAAATCATCAAGGGGTCAGTTTAAGGACAGCAGCCTCAAATAAATTCAATGCCAGGCAGTTCTCAGGACCTGAGTTCTAGCCACATGAGTGTCCAATATATAAATAGATAGATGTGTAAATTGCTGCAAATACGTGTATATAATTATATATAGTGAGAGAGAGAGAGATGTATATGTATATTCCACTGTACATTTAAATATAAATATACTTATAGAATGTGAGATGTCTATATATTATTAAATTACATGTAAAATATTACTAATAATTATTAGGTATTAAATTATGCCTCCATTTAATGAAGTATCATGGATTAAGGCACAATAAAATGCTTCCTTGTGTAAATGGAGCTCTGGAACAATTTCTAGGCTCATAGTTCAAGCCTCAGGATCTGCACTAAAAAAAAAGCCAGTAATTGCATGGGTCTGTGTATATATGCATGTATTTCTATCAGTGAACATCCATAGTCGTTATGAACAATAGCACCCAGGTAACAAATTTGCTTTGAATAGAATGATGTCATAGCACAGAGAGTGCTTTCAAGACAGTGCATGTTCCTAGTCAAAAAAAATTTAAGACCGTTGGTTGGAAATTGCACCATTTTCCTGACAGGCCTGGGATGTCAACTCAGGGTCTGATTATCTCTCTGGCACTGTGGGGGAGGGGAAACCCACCATGGTTGAAGATAAGAATTTCAGACCAGTTTCCAGGGACTGAATTCAAGCCCCAGTACTGGAAAAAATAATATTCATACATGAGATCTATTTACATACATGTGTTTACTCCACATGACATTTATTACCCTTATTTATTTTTTATTTATTTTATTTAGTATTATTGCATATATAGCATTTATTTCATTTATTACATCTTATGACATGGATTTATTTGCATACAGATTATACATCATACAGAGACCCAGGACTTTCACAGAGAAGGAAAAAAATGGGTCAAAATTGGCTTCTGACTCCACATATAAACTTTTGGCCATGCTGGGATTTGAACTCACAGCCCACAATACACAAATCATGAATGGGCCAGTTGTAAAACAAAAACCTTTGGCAAACTGAACTGCCAGCCACTTCTGAGATCAAGCAATAGTAGTGGCGGATAGATAGACAGATAGATAGATAGATAGATAGATAGATAGATAGATAGATAGATAGATAGATAGATAGATAGATAGATAGATAGATAGATAGATAGATAGATAGATAGATAGATAGATAGTTTGCTATGTATATGAGAGAGAATGTGAGGATATTAAATTATATATATTATAGATTATTAGTTATTAAATTATACCTCCTTTGAATGAAATGAAGTATCATGGTTGAATGCTTATTAAAGCATTAATGTAAAAGTAGTCAGTATTCCTTAATTGGGAGAATCATAACATGGTGCTAGAATGGAAGACAATACTTTTTGTGTGGCATTCTATAAGAGAATCATGAACTAACTGCAAATTTAATTGTTACTTTTATAACATTCCATTAGGTATTCCCATGGATAGGAATGATTTCTCAAGATCTCCCTCCATTTGTAGGTGGCAGTCCAGGCACTTCAACTCCAGGCCTGGGTATTTTACTTCAAAATGCAAACCATTGGAATGACACTGTGAAGATTTCAGATTGTCAGGATGAAAGAAAAGAATGAGAAGAAAAGAAAGCAAAGTGTCAGTGAATCCTACCTGTAATCCTAGCTCTTCAGGAGGCTAAGAGGTAGAGAATGCCAGTTTGAATTCAGCCACGACAGGGAATCCCACCACACTCTTATTTCTGAGGGATTACAGGAATAAAAATTCCCATGAATGGGGCTATGACTCAAGGGCAAAGCACTACCCTTGAGCAAATGGAGCTCAGGAACATTGCCTAGGCTCATAGTAAAACCCCCGGACCTTCTAATAAAAAAAAGCCAGTAACAACATGTCACCCCTTGTATGTATGCATGTATTTCTATTCGTGAAGGTCTAGAGTTCCTATGATAAAAGGTATCCAGCTAGGAAATTTACTTTGAATAGAATGATTTCATAGAACAGAGAGAGTTTTCAAGACAGTGCATCTTCCAGGGCTCCTCTCACTGTTCCCATTGTAGCCTGAGGTTTTCTCCACATCAGGGACTGCTGGAAGAAGTCTTCCTCGTTGTTGGAACAGGCCTTACTCCTGTACAGCTGAGTGATTTTAAAAAAAACTCCTTCTAGGCCAATTAGTGAGGAGTGTGGGTGGGCTCTGAAGGCCAGGAGAAAAAGGCCTCTATGTACCTCAACCTATCTCTCTGCCGAGAGCTCTGTTGTGACAGGAAGACTTCATTTGTGCACCTCCCGTGGCCAAGTTCCCTGCAATTATCCTGTCTTTGTTAGACTATGTTCCAGTGTTGAAATAACCTGCTACAATTAATTCAAGGGTCCTTCTGGCAGACAACTAGGGAGCTCAACCTAATGAAATGATTCATTATTGGCAATGATCCTCCCTGCGTTTTCAGAAGCTTGCTAAATCAAAGCACATGTGTAATATCACTATGCTTCCTGTCATCTAGGGCTGGTAAAACTCATCAGATTTTGAAATTTTGACCTCTCCTAGTTGGGCCCTGGATGGCTGTGTTTCAGGGTTGAACACAGGACCTGGGTACTGACTATGAACTCATTGCAGAAGCTCAGTTCTTTATCATTTGGTGTCACAGCTTTACTTCTGGTATCTGTGTGTGTATGTTTGTGTGCATGTATGTGTGTTCATATACTTGTCCTGGAGCTTCAACTCAGGACCTGAACACTGTACCTGAGTTTCTCCTGTACAAGGATAGCACTCTACCACTTGAGGCACACAGACACTTCACACTTTTTTCTAGAGATGTAGTACTAAGGAATCAAACCCAGGGATTCACACATGCAAAACACTGTACTCCTAAGACATTCCCACCATTCTACTTCAGGTTTCTTTCTTTTGTTGGAAATTGGAGGAATTTAAATCTAGGCCTGGGTGTTATCCTTGAACTCTTTAGCGAAAGCCAATCACTCTACCTCTTGAGCAACAGCACACCTTCACATTTTTGGTGGGTCACTGGAGAGAAGCGTCTCAAGGAATTTCCTGCCCAGGCTGGCTTTGGACCGTGATCCTCAGCTCTCAGCATCCTGAGTACCTAGGATGACAGGCATGAGTCAGCAGCGACTAGCTTCCACTTCAAGTTCCTAAGTAGTGAATAGGAGATAATAGTCTCATGGGACCTTTTGTGTCTGGGATAGTTTTGAACCCAGATCATCAGATCTCAGTTTCCTGAGTAGGCAGGATGACAGACTTCAGGTACTACATGACTAGACTGTAACACTCTATTGCAAGGGGGTCCTTTGCTCCATATGGTAGGGCGCTAACCATGATCCCCACTGGTAAGTGTCAGTGGCTTGGCCCTGCATTCAAGTTTCATGATCAAGAAACATAAACCAAAACAATTGTCTGCAGGAGACAACTCACTATAGTTAGGTACATACATAATTTTGGCCCTGACATGAGGACATATCTGAGCCACAAATTTCTCATCTGCACAATCATCTTACTTGTGGAGCTCTTACAAGAACCAGATGAAAAAAATGAAAAAATATACCCCATGAAGGACTCAGCACACAACAACTCATGAAAGACTTATCACATAGCTGTAACCCACATAATATCATTAGAATTAGGGTGCTTTCATCATTATCACCATTCTTTCAGAAACAAACCACAAACAGTCCAAATTTAGATTTTAGAGGAGTGAGGGTTTCTTTTTTGGGGGGGGAGAGTCAACCACGGGGATTGCACTGAAATGTTGGGGGTACTGTCCTAAGGTCTTTTGATCAGGCTAGAACTCTACCACTTTAATCCACAGCTCAGAGTTTCACAGACTTCCTGCCAGGGCTGGGTTTTAAACCTACCAGTGTCAGATCTCAGCCCGAGTATATTGGATGACAGGATGAGCAAGCCAGCAGCATCTAGTCCATGGGACTGGGTTGCAGCGGATTACCTCTGGCTAATTCAGGTTAGATGGCAAATGTCAGCACTAGACTCCCAGCTTGCTCTGTGATGAGGTATTTGCAGCCCTATCCTTATATGGTTACAGTCAGAAAATTCTATCTTTTCGGGGTTTTTTGTTTTGTTTTGTTTTGTTTTGGTGCCAATCCTGGGTCTTGAGTAAGGCTCTAGACACAGTCTCTAAGCCTTTATGCTCAAAGCTAGTGCTCGAATATTTGAACTACAGCACAACTTCTGGATTTTTCTATGCACATAGTAGTGAGGAATTGAACCAAAGGCATCATACTTACTAGGCGAGCACTCTTACCACTGAGCCAGAGTAGTGACAAGTGTATAAACAGATAAATGTGTAGATTGGTAGATAGAAAGATAGATAGATAGATAGATAGATAGATAGATAGATAGATAGATAGATAGATAGATAGATAGATAGATAGATGTAGATTTATTTAATGAGGGATGTCTGTAAATTATGAAATTGCATATATATTTCTACCAAATATTGCCAATTAAATTATTCCTTCCTTTTTTTAAGTATCATGATTGAATACATAATAAAGTATTAATTGAAAAGTAGTAAATGTAGTATAATTGTTGTGTATAATTTTTAATATAATCGTACAGCAACTGCTAATGTAATTGTTACATTTACAACATTCTATTAGTACAGATGTCTATTGGAAAGCGTTTCTTTTTTAAATTTTAATTTTAATATTTATTTTTTTATTTTTGGAGGTGGGTCCGGTCCTGGGGCCGAACTCTGGGCCTGGTTGCTGTATCTCAGCTCTTCAGCTCTTCAGCTAAATGCTAGTGCTTTACCACATGAGCCACAGCGCCATTTCTGGCTTTTTTCTTTTTGCTTATGTGGTGCTAAGGAATCGAACCCAGGGCCTCTAGCATGCAAGACAAGTGCTCTACCACTGAGCCACTTTCCCAGCACTGGAAAGTGTTTCTTATAATCTCCCGCCAGCCATTCATTAGTGGGAGTCCCGGGATTCAAACTTCAGGCCTAAGTTGCTGATTTCCGCTTGGCTTCCCTAATAGCTCGCCAAACATCAGCAATGTAAGGTCATGTATATTGTCTGGGCATTGTTATTTAGACCCAGGATGGTACAATACAAAGGAAAAAGAAAAGTAAAACCACTGGATTGAACTTCTCAGTTTTATACTTTTACTTTTTATTTTTTTGGCAGCCCTGAGATTTGAACTCAGGACCTAGGCTCCCAGGATTGGCTTTGGCAGAGATGCCAAGACTTGAGTTCAAGCCCGGTGCTTTGCCTAAAACCAAATAATAATAATAATGATAACAATAACCACCACCACCACCACCACAATAATAATAATAAGGCATTGTCTTGGAATTTGCACCATTTCACTGGCAGGCCTGGCATTTAAAATCAGGGTCTGGGTAACTCTGTGGCACTGTGGGTTAAGGGGAAGATCACCATCTTTGAAGACAAGAAGTTCAGAAAAGTTCCAAGGGCCTGAATTGAAGTCCCAGTACTGGAAAAAATAATACTCATATAGGAAATCTATTTACATACATGGGTTCATTCCATATGACATTTATTGCCCTTATTTATTTAGTATTATTACACAAAAAACATTTATTTTATTACATCATATCACATATACTGAGACCCAGGACTTTTACAGAGAAGGAAAAAAATGTGTCAAAATTGGCTTCTTACTCCATGAATACATTATTGGCCATGCTGGGATTTCAACTCATGGCCTACAATGCCCAATCCATAAATGGGGTCACAGTCTTAGCCTACCAGCCTCCAGAAAACTGAGCTGCCAGGACATTCTGAGGACCTGTGATCAATCCACAGTAGTGCCATATATGTATGTATATACATACATATATATATATATATATATATATATATATATATATATATATATATATATATATATGCTGACAGACGGAATGTGAGGATATTCTTAAATTATATATTTTTACAAATTATTAGTCATTAAATTATGCTTCCATTTAATGAAGTATCACCACCTAATACTTATAAAATCATTAATAAAAAATCAGTCAATATCCTTAATCATACCATGGTGCTAGAATGGAAGATATAAATTCAATAATTTTTGTGTGGCATTCTAAAATAGAGTAATGAATTAACTGAAAATTTAATTATTGTTTTTATAATGTTCCTTTAGCATTCACATGAATAGGAATGAGTTAGTCAGGATCTCCCTCCATTTGTGGGTGGCCATCCTAGCATTGGAATTCCAGGCCTGGGACTGCAAACCATTGGAATGACACCGTGAAGATTTCAGGTTGTCATAAAAAAAAGAACTACAAGAAGAAAAGGAAGCCATGTGTCAGTGGCTCTTGCCTGTAATCCTAGATCCTCAGGAGGTTGAGATGCAAATTTGAATTCAGCCTGGGTAGGAAAGACCTCGACATTCATAGTTCTTAAGAGATCACAGGAAATCAAAACAAAATAATAACAAAAAATACCAGAGTGGCCCATGGCTCAAGGTGCAGAGCACTACCCTTGATCAAAAGGGCTCAGGGACAGGGCCTGGATGATGGGCATTGAGCAAGTTGCCCATGCCCAGCCCCCCAAAATGGGCAAGCTGGAACAAGCTCTCAGAGAGTACTAAGTCTGAGCAGGCATCTTGAACAAGCATCCTTCACTGCAGTTTAATAACTGAAGCCAGGAAAGCTTTGTGTGGGCTGGTGTGTGCAACTGGTGTGTACAACGGGTAAATTATGTCCTGGCACTTGTCAAGGGAAACCACAATTCTTAGGCTGTAGGAGTTGTCGAAGGTTGTGACTCCATATCCTCTATCCCTCTGTAGGATGTGAGCCTAGGCCTCTGGGGGCTGGTGCCATAACTCATTCATCATTCCTCATTGCCGAGTCTCAGGCTGGTCCCAATTCCTGGGAAAGATAGAAAATCCTAGCAATTTCTGTGCCAAAAGGGGTAATCCAATAAATCCCACCGTCATAACTCCCATTAGAAGTAAGCCTTGGGCTTCGAATGTGGTTTACTGGTAGAGTGCTTACTTAGCACACATGAAGCCCTGAGTTCGATTCCTCCCTACCACAGAAACAGAAAAATCCAAAAGTGACACTGTGGTTTAAGCAATAAAAGTGCTAACCTTGAGCAAAAGAAGCTCAGGAACATGCCCAGACCCTGTGTTCAAGCCACAAGACTGGCCAAAAAAAAAAAGTGAGCATGGTGAGACATTTTCTACTGAGACTTAGAAGAGGGCCAAGGTTATGGGTAACAGGTGGAGGGCAGGTGCTGTTGGCTCACCCCTGTAATCTTAGCTCCAAAGGAAGCTGAGATCTGAGGATGACAAATGCAAGCAGGAAAGTCTATATGAGACTCTTTTCTCCAATTAAACTCCCAAAAATTCAATGGGGGAAACCTGAAACATTTGTTACAGTTACACCAGGGTCAGGCTTTTCTCAGCTTCCTCAAACAATGAGTAACCTTCCTCGCTCAGGTGAAGGGAGCCTCAGGCTATCTTTAGGTTACCAATAGAGAGCCAGTTTAGTGAGGGAGAGGGGAGGAACAAAGTAGAAAAGCGTTGCTCTCTGGTCTTAGGGAGTGGGATTTTTACTCTCCATCTATCAGATTTGAAGGCCCTTCTTCTACCTCTGCCAGTCTTTTCTCCTTCCTTCATTCTCCACATCATAATTCTAATCCCCAGTCCAAGGTGAGGAAGGGTCATTTCTCTTTTGTCTCCAAGCAGCTGAGTTAGAACCTGGGTCTGTCCTCTTGACTCTGGAGCCTTCGGCTGCTTGAGAAGTGGGAAAGAGACATTATTCCTGCTCTGTGGTTGTGTGAAGGTGATGCTGGTGTCCTGGCATACTGCAGAAGCATCATGACTGGGAATTGTTCCCTTCTTTCCTCCTGAAGACCAAGACCAGAGTCATCTATCATTTTTCCATCTATCTGTCTGTCTATCTATCTATCTATCTATCTATCTATCTATCTATCTATCTATCTATCTATCTATCTATCTATCTATCTATCTATCTATCTATCTCTCTATCTCTCTATCTATCTATCTATCTATCTATCTATCTATCTATCTATCTACCTATCTATCTATCGACCTTTCCTTCTTCTTTCCTTCTTTCCTTCCTTCCTTCCTTCCTTCCTTCCTTCCTTCCTTCCTTCCTTCCTTCCTTCCTTCCTTCCTTCCTTCCTTTCTTTCTTTTCTTTCTTTTCTTTCTTTCTTTCGTTCTTCTTCCTGTCTTTCTTTTTTCTATGTATCTATCTATCTATGTACAAACGTACCTACTTGCCTACCTACCTACCTACCTACATAACTACATACATAGTTATCTCTTTGACATTTCTTATACTGAACTCAAGGCCTGTGCACTGTCTCTAGCATTCTGCTACTTGAGCTACAGCACCAATTCTAGATTTTTCTGTGTATGTGTTACTGAGGAATGGAACCCAGGGCCTCTTGCATGGTAGGCAAGCACTCTCCCACTAATCCACATTCCCAGCCCCCTCATCTTTTTTCTTAATGGTAGTTTTTACATATATATGCTACCATTTTGCATCCCCAAGTATAATTGTCTGAATACCGCTTATTTCTATGAACTCTGATCTTCTCCTCCTCTGCCTGATTTGTGACTGCTTCTGAATTGGCCTCATAATAAAATGCAAATAAAGGCTGCTAATACCGTCAGTGTGCATCATATAAGGAAACAGGCCTAGAACCTTGGAAAAGAAAAGCAATGGGGCTGAAATGAAGAGAATGATGCATATCTAAAACATAAATCAGTAAATAAAAGAAGAAGTTTTGCATACAACCTCTTTGCACTTAGGGAAGTAATATGCACATGTAAGTAAGTAGGACACTGATACATTAACTTGGCCTTATCTTTTTCAATTTTCTTTTGTGGCCATCCCATGGCTTAAACTGAGGATGTGATGCATTCCTCAGCTGTTTTTCACAAGGCTGAGTTTCTACCACTGGCACAGCTCCACTTCCAGCCATCTGGTTGTTCAATGGACATAAGCGCCCCCTAGGCTTTCCTGCCTGGTCTGGCCTGTATCTCCTGCTTGGCTTTCTCTCTCAAAGCTGGAGCTCTACCCTCTAGGCCACTCTCCACTTCTGGTTTTCTGGTGGTTTATTGGAGACAATAAAACTTACCTGCTAGGGCTGGCTTTGAATGGAGTTCTCCTGAGGAGGCTTCAAGTGGATTTCCTCAGTGATTCACCTAGAAGCCGCTCCACCCAAACCTTTAGTCTAAATTTTAAGAGGTACTAGAGAAAAACGGAAACAGGAACATGCTTCTAGTGTGTCCCAGATACTTAAGGTTGGAGATACAAAACACTCATAATTATTAGATCATTTTATTGTATGAGGATCACTCCAGCTTTCGGTCCTCATATCCTGAGACAGTAAATTCACTGCAGCTCAATGCTAAGTGACAGAACTGACATGTACTGTTGACATTTGCTCCTAAATCGTGTAACACTCATTTCTCACTTTTGGCTTCAACCCTGTGACCAGAGGGTAAGATGAAGAGAGAAAATACTCTCAGAGAAAGCAGCTATAAAGAACATTGTGTAGTTTACTTATAAGTCCTAACCATCGTAATGACCCTATTAAGAAGTCAGTCCAGAATATAAACAAAGAAGAAAAGAACGAAGGTGAAAGTGCCAGCTGACTGTAATCCCTGCTCTCAGGAGGCTGAGATGTAGAGAATTGGAGTTTGAAACCAGCCAGTGGAATAAAGTCTTTGACAATGTTATTTGTAACAGATCACAGAAAAACCCAAAAGTGGGGCTGTGACGCAAGCTTAATGTAGTACCCTTGAGCAAAAGGAGCTCTTGGTCCAGGCCTAGGCTCATAGTTCAACCCCAGGACCTGCCCCCTCAAAAGAAATCCTGTATCTCAATTTCTTTGAGTATGTATGGATGTATTCCTCTAGGTGAATCTCCTGAGTAGCTATGATGAATGGCACCAAGCAAGAAAAATTGTATTCAATACAATGAGTTCAGAACACAGAGACTGCTTTTATGATATTGCATGTTCCAGGCCTCCCTTCACTGTTCACATTGTAACCTAAGGGTTTCTCTTCATCACAGGCCTGCTGGAGGAAGACTCTCTCATTTTCTGGACAGGCACACAAAAGCCCTCACTCCTGTACAGCTGTGTACCAAATAACTCCATCTGGGCCAATTAGTGAGGATGTGTGCGTGGGCTCTGAAAGTCAGGAGAAAAAGGCCTCTTTTTACCCTTAGCTATCTCTCTCCCCAGTGCTTTGTTTTAACAGGAGACCTTCATTTTTGCCACCTCCCATGGCAGGCCAGGTTCTGTGCTCTTATCCTGCCTTTATGAGACTATATTCTGGTGTTCAGATACAGTGCTCAATATAATTCAGGAATCCTTCAGGCAGACAATTAGGGCACTGAGCATAATGAAACGTTTCAGTGCCGGCAATGATAGGCTTATAATGCCACTCCTAGGTTTCCAGAAGCTTAGGAAATCCAAGCAAATGTTGAACATCGCAAAGCTTCCTGTCATCTAGTACTGGTGAAGCACATCAGGTTTTGAAACCTTTTACCTCTCCTAGTTGGGCCCTGGGTGACTAGGTTTTGGGGTTGAACATAGGGCCTGGGTGCTGATTATGAGCTCAGAGCCAAAGTCTAGTGCTTTACCACATTGTCAAGCATCCTTCTGCTTGCCCTCTGTGTGTGAGTGTGTGTATGTGCATGTACGTGTGCATACACTAGTCCTGGAGCTTGAACTCAAGACATGAGCACTGTTCCTAGTTTCTCTTGTACAAGGTTTGCCCTCTTCCACTTGAACCACAGAGCCCCTTCAGGCTTTTTCCTAGTAATGTTGTTCTGAGAAATCAAGCCCAGGGTTTCATATATGCCAAGCACTCTACCCCTAAGGCACATTCCCAGTCCTCTACTTCAAGTTTGTTAGTTTGTTTATGTCTTTTTTGTTGTTGTTCTCATCGTAGGAGTGGAAATCTGGGCCTGGGTGATGTCCCTGAGCTCTTCAGCTCAAATATTGTGTTCTACCACTTGAGCCATAGAGCAACTTCCGGTTTTCTGGTGGTTCATTGGAGCTGTCTCAAGGACTTCCCTGCAGAGGCTAGCTTTGAACCATAATCCACAGATCTCATCCTCCTGAGTAGCTAGAGAGACTGGCATGAGCCACAAGCACCCAGCTTCTACTTCAGGTTTCTTAGTGGTGATTTGGAGATAATAGTCTCATGGTACCTTTTGTGTCAGGGATTGTTTGGAACCCAGATCTCAGCTACTTGAGAAGATAGGATGAAAGACCTCAGTTATAGAACCCTAAGTCATGGCACTCTGCTGCAAGGGGGTCCTTGGCTCCATGTGGAGGAGTGCTAGCCATGAGCCCAAGAGGTATTGGTCAGTGCCTAGGCCCCGAGTTAAACGTTCATGACTTTGAAAAACAAGACAAATCATTTATCTCCTGTAGACAACTAACTAGTCTTCAGTAATACATAATTTTGTCCCTGCCATTGGGACAGATCCAAACCTCAATATTATTTTCTGCATATTCATGTGAGTTGTGGAGTTCTTACAAGAACAAGATGAAAGAATGCACCCTTTGAAGGACAAAATACAGAAAACTTTTTTTTTGTCTGTCATGGGGCTTGAAATCTGGGCCTGCACTCTGTCCTTCAGCTCTTCAGCTCAAGGCTAGTGCTCTACCACTTGAGCTACAGTGACACTTCCAGTTGTCTGGTGGTTAATTGGAGATCAGAGTTTCAGAGACTTTCTTGCCTGGGCTGGCTTTGAACCACTATCCTCAAATCACAGCCTCCAGAGTAGTTAGGATTACAGGCGTGAACCACTGGTGCCCAGCTCCAAATAACCCTCTTTACAGGACTCAGCACACAGCATCTTGTGAAAGACTCAGCATCCAGCACCAAATGCAGAACTCAGCCTACTGCACCTGTGAAGAAATCAGCACATAGCATCCTGTGCAGGACTCAACACACAGCACCCTGTGAGGGCCCCAGCACCCCAGAAAGGACTCATCATGTAGATGTATCCCACAAGCTGTCATTAGTATTAAGGTGCTTTCATCAATATCACCATTCTTTCAGAAACACATTACAAACTGCACAAAGTTCACATCTAATGATTCAGAGGGGTATTTTTGGGGGTGGGTGGAGTCAGCCACAGCGATTACACTAAAATGTTGCGGTAAGATCTTTTGCTCAAGGCTAGAGATCTATCACTTTGATCCACAGCTCAGAGTTTCACAGACATACTGCCAGGGCTGGTTTTTAAACCCACCAGTGTCAGATCTCAGCTCCCGAGTATCTTGGATGACAGGGGTGAGCAAGCCAGCAGCATCTAGTTCTGTGGGGCTGAGTTGCAGTTGTATACCTCTGACTAAGTCAGGTTAGATGGCAGCTGTCAGCACCAGATTCCCGGCTTGCTCTGTGAGGAGGTATTTGAAGTCCTGTCCTTATAGAGTTGCAGTCACAACATTCAATCTTTTTTCATGCCCATTCTGGATCTTGAGTAAGAGTCTAGACACAGTCCCTTAGCTTTTATGCTCAAAGCTAATGCTCAACTGCTTGAGCAAGAGCACAACTTCTAGATTTTTATGTGCATGTGATAGTGAGGAATCGAATCTAGGGCTTTGTATGTACTAGTCATCATTATACCACTGAGCCCCAGGAGTGACAAGTGTATGAACAGATAAATGTGTAGATTGGCATATATGTATATGTATATACATATATATATATATATACATATATATATGTAAAAAATGAGAAATGTGTCTGTATATTACGAAATTACATATATTATATTACAACCCATTATTGATATTCAAATTATTCCTTCCACTTTTAAGTATCATGGTTGAATACATAATAAAGTATTAATTGAAAATTCGTCAATGCAATAAAATTGATGTGTATAATTTTATAGTATACTCATACACTAACTACTAAGTTGTTGCTTTTATAGAATTCCATTCGAATGGATGTACATGTAAATGGGTTTCTTAGAATCTCCCGCCAATACTTAGTGGCAGCCCTGTGATACGACCTGCAGTCTTAAGTTTTGGTTTTGGTTATGACTTCCCTAATAGCCAGCTAAACATCAGCATGCAATGTCACGAACACTTTCTGGGCTTTGTCATTTACACTCAGGATGGTAATAATGCAAAGGGAAAAAATGTAAAACCACCTTCTTGAATTTCTCCATTTTATTCTTTTCTTTTTTATTTTATTTCTTGCCAAACCCGAGATTTGAACTTGTGTCCTAGAATCCCAGGGCCAGCTGTGGCAGAGATACCAAGACCTGAGTTCAAGCCTCGTGCTTTGCAAAAAATATAATAATAAAATAAAATAAGGCACTGGCTTGGAATTTGCACCATTTTTCTGGCAGACCTGGGATTTGAACTCAGCATCTGGGGATCTCTGTGGCACTGTGGGTGAAGGAGAAGAGCACCGTCCTTGAAGACAAGAAATTCAGACCAGTTCCCAGGGCCTGAATTGAAGCCCCAGCACTGGAAAAATACACACATGAGTTTAGTGAGTATGACGTTTATTACCCTTATTCAATTTCATTTATTACATCCTATCATTCAGGATATATTTGCATATGAATTATACATCATACTGAGACCCAGGACATTTTGTCAGCGAAAAAATGAATAAATTTTTGGCAATGCTGGGATTTCAACTCATGGCCTACAATGTCAAATCCATAAATGGGGTCAAAGCCTTAGCACACTAACCTCTGGCAAACTGAGATGCCAGAAAATTCTGATGACCTATTACCAAGCCACACTAGTGCCCAATCTATATCTATATCTATATCTATCTATCTATCTATATGTATATATATATGTGTATGTGTGTGTGTGTAGATTGCTGTATATATATATATATGTGTATATATGTAGAGAGAGAGAATGTGATGATATTATTAAATTTTATATATATAGTTACCAATATTTAGTTATTAAGTTATGTCTCCATTTAATGAAGTATCATGGTTGAATACTTATAAAATCATTAATTAAAATTAATCAATATCCTTCCATTAGGGGAATCACAACTTGTTGCAAGAATGGAAGATATAAATCCAATGATTGTTGTGTGGCTTTCTAAAATAGAATCATGAATTAACTGCAAATTTAATTACTTTTATAACATTCCATTAACATTCACGTAAATAGGAATGAGTTTGTCAGGATCTCCCTCCATTTGTGTGTGGCAGTCCTGGGATTTGAACTCCAGGCCTGGGAAGTTTACTTTGAATGCAAACCATTGGAATGACACTGAAGATTTCAGATTGTCACGATTAAAAAAAGAACAACAAGAAGAAAACAAAGCCAGGTGTCAGTGGCTCCTGTATGTAATCCTAGCTCCTCAGGGGGCTGAGATGTAGAGATTGCCAATTTGAATTCAGCCAGGGCAGGAAAGTCCGCAACACTCTTATTTCTAAGAGATCACAGGAAAATATCCCCATGGGTTGGGTCTGTGGTTCAAGGGCAGGGCGCTACTCTTGAGAAAGAGGTGATCAGGAATAGGGCCTAGGCTCATATTTCAGCCTGAGACCTGCCAAAGAATAAAAAGAAGGCAGTAACTCCATGTCTCTGTGTATTTATGGATGATGTATGGATGATGGGCATTCAGCAGGTTGCCCATGAACAGACCCCCAACCTGGGCAAGCTGGGACAAGCCCTCAGAAGGTACTAAGTCTGAGTCAGTAGCTTGAACAAAGTATCCTTCTCTGCCATTTAATAACTGAAGGCTTGCCTTGGCTGGTGTATGCAATGGGTTCATTATGTTCTGGCTGAGGTGTGCCATTGGGATATTTAGCAGCCAGCCTCTGCCTCTACGGAGATCACTGTTCCTAGGCTGTAGGAGTTGTGGAAGGTTCTGGCTCCATATTCCCTATCCCTCTTTAGGACGTGAGCCTAGATCTCTGGGGCCTGGTGGCTATCACTCATTCATCATTCCTCATTGCTGAGTCTTACACTGGTCCCAAATCTTGGCAAAGATTTGAAATGGCCAGCGATTTCTGTGCTGAAAAGAGTATGCCAGTAAATTCCACCCTCATAGTTCCTGTTAGAAATAATCCTTGGGCTGTGAATGTGGCTAAGTGATAGAGTGCTTACCAAGCAAGCATGAAGCCCTGGGTTGGATTCCTCAGTACCACATAAACAGAAAAATCCAAAAGTATCACTGTGGCTTAAGTGATAGAATTTAGCCTTGAGCAAAAGTAGCTCAGGAACATGCCTAGACCCTGAGTCAAGCCATAACACTGGCAAAAAAAATGTGAGCTTGGTGAGACATACTCTTCTGGGATTCAGAAGAGGGCCAAGGTTATAGGCAAGAGTAGAGGGCAGGTGATGGTGGCTCAACCCTGTAATAATAGCACTCAGGAAGTTGAGATCTGAAGATTATAACTGCAAGCCTGTGCAGGCAGGAAAGTCTATATGAGACTCTTTTCTCCAATTAAGCACCAAAAAAACCAGAGCTGTGGTATAAGTAGTAGAATGCTAGCCTTAAGCATAAAAACTCAGGGATAACATCCAGGCCATGAATTCAAATCCCAGGACTGGCACACACACACACACACACACACACACACACACACACACACACACACACACACACACACACACACGCACACGCACACGAACATACACACACACACACACACACAAAGATAGAGCATTTGACAGTCAGCCTGCACAAGTTCGATCTCTAGCAACTCAGTATTAAAAAACAAGTGAGAGAAGGGAAGGAAAGGCTTCCTCCAGGAGGTGATATGACCAGTGCCAAAATTCCACAGGATTTCTAAGATGTGGAACAGGACAGAGGGCCTCGGGCAGAAGGTACAGAGCATGCACAAAGGTCCTGAGGGGTGTTGACGAGAAGGTGGTGTGGGTGGAATGAAGGTTCTGTGGCCTCAGATAAGTCTGGCAGAACAATGAAGGCTGGGTCAAGGTTTGTACTTGAGTCACAGGTAGGGCAGAGGGTGGGGTCCCAGAATGGGGCTCAGGGGAAGATTAGCTTGACTTTTTACAAAAGACCCCAGCCAATTTTGTGCCTGGAAGCCTATTTTTCACAGATCCTGACTCTCAGGCCCCCTTTGCATGGAGGAGTCAGGGCAAATGCAGGGAAGAACTCTTGCTTAAGAAAAACTTCTACCCAATGCCTCCAGTGGCTCAAACCCTGTAAATCCTAGTTATTAAGAAGTCTTTGATCAGAGATTGTTGGTCAAAGCCAGCTCAGCAGAGGAAAGTTAGTGACACTCTTCTGGTCAATGAACTACCAAAATCCAGAAATGGGCTGTGGCTCAAGTGGTAGAGTAAGAGACTTGAGGGAAAAAGTTAAGAGATCAGAGCCCAGACCCTGAGTTCAAGCCCCAGTACTGGCACAGAAAAAAATAAAGTTTTCAGGAGATCCCAGTCCACTGTGGACAAAGGCCATTATCAGCTGGACGCTGGTGTCTCATGCCTGTCATCCTCGCAACTCAAGCCTGAGACCTGAGCATCAATAAAAATTAAAAGCTAGCCTGGGCAGACTCTTATGTCCAATAAATCACCAAAAAGCTGGAAGCAGAGCTACTGTAGTTCAAGTTGTACAGCACCAACCTTGTGAAAACAAGCTAAAGGATAGCATCTATGGTATGAGTTCAAGTCCCGCTAAACACACACACACACACTAACATCCTTAACAGGTGCCCGTGGCTTATAAAAGCAATCCTACCTACTCAAAAGACTGAGATCTTTGGATGGCAGCTTGAAACCAGAACAGGCAGGAGAGTCCATGAGATTCTTATCTCCACTAAACTACTAAAAAAAAAGATGAAAGTTGAGCTCTGGTTCAAGTGGTAGAATGTTAGCTTTGAGCAAAGGAAGCTCAGGGACATTGCCTAGGCCCTGAGTTCCAGCTCTAAGAGTTTTTTAAAAGACATCCTTTGCCACCCCCAAAGGCCATAAATCCTGATTTTGGTCATCCTAGACTCCACTTCCACTCCTGCCACTTCCACAGTACTGCCACTAGGGGCCGGTGTGTGGCCAACACTGGGTTAAGAAGTGAAAGTACACAAGGGGGTGCATAGCCAGGTCAACACTAATACCCCAAAACAATGAGGTATTGGCCATACCAGCCTCTCATTCCCCCAGACCCTGGCCCTGGAATCTAAAGTCTGTGCCTCTGTATTCGGAGCATCTGGAATTGTCTAGAAGGACCTGAGAGGCCCAGCTGGGGCCAGAAGATAGACTGTCCTGTGATAAAGTACATTTACATTTCCTAGAAACTGACCTATACTTCCAAGCCACCTTGGCCTCACCTCCCATGTAGCACTACATCCTCCTTTCTTGGGCAGTCTTCAGTCAGCTGTCAAGCTCGACTTGGCCAGACCACCAGCAATCCCCCATTCCCCACTCCACTGCCAGCCTGATGAGAGGGATATGATATCAGAGTCCCCGTTGAGGAAAATGATAGGACATCACATGACTGAGGCCCTCCCTTTCAGGCAGAGGAGACCCTATGCCAGCTGGCATCACTGACCCAGAATCCCCTGGAGGTAACCAAATATTGTTACAGCCAGACTTGTGTGCCAGAGAAAAGTTGGAACACAGGTCTGTGGCAATTTAGGACTCATTGTAGACCCTAATAGGGGGCTAAAGCAAGGTCGGTGTGAAGGAGGGGCACCATCTGAGATCAGAAGAGGCAGCCCAGCCACCAAGAAAGGGACAGAAAAAGACAAGGGAAAATTACACACACACACACACACACACACACACACACACACACACACACACACACACACACACACACACACACAAACACACACACATACACACAGATATTCCAAGCCCTTAGAAGTTCCTGAGAACAAAACCATAAACTCCCTCTATTAGGATCACATCCAACCCGTGAGAAGATGGCACTATCATCCTCAGACTAACTGTAGACACATCATTGAGCCTGTCATATCTGGAATGTCTCAGAACCCAGCATGGGATTTCCTACCGTACACACTGCAATGTAGAAAACTCAGCCAACCCCTTTGTTTATTGTTGGTCATGGGGTTTGAACTCTGGGTAAGGGATCTGGACGTCAGCTCTTCAGCAGAAGATGAACACTCTATAATTTGAGCCACAGTGACGTTTCTTGTTTTCTGGTGGCTCATTGGATATCAAGACCCACAGACTTTCCTGCCCAAGCTGCTTTGAACCGTGGTCTTTACATTTCCACTTTATGAGTAGCTAGGATAACAGTTGTGAGCCACCAGAGGTGCCAGACATCATCCATCTTCATATACCCAGAGAAAACCCATTTCATCAGGACACAAAATTTCTTGCAACCCTTTACTTCAGACTTTGACACCCAGCATCCAAATCCATCCTTCATTAGGGAGAATACAGAAACAACAATCCCACCCCTGCACCCATTTGCCCACTCTCTGCCTGCCATAGGCCTCGAACACTTGAGTCCTTGGTAAGACACCATCCATTCTACTGTGGCTTCAAACTGGGGCAAATTTGGGGAGTTCTTAGAAATGTCTGTAAATTGAGGCCAGCACCTGGTCTCTCAATCACTACACCCTCCCACACACACCTCCACATCTTTGCAGCGAAGATGTTTTACTTTCTTTCATTTTTTCGATTGTCACCTTGAATACTGGGCCTGGGTGCTGTCCCTGAGCTCTTCAGCTCAAGGCAAGCACTCTACTACTTGAGCCACAGCACCCATTCCAGTTTTCTGATGGTTTGTTGGAGATAAGAGTGTCAAGGTATTTCCTGTCCAGTCTGGTTTGAACCATGATCCTCTTATCTCACTTCCTGAGTATCTGGGATGACATCCATGAGCTACTGGCACCCAGCAAAACATACTTTTCAATGCCTGTCATCCTATCCTCTCAGGAGACTGAGATCTGAGGACTGGAGTTGGATGACACCCTTGGCAGCAAAGTGCATGAGAACTCTTTATCTCCAATTAAACACCCAAAAACCGGGAAGTGGAGCTGTGGCTCAAGCAGTAGAGGGCTCGCCTTGAGCTGAAGAGCTGAGGGATAGCGCTCAAGCCCAGAGTTCAAGCCCCGTGACTGACCAAAAAAAAAAAAAAATTCAGTTTTCACTATCAAGTAGGGATGCTGGAGGGGATGTGGACAGAAAAGAACCTTACTTCATTGTTGGTGGGAATGTAAACTTGTTCAACCACTTTGGAAAGCAGTATGGAGGTTCCTCAAAAGACTTCACATAGATCTCCCCTATGATCCAGCAATCCCACTTTTGGGCATTTACCCAAATGTTTACAAACAAGACCACACTAAAGCTACCAGCACAACTATGTTTATTGCAGCATTATTTACCATAACTAAGATATGGAACCAACCCAGATGCCCCTCAGTAGATGAATGGATCAAGAAAATGTGGTATATATACACAATGGAATTCTATGCCTCCATCAGAAAGAATGACATTTCCCCATTAGTTAGGAAATGGAAAGGCTTGGAAAAAATTATATTAAGTGAAGTAAGCCAGGCCCAAAGAAGCATAGGTCCCATGGCTTCCCTTATTTGCAATATCTAGTATAGGTATGAGTCAAGCAGAAAAGGTCAGATAATGTGATGTTAGGAAAATGAACCCTTAAATATGTATTTTAATGTTTTCGTTTCTTTCATGCATATGTTTCTAACGCATTTATAAGATTATTTCTTTGTTGCTTTGTATGCCCCTCCCCCACAGTGTAACCCCCGCTTTCACTATATTTGATGTCAGTATAACATGTGGAGGAGATGGGGGCAAACAAGTCGTTTAAGGATTCAGGTGGACCTGTTGCAACAATGAGAAGTACAAAATGTCATGTCAAAACCAGCTTTACAATGTCGGTGGGGGGGGAGGGGGGTATAATTGGGTGGGGGGAGGGGGGAGGCTGGGAAGGGAGGTGAAGGGTAAACAAGGGAGGAGGCTGCAATGCTTGGTAAGAAATGTATGCATTTTCCTGCCCATGTATTTGTAGCCCCTCTGTACAGTATGTTCTCAAATAAAATAAAATAATATTAAAAAAAATGTGAGATTGAATAGTAACTAGACCATTATCATTATATTTATTTCTCAGTGATCATTCTTGTAATGATTAATGAGACTTTTCCAGCCAGGTTTAGCTTGAGAGTTAGTGTTAAGTAATGGATTAGATGGCAAGTAAATTTGAAATTGATTTAGGGTACAGGCATTCAGGGAAAGGTAGGATCATTGGAAACTACAGTATTTTTCCTGATAAGTGAATTTGAGGACAAATAATATAATACTTCATGTTAGTGAACAAGATAACTTCAGAGGTAGAGTCAGAAAATTTTTGGGAATTAGGGCAAATTGAAATGCATTTCCAGAGTGCAAATTGGAGTATCCATTAGAATGATTAAAAACTAGAGTTTTTTCTTAAACATTAGAATTGGACTATCATTAGAGTGAAAGTTAGATTTCAGTTCCAGCTGGAGTTAGAGTTAGCCTTAGGGAAATGGAAAGTTTAGGGCCAAACTGAAAGTAAATCTTCAAATAACAAGTCTAGTTAGAATTAGGATGAATGTAAAATAAGAAAGTGCTAATAATATTAAGATTAGGGTATGATTAGTGTGAGGCTTAGTCTCAATATTCCAGTTAGGGTTCGGTTTACAAAAATGGCAAGATACTGAGTAAAACTACAAACTATTTTTAGAAACATGAGTTGAATCAAAGTTAAGATGAATAAAAACTAATGTATTTGTATGGCTTTTAGAATCCAAAGGCTATTAGTTCTAGGGTTAGGGTTACTGTTCTAGTTCAGGTTAGACTTAGGCTTAGGGAAGGGTAAGCTTTACAGTAAAACTGAGTTTTCTGCTAACATTTTCAAGTAAAATAAGTTTGAAATTTAACAAAAACTACAGAGTTTTCCTAAGTTTCCTATTCAAGGTTGAATAGGGTTAAATTTAGAGTTAGGTTTCTATAAGGTTTATATATAGTTAGGGTTAGGTACTAAAGTAGATTTTAAATAAACCTGCAACTTCTTTTTGGAGATATAGGAGTTCAGTAAACGTTAAGATCAGTGGAAACTGAGATAGTTTTCATGATATGAAGATATGAGGTTAATGATTCATAACAGGGAACGATTTCAGAGTCCAAGTTAGGAAATCTAGGATTTGGAGCAAACTGCAAATCATTTCAAAGGCAATGAGTATCTGTTAGAATGTGTCTAAACTCGAGTATTTTCCATTAATTTTAGGATTGGGTTGCTATTATCATCAAGATTACTCTTAGGGTTCTTTCCAAAATTAGAGTTAGGATTAGGGAAATGGAAAGTTGAGAAATTGAGTGACTTACTTTGTTTGTGATGTATATACACTATTCTAAGGCTTGAACTCAAGGATTGGGTTCTGCCCCTGAGCTTTTTGCCATAGACTAGCATTCTACCACTTGAGCCAGGAGTCCACGTCCAGCTCTCTTTGACAGTGAATTGGAGATGAGAGTCTCACAGACGTTCCTATCTACGCTGACATTGAACTGAGGTCCCCAGATCTCTGCTTTCTGATTTAAAGTAGGATTAATGCATGAGCTACTAGTGCCCTGGAAAGTGCCTGAATTATACTGAATGTTTTTAATTTTGTTAGAGATTGAGACTTGAATTCATTATCTGACAGCTTTGCTCACTAAGTAGCACTCTGCCACTTGAGCCATGTCTTCACAAATGATTATTTTAAATAGCTGGAAATCATTAAATTTTCTTCAAATGATATGTATCATTAGTGTTGTTCTAAAACTTATCCTAACCAAAAAAGATTTATTGACCCTAGAGATTTTCCGAACAGATTCTCATGCTTTGCTTCTAATTGCATAACATTTTAGGGACATGCTTTTTTAATTATTATTTTAAGTAGCAAAGCAGTTATCATTAAACAAAGCAGTTTATGCGTACAATATACATTGATCAATGCCAACCCTTCCAACATTCTCATCCATCCCTCCTCTATACAGCTCTTCCTTCACTCTTCTTAATTTTATAGGATATTTACTGGATTCCTCTCTGCATTTTCCCCCTTTTCTCCTATTCAATCTTCTGCCTTTTCCCACTTCACTCCTCTTTTGACTAAGCACTTTCATATGATCCAGCAACTCTACTCCTGGGTATTTACCCGAAAGAATACAAACCAGGACATAACGGTTTCAGCACAACCATGCTTACTGAATCAGCCCAGATACTTCTCAAAAGAGAAATGAATCAAGTAAATGTAACACACACACACACACACACACACACACACACACACACACACACTGGAAATTCTTCTTACTCATCAGAAAGAATATTGTACCTTTTGTATCTCTCATTTATCATTTCATCTGCCTGGTATCTCATTGCCATCGTATTGTAACTGACACATGCAAACCGATGTAAAAGATTTTCAGGTTAAGGGCTAACCATAGATTCCTGAGTATCAGTTCTCTGCTCATTCTCTTTGTCTATGCATGCCTTTGAGTAGTGATAGTACAGATTCATTTGTACCATTTGCTACACGGAAAAGAGATGAACCATACATATATATGTATGTACATATATATATATATATATATATATATGATTATACACACACACACACACACACACACACACATATATATATATACATACATGGATATATGCACACATATGGATATATATTAAATACTTGAGTACATTTTATGTTTTCAAGAATTATGGAGCTAACAAAAATCACATGCATTTTCCTACGTTTTCAATTTTTTCAAAACCTAAAGAATTTTGTCCCTTTTGCAAACCTAATTTTTAAGATAATTTCACCATCTCTGATCTGTCAGTGGCCTTGAAATTAGATGTTCAAATAGGACAAAGTTATTTAGGCTTTTTGGTGGAAGAAAGGAATATTACTAGGGTTCTATTCAGGGGTTCTCTGCTTGCTAGACAGGACTTTGTATAGCACCAAGCATCTCAACTACTTTTGCCATACTTCTAGTCCATTTCATTTATTTGAGGTCTTGAACTTTTGCCCTGGTCAGATCTTAGATTGACTGAGACTTTGCTACCTATGCCTCCCACATAATTCGCTAGGATTACAGATGTGAACCACTATGACCAGCTCATTTGTTGAGATGGCTGTCTTGGCAATTATTTCTTTGGCCTGCCTCAGACCAAGATCCTTGTCATTTCTGCTTCCCAATCAGCTGGGATTACAGATGGAGCTACTATACTTGGTGTACATGACACCTGTTTTTGTTTTTGTTTTTTTTTTTTGTCGTTCGTGGGGCTTGAACTCTGTTCTTGGGCGATGTTCCTGCACTCTTCAGCTCAAGGGGAGTGCTCTACCGCTTGAGCCACAGCACCAGTATCTGTTTTCTAGTGGTTTTATTGGAGATAAGAGTCTCTCAGACTTTCTTTCTAGGGCTGTCTTTGAACCGTGATCCTCAGATCTCAGCATCCTGAGTAGCTAGGATTACAGGTGTCAGCCACAGGTGTCCGGCACACCTTCTATTTTTTAAAAGAGGTTTTAATTGTAAAAAATGCTGTTTAGAGGGGTTATAGTTACATGAGCAAGTTAATGAGTACATTTTCTATCAAGCATTGTTACCTCCTCCTTTGTTTTTCCCCTACCTTCCCCTCCCACCTCCACAAATACACACCCCTGTACTCCCTTCCCTTCTTCCCCGCCTATATTGTGAAGATCTTTTTTTAACATTGTGTCTTGTGCATCTCATTGTTAAAATGGGTCAGCCTGTATCACTATTTATCTATTTTGTTTTTTCCCTTCCCCTCCCCAAGCTAGAGAAGGGTGTATACAAGATACAGGGCACCAACACTAAATATAGTGAAAACAAGGGTTAAACCATGGGGGAGGAACATAAAAAAAAACACATGGTAGATTATAAACCCTATCTTGGGGTTCATTTCACTTAACATCATCTTATCTGGTCGTATGTACATAGCTTTTGAACTTTTATGCTTATCCCAGACATGTAATAGTTATTGCAAATAAGGGAAAACATAGGACCAATGTTTCTTTGGTTTTGGCTTACTTCACTTGATATAATGTTTTCTAAGTCCTCACTTAGAGCTCCCCTATGATCCAGCAGTCCACATTTTTGGGTATTTACCCAAATGATCACAAACAAGACCATACTAAGCTACTGGTACATCTATGTTTATTGCAGCATTATTTACCATAGCTAAGATATGGAACCAACCCATATGCCCCTCAGTAGATAAATGGATCAAGAAAATGTGATACACACACACACACACACACACACACACACACACACACACACACACACACACAAACACACACACACACACACTGGAATTCTATTCCTCCATCAGAGAGAATGACATCGCCCCATTTGCTAGGAAATGGAAAGACGCAGAAACAATTATATTAAGTGAAATAAGCCAGGCTCAAATAACCATAGGCCCCATGGTCAATCTTACTTGGAGTAACTAGTACATGGTAACATATAACCATATAAGAGGATGTTATGTGAAATGAACCCCAAGATAGGGACACAAAAAATTTGTATTCCATGAGATTCTTTTCTCTCTATGATCCCCCAAATAAAACTGGAAGGGGAGATGTCGTTCAAATACAGAGCACCACTATTAAGGGAAAAAGTCTAAGTGACAAGGTTAGGTCCTAATTTTAAACCATAATATCAGCCCTCAAAAAAATTGATTTCTTTTCCTTGAGGTTTTTATTAAATTGCTCGGGAAAAATAATCAACGTTGTATTTATGTTTAGCATTACTATTAAAATCATATTATGTTTATTTATGGTATTTTTTATTTTCTTAAATTTTACTTACACTTTAATATCCAGTAATGATAAGAGATGATTATTGTTTCACAAGTTTTTATGTCAGTTGAATATATGGATGAGAGGTGCATACAAGTCGTTTCGACTGAAAATAGATATTAGCAAGGTCTTAACATAAGGATTGATAGTTGAAGCAGCTGTGGGCATGTATGAAATAAACTAAAGAAACCATCAAGGAAAGATAAGGTATGATTCTGGAAAGCAAACAATTTTGGAAGAAAAAAAAAGGAAAATATGTAGCTTTTGGTAAGAACTTTGTAACACATCTGCACATTTAATTCCTTTTTTCTAGTGGAAGACATTTCAGTTAACTTTATTTTACAAAGTTAAACATGATTGACATTTAATAATAACTGGCCTCTGTCTCAGGTAAGCAATTATTCTAGCCAGGTGCAAGTGGCTCATGCCTATAATCCTAGCTACTCAGAGAGCTGAAACCTCTAGATCCTAGTTCAAAGGCAGTCTGGAAAGGAAAATTGGTGAGACTTTTCTGTCTCACTGTGGCTCAAAGTGGCAGCACTAGTCTTGAGTAAAAAATCTCAGAGACTGAATCCAGGCCCTCAGTTCAAGCTCTCTGAAATTATTCTAAAAATACTTGGTCTCATTATTTCTTTAACTTGTCTAGAAGGATGTTTTAAACTTACGGTTTTTTTTCTTTTTTTAGTTTTAATTTTTTTGTGAACATACTGTAAAGAGGGGTTACAATTATATAAGCAAGATAATGAGTACATTTCTTATCAAGATTGCAGCCTCCTCCTTTGTTTACCCTTTACATCCCTTCCCAGCCTCCCTCTTCTCCGCCACCCAATCTCTCCCCTCCCCGAACCAAAGTTGTAAAGTCCGGTTTCGACATGAAAACTCATACTTCTCATAGTCGCTACTGGTCCACCTGTATCCTTAAATGACTTGTTTTTCTCATCTCCTCCACAAATTATACCAACATCAAATATAGTGAAAGCAGGGATTATACTGTGGGGGAGGGACATACAAAGCAACAAAGAAATAATCTTATAAATGAGTTAGAAACAAATGCATGAAAGAAAAAAACATTAAAATACATATCTAAGGGTTCATTTTCCTAACATCACATTATCTGACCTTTTCTGCTTGACTCATACATATACGAGATATTGCAAATAAGGGAAACCATGGGACCTATGTTTCTTTGGGCTTGGCTTACTTCACTTAATATAATTTTTCCAAGCCTTTCCATTTCCTAACAAATGGGGCAATATCATTCTTTCTGATGGAGGCATAGAATTCCATTGTGTATATATAACATATTTTCTTGATCCATTCATCTACTGAGGGGCATCTGGGTTGGTTCCATATCTTAGCTATGGTAAGCAATGTTGCAATATACATCGTTGTGCTGGTAGCTTTAGTGTGGTCTTGTTTGTAAACATTTGGGTAAATGCCCAAAAGTGGGATTGCTGGGTCATAGGGGAGCTCTAAGTGAAGTATTTTGTGGAACCTCCATACTAGATTCCAAAGTGGTTGAACAAGTTTACATTCCCACCAACAATGAAGTAAGGTTCCCTTCTGTCCACATCCTCTCCAGCATCTGTTATTGTTAGAGTTCTTGACTATAGCCATTCTTACTGTGGTCAGGTGGTATCTCAATGTTGTTTTGATTTGCATTTTTTTATGGCTATGGAGGTTGAGCATATCTTCATGTGTCTATTGGCCATCCTTCTTTCTTCTTCAGAGAAGTTTCTCTTCAAGTCTTTATTCCACTTATTTATTTGGCAGTTGTTTGAGGATTTGTTGTTGGGGGATTTAATTTTTTGAGTTCCAAGTATATTTTAGATATGAGACCAATGTCCATTGTATGGCTAGTGAAGATCTTCTCTCAATCTGTGGGCTTTCTATTGGTCTTGCAAGCTATGTCCTTTGCCATGCAGAAGCTCTGCAACTTCATGCAATCCCATTTGTCCAAACTTTGATTTTTTGTGTTTCCGGGTCTCTATTAAGAAAATTTCAGCCTGTGCCAAGGAGACCTAGGGTTTCTCCTATTTCATCTGTAATATTTTCAGAGTGTCTGCTTTGACTCCAAGGTCTTTGTTCCATTTGCAGTTGATTCTGGTGCAGGTTGACATATAAGGATCTAGTTTTAGTTTTCTACAAGCAGTTAACCAATTTTGCCAGCACCACTTATTGAAGAAGCTGTCTTTCTTCCATTCTATTATTTTAGCTCCCTTATCGAAGATTAGTTGGCTATAGGTCTGTAGGTTCATTTCTGGGTTTTCAATTCTATTCAATTGGTCCTGAGGTCTGTTCTTATGCCATTACCAAGCTGTTTTGATTACTATGGCTTTATAGTAGAGTTAGAAATTTGGTATTGATATTCCACCAGCAGTGTTCTTTCCATTAAGGAGAGTTTTTGCTATTCGGGGTTTTTTACTGTTCCATATGAATTTTTGGATTGCCACTTCTATTTCCTTGAAGAATGAGGTTGGAATTTTGATAGGTATCAAGGGATTTTTTATTTCATGATGTCTTAATTTATTTTTAAGATGTTCAGAGAAAAATGATTTATAGTAAGAACTGGTTTGTATTGCTTTGTATTACGTTTTGCTTCTACACCTATAATTCAACTGGAAAGTAGATAGCCAAAACCCTCCTCCCCTCACCAAAGTTGTAAAGTTAATTTTTCGACATAATTACTTGTATATCTCATTGTTGCAATGTGTCCACCTGTACCCGTCGTTAAACGATTTGTTTTTTCCCTTCCCCTTCACAAATTGTACCAACATCAAATACCGTGAAAGCAGGGGGAGAGACCTGAAAAGCAGTATAGAAATCATCTTATAAATATGTTAGAAACAACTGCATGAAAGAAAAAAATTGAATACTTATCTTAGTGTTCATTCCTCTAGCATCAATTTATCTGACCTTTTCTGCTTGACTCAGCATATACTAGTTATTTCAAATAAGGGAAGCCATGGGACCTATGATGCTTTGGGTCTGGCTTACTTCACTTAATATAATTTTTTCCAAGTCTTTCCATTTCCTAACAAATGGAGCAATGTTATTCTTCCTGATGGATGCATAGAATTGCATTGTGTATATATACCACATTTTCTTGATCCATTCATCTACTGAGGGGCATCTCATTTGATTCCATATCATAGCTATGGTAAATAATTCTACAATAAAAAATAGGTGTGCTGGTAGCTTTAGTATGGTCTTGTTTGTGATCATGTGGTTAAATGCCCAAAAATTTGGATTGCTGGGTCACAGGAGAGCTCTATGTGGATTCTTTTGAGGAACCTCTGTACTGCTTTTCACAGTGGTTGAACAAGTTTACACTCCCACCAACAATGTAGTAAGGTTCCCATCTGTCCAAATCCCCTCCAGCATCTGTTGTTATCTGAGTTCTTGATTTTGCCATTCTATCTGTGGTGAGGTGGTACCTCAATGTTGCTTTTATTTGCAATTCTTTTATGACTAGAGAGGTTGAGCATTTCTTCATGTGTTTATTGCCCATCCTTCTTTCCTCTTCAGATAAGTTTCTCTTTTAGTCTTTAGCCCACTTATTTAATGTGCAGTTGTTCCTTTGAAGATTTGTTGTTGAGGGATTTAATTTTTTGAGTTCCAGGTATATTTTAGATATGAGACCCTTGTATGTTGTTTGGCTAGTGCAGTTCTTCTCCCAATCCATGGGCTTTCTAGTGATCTGGCTAGCTGTGTCCTTTGCATGCAGAAGCTCTGCAATTGCATGCAATACCATTTGTCCCATTTGTCTTGGATTTTATTTTGTATTTATGAGTCTCTATTAAGAAAATTTCGGCCTGTGCCAAGGAGACCTAGGGTTTCTCCTATTCCATCCTGTAATGTTTTCAGAGTAAGACTTCAAACTTTTAAAGTTTGAAGATCTTTGGTTCATGTTGAATGGATGTGAGTAGATTGATCTGTTGCATACATTTGTGTGTGTGTGTGTGTGTTTGTGTGTGCGCGTGCGCGCTTGTGTGTATCATTGAAATCAAGGATAAGGAACTTTGGTTCCTTTTTGTGAGATATACATTATGGTGTTTCTTTGTTAGTGTTAGGCTGATTGCTTGCCTTTGCCTGATGTGTACATTCCAACTCAATTTTTCAATTAAAGTTACTTAATTATTATTGAACATATAATGCTCTGATATTGCTTTGTCTTTAGTCTGCCATCTAGGATCTTCTTTTCCTCTTAAATATTAACATTCAATATGAATTTTACCTCCTGACTAATTTTCCCTTTAATTTGCATTTTGAAATAAGAATTATAATACCTTTGATCTCTGTATTCATGAAGAAAAACAACTTTGAATTCTCTGTTTAAAGTAATAATACCTGGACAGATTTGTTAGCACCAAGACCTTAAATTATCTTTTGTAGTTTAGTTTAAAATAACCCTCCTCCATGTTTTTAGCATGGGTAGAAAAGAATTCCAACAATATCTCACAACTTTTATCTTTCACTTTGTCTATGCTTCCTTGTCAATGCTAAATTGTTCTGGATGCATGTATTAACTACCCAAACCCCTGCAAAGCTGTTGCTGCTACCCAATTTCCTGCCAATGCAACTCACCAATTACAGTCACAATTACCCTTTCCGTGTTATCCTATTCTCTGCTACTCATTTTGCTACCCATAATTCTTAACACCATGGTTCCAGCCACCTGATCCCTGATACCCCTGTCTATGGTACCACATTCCCAAACAAAGCAAGGCCAGAGTAGGCACAGACAGTCGAATTGGGTACTCCTCTTGCAGGCACAATTGGACATTATTCCTCAGGGATTTAACATGAGGAACTAACTAGTAGTGGAAAGAAAAGAGGTTACTCAGAGGGGACTAAAATCCAAGGATATCAACTTATAACTTGTTGCTAGGAAAAGCAGGCCCTAAGGTGAAAGTTAATGAGAAAAGAAAATTTGACAATAATATTGGGAATGATATAAACAAAAGTTTTAGCTTAATCTCTTCTACCAGTGATCTGAATTATTTTATGACATAGATATGTAACTACTTTGCAGTTTTAAAAGTTTATGAAGTTGCACATTTATGTGGTACTTGTATTAATTTATGGAATATTTGCATATGATCATGTTAATGATACTCAATAGTTTATGCTTTATGATATGCTCATGAGTCTGCCTTTGGCAATATGAATTGAGCTCTCTAACAATAAATGGGATTTCATTGTCAAATACTACAAGGATATTACTAAGGCTAATACCAAAATGAAAGCTGAAACAAGAAAACTGAACAAAGCTACAAGTTTGAAGGGAAGGGGTCAGTGGTAAGGGCTATGTTAAAACAGAAATTCTTCACATAGGAATCTTGAAAGAATAGAATGTGTCTTGTTGAATCAATAGCTTTTTAAACATTCTTAGAAAGCAGAACATGCTTTTTGATTCTAGCTTTTTGGGACCTCTTTAATGAGTGGTTAAACAAAAAATTATTGAAATGACTGAAAATCCACTGACATGAATTATTAGATTAACATTATTCTCAAAGTTGCCTTGAGATGCAGGCAGGCTGGATTCCTTTTCTATTAAATTAATGGAATAATCTTCCTTTTGAATGGTTGGACAGTCCATGACACTTGTTCCAAAACAAGAAAAGATACTAGAGAGAACAAAAAGAAGAAGGAGAGTCAAGGCTGCTGAAATTAGAATATTTCCCATTTGGACTTTATGGGTTGCTACTACAAAGAATTAGAATTTCATCTTAAGATAATAATTTCAAAATGGATATGATAAAGGATAGCTTCAAAATGTAATATTTAATGCTGTTGCATTACTTGAAGGCAAAGGTTTACAGAAAACTTTAAATTCCAGAAAAACTGTAATGTACCAATAAACACCTAGAAGAAATATAATTTAAAAATTTACCTGTTCAAAGCAAATCCTGGCATGAAAGTCTGTGAGTCAGTTATCTCCAAACAGGAAGTGGCACTGTGGCTCAATTGGGAGAGGGCTCCCCTTAAGCTGAAGCACTCTGGGATATGTTAATACCCAAGCCCTGAGTTCAAGACCCATGACTGACAAAAAGAAATTTTAAAGAATGAAAGCATTATGGTTGGAAGAAGACTTGTGGTAGAGTGCTTGTCTTGCATGCATGAGGTCCTGGTTCAATTCCTCAACACCACATAAGCAGAAAAAACTGGAAGTGGCACTGTGGCTAAAGTGGTAGTGCACTAGCCTTGAGCTGATCAGCTCAGGGACAGCACCCAGACCCAGAGTTCAGGCCCCCCTACCAACAACAGCAACAAAAAATTAAAGCATCAAACAACCTGAAGATGTTGTCCAGAATAATGAATGCAGCATTATCCGTTGACATGACTTAGTGACTTGAAACCAAGTTTACCAGGGGAGATGGTGGGCATTTTGTGTGTGTGTCAAAACCTGCAAAATTATTTTATACTTTCCCAGGGAGGGAGAAAGGAGGAAATGGTGGGGGGAGGGAGGAGGTGTTTGGTGGACTTGCCTTTTGTTTCACTGATTGTTTTCTGTAGTCAAATTCAGAGAAATTCTGCTTGCAATCCTAGTTGCCTGGGCAATAACGAAGTCATGTCCTGGAAGTGGTTTTGTCCTGTCCTTGGACTGGTTCCAACCAGCACTGGAAAATCCAAGTCCCACTGCAGGACCAAGATGCCTTGAAGACTACTGATCCATTGGGCAGGTGGACCTAACCACAGCCAGAATAAGCAGAAAATGCAATTCTGAGGGCAGCACTGGAAATTAACATCGGGTAGAGATTTTTAAATATATTTTTATTGTAAAAATAACTGTACAGAGGGCTCAGAGTTACAGAACTAGATAATGAGTACATTTCCTATACAGCATTGTTACCTCCTCCTTTGTTTTTCCCCTGCCATCTTTTCCGTCCCCACATCTCCAACTCCTCCCTCCTCAACCCCTGCCTGACATTGTAAACTCATTTTCGACACAGTGTCCTGTACATCTCATTGTCACAATGGTCAACCTGCATCCCCATTTAAGCTTTCTGCTATATTCCTTCCACTCCCCAAATTACAATTATATATATATATATATATATATATATATATATATATATATATATATATATGATGCAAAACACTGGAATCAAATAAAATGAAAACCGGGGTTTACCGTGGGGGAATAACTTACAAAATGATCATAGAGTTCATTATAATCATACTAAAAACAAAAGAAAGAAAGGAAAAACCAATTGTGTCTCTGACTTGGAGTACATTTTGCTTAACATCATCTTGTATTGACATATGTACCTAGCTTTGATCTTCTCTACTTGTCCTAGACATGTACTAATCCTTGCCAACAAAGGTAAGACAAGGTAAACCATGGGTGTTTCTTTGGGTCTGGCTTACTTCACTTAATATAATTTTTACCAAGTCTTTCCATTTCCTAACAAATGGGGCAATTCCATTCTTTCTGATGGAAGCATAGAATTCCAGTGTGTGTGTGTGTGTGTGTGTGTGTGTGTGTGTGTGTACCACATTTTCTTGAACCATTCGTCTACTGAGAGGCATATGGGTTGGTTCCATAACATAGATATTGTGACTAATACTGCAATAAACATGGTTGTGCTGGTAGTTTTGTGATAATTTGGGTAAGTGTGCAAAAGTGGGGTTGCTGGGTCATTGGGGAGCTCTAGGTGGAGTCTTTTGAAGAAATTTCATACTGTTTTCCAAAGTGGTTAAACAAGTTTCAACAGCTACAAGTAATGCAGTAGGGTTCTCTTTTAGATACATCCCCACCAGCATCTGTCATTATTACATTTCTTGATTACAGCAATTCTAACTGGAGTGAGGTGTAATCTCAATGTTTTGATTTGCATTTCATTTATGACTTGAAAATTTGAGTATTTCTTCATTTGTCTAATGGACATTTTTTATTTCCTCTTCAAAGAAGTCTCTCTTTAAGTCTTCAGCCCACTTAGTTATTGGGCAGTTGTTCCTTTGAGGATTTGTTGTTGTGGGATTTATGATTTTGAGTCCTAAGTATATTTTATATATAAGACTTTCTCTGTTTTATGACTCATGAAGAACTTCTCCCAGTAAGTGGGCTTTTTATTGATCTTGCTATCTATGAACTTTACCATGCAGAAGCTCTGCTGTTTCATGCAATCCCGTTTCTCCAAGCTTTCTTTGATTTGTTTTCTTTCTGGTTCTCTATTAAGAAATTTTTGGCCTGTGCTAAAGAGCCCTAGAGTTTCTCTTATCCTTCATGTAATGTTTTCACAGTGTCTGCTTTTATTTTGAGGTCTTTGATCCATTTTGATTTGATTATCATGCAGAGTGTTTTATATATATGGATATATCTTTAATTTTCTACAGGTGTTGAACCAATTTTGTCAGCACCATTTACTGAAAAGGCTGTCTTTCTTCTATTCAATTTTTTTAGCTCCCCTGTCAAAGATTAGGTGGCTATAGGTCAGTGGGTTTATTTCTGAGTCTTCAGTCCTATTCCATTGGTCCTCAGGACTGTTCTTGTGCCAGTACCAAGCTGTTTGTATTACTATGGCTTTTTAGTATAGTTTGAAATTTGGAACTGATATTGCTGCAGTGCTGTTCTTTCTGCTAAGAATTGACGAACCTACAGCTAGCATTATACTTAATGGTGAAAAGTTAAAGCCATTTCTTATTAATTCAGGAAAGAGATAAGTATGTCTGCTCTCTCCACTCCTCTTCAAGTTAGTATTAGAATGCTAGCTGGGGCAATAAGACTAGATGCAAACTTAAAGGGAATCCAAATAGGGAAATATGATGTAAAACATCCAAGATGACCAATGGAATAGAATTGAAAACCAGAAGTGAACCTACAGTCCCATAGGCATCTAATTTTTGATAAGGGAACTAAAAAATAGAGTGGAAGAAAGACAGTATCTTCAGTAAATGGTGATGGAAAAATTGGTTAACTACTTGTAGAAAACTAAAGCTAGATCCTTATCACCGTGCACCAAAATGAATTCAAATGAATTAAAGACCTCAGAGTCAAAACAGACACTCTGAAAACATTACAGGGTGGAATAGGAGAAACCCTAGGTCTCCTTGGCACAGGCCGAAATTTTCTTAATAGAGACCCAGAAACACAAAAAAAAATAAAATAAAAGCTTGGACAAATGGGATTGCATGCAATTGCAGAGCTTCTGCCCAGCAAAGGACATGGCTTGCAAGATCACTAGAAAGCTCACGGATTGGGAGAAGATCTTCACTAGTCATACAACATACAAGGGCCTCATATCTAAAATATACCTGGAACTTAAAAAATTAAATCCCCCAACAACAAATATTCAAAGAATCAACTGCCCAATACATAAGTGTCCTAAAGACTTAAAGAGAAATTTCTCTGAAGAGGAACGAAGGATGGCCAATAAACACATGAAGAAACGCTCAAACTCTCAAACCATGAAAGAAATGCAAATCAAAACAGCATTGAAATACCACCTCACCTCAGCTAGAATGGCTATAATCAAGAACTCTAATAACAGATGCTGGAGGGGATGTGGACAGATGGAAAGCTTACTGCACTGTCGGTGGCAGTGTAAACATTTTCAACGACATTGGAAAGCAATGTGGAGGTTCCTCAAAAGACTCCACATAGACCTCCACTATGACCCAGCATTCCCACTTTTTGGCATTTCCCTAAATGTTCACAAACAAGACCACACTAAAGCTTCCAGCACGACTATGTTTATTGCATCATTATTTACCATAGCTCAGATATGGAACCAACCGAGATGCCCCTCAGTAGATGAATGCATCAAGAAAAAGTGGTAAATATACACAATGGAATTCTATGGCTCCATCAGAAAGAATGACATTGCCCCATTTGTTAGGAAATGGAAAGACTTGGAAAAAATTATATTAAGTGAAGTAAGCTAGGCCCAAAGAAACATAGGTCCCATAGTCTCCCTTATTTACAGTAACTAGTATATGTCTGAGTCAAGCAGAATAGGTCAGATAAGTTGATATTAGGGAAATGAACCCTAAGACATGTATTCAAATGTTTTTTTTTTGTTTCATGGGATTGTTTCTAACACATTTATAAGATTATTTCTTTGTTGCTTTGTATTCCCTCCCCCACGGCATAACCCCTGCTTTCACTGTATTTGATGTTAGTATAATTTGTGGAGGGGAAGGGAAAAACTCAAATAGTTTAAATAGGGATACAGGTGGACCCATTGCAACAATGAGATATACAAGTCATTATATCGAAAACGAACTTTACAACTTTGGTGGTGGGGAGGAGGATTGGGTGGGGACAAGGGAGGAGGATGGGAAGGGATGGAAGGGGAAACAAAGTAGGAGGATACAACGCTTCAGAAGAAATGTACTCATTATCCTGCCCAGGTAATTTTAATCCCTCTGTACAATTTTTCCCAATAAAATATAATAAATTTAAAAATCGCAAAAAAGAAAAAAAATATGAAAATGACATGATCTTGTATTTAATGAACCCCATGTACTCCATTCCCAAGTTATGTGAGCTGATCAGAACCTTGGCCAACTTGAAGACTATAATTTTGTCTCAATAAAACCAAACAAGAAAGGAATAAAAAATAAACCAGAAAGGAATACACAGTTGGAAATTTGGGCTAATTTTGTCATTATGCTTTGAGAAGTCAAGTTTCCTATTGAAATACAACTCATATTTAAAACACAACTCAGTTGTGTTTTAAATGTTGTCTTAATTACAGAACATTTCTAGATGCAAGAGAGCTCATGATTCCCAACCAAAAATTTGAAAAAGTAAGTATCATTCTGTGAGTCCCAAGAAATGATGAAAGATTACAAAAGTTTAAGCCTGATGAAATAAGAAAGTTCATTTAATGTAGGACTTTGTACACCTGGCTAAATTAGAATTTAGAGTTAAAATAGATATTTTTTGTTTGTGATTTAATATTCTATAGAATACTACAACATTCTTTTCAAGTAAAAGATTTAATTTACAAATTCACTAATTAGTCTGGCATTCTAATTGACTAGAATATTCTTTCAGCTGGGAAGGTGGCTCAGTGGTTGAGCGCTTGCCTTGCATGTCTGAGGCCCTGGGTTTGATTCCTCAGCACCACATAAGCAAAAAGAAAAAAGCCAGAAGTGGCGCTGTGGCTCAAGTGGTGGAGCACTAGCCATGAGCTGAAGAGCTGAGGGACAGTGCCCAGGCCCAGACTTCAGGCCCCACAAACGGACCCTCACAAAAAAAATATAATATTCTTTCAAGGCAAGTATAATAAGAATTAGTTAATAGATAATTCCAACAGTTCATGTGTAAGAAGATAATGTGAATAATCTAGACAAACTGTCACCAAATTGATTATATTAATTTATATAGAAAAGGAGCAATCTTTTGAGAGTTTGGTGTAACGTGGTATGAAGAGAGTAATTGTGTGACATCTTTTTTTCTACCTATACATAACACAGGAAGAAATTTTCTTAATTATGTACCTCTGTATACAATGAGAAAAATGCTAGGTTTGAGGTTTGTTTTTATTTTGTTTTTGTTGCTTGGTTTGTCCTAGGGCTTAACCTCAGGGCTTGGGCACTGTCCCTGAGCCTGTTTTTGCTCCAGGCTACTGCTCTACCACTTGAACCTCAGTGCCTCTTGGGTCTGGCTTTTCCTTATGAGTTTATTGGAGGTAAGAATCTAAAGAACCTTCCTGCCTGGGTGGGCTTTCAACCATAATCTTCAAATCTTAATATTAATATATACAGATCTCCTGAATATCTATGATAGATAATATATATATATATGATAAATATAAAATAAAATGAAAATAAATAATATTTGCAAGTGTTCTGATCTCAGGAATACCACTGCGGTGAAAATGATGTAGCAAAGTTTAGCGTAGTATTCTTGCCATAATAGGAAGGGCATCACATTAGGATAAGTGTAGTGTAGTATTTTTTCACAATAGTGATAAAGTAGTCATGATGTGAATTTAGGGAATTTTAAGGTGCACCTTACAAGCTGGAAATTGTTGGGCTAGAATGACTTTATGGCATAAAAACTTGGGATTGATTGTCATAGAAATAATAGCTTACTCTGATGAAGAAATGTTTACTCTTATGGAATCAATTATTATAGATACTTCATAGTGTTATCCTCTACCAGAACATGTCTATTTTTCCTATTGACTTTTAAATATGTAATTCCTCATTGGAAACTGAATCTATTGCTGAATTAATTAAAATGCAAACCGTTACTGTTTTGAATGTCTCTCGTATGGCATGTTCAGGATTTGAAAATGAGTAGTTAGTAGTCATAGGAATGTTGAGGAACAGATATATTCTGTCCCCTTAACAATTAGTGAGTTTTCAAAGTTAGGAGTTTCCATAGAATTGAATTATTTCCTGTTTTAGTATGAGACAATACTAAAATAATGTTTTTAAAAAAATAATGGCAAGCGTATTCTGACAATATTGTATAGTTTTATAACATTCATGTTGATGTCCCTCCGATAAATAAAGAGGTAATTCAAATTAGCAGGCAAAAATGTTCATTTTTATAAAAGATAATACACAGAGAATAATATTTACTATACCAATACAGTGAAATTATATATTATGCAGCTCATTTTTAAGTTAATTTTATTGTCAAGGTGATATATAGAAGGGGTTGCAGTAATTGTAAGGTAGTGGATATATAACATCTCAAAAATTTTCCCCCCTCCCTTATTTTTCTCACACTTTTCCTTCAACCCAATACTCCTCACAAGTTGTAAAGTAAATTTCTAACATGTTGTCTTGTGAGTGTTGCTATTGCATTGGTTTTCCTTTTGTCCTTTGTTGGGCCATTTTATTGCTCCGTTTCCCTTGCCAAATGAAGATAAATGTATATACAATACACAGGATACTGAAATCAAATACAACAGTGGACAAACCATAGAGGAAAACACAAAAGAAAAAAATCACATAGTACATTAAAAACAATAACCACAAAGTAAAACCTCTCTTTCCATATCTAGGAGTTTATTTTGCTCAGCATCATTTTATGTGGTCATTTATACATAGCTATTGAGCCATTCTACTCATCTGCTAGGACTATCCTAGATATTTCCTAGTTATTACAAATGAGGGAAACCATGGAATCTGTTTCTTTGTGTCTTGCTTATTTTTCTTAGTAGGATTTTTCCAGCTCTTTCCATTTCCTTATGAATTGGAAGCATAGAATTCCTCCGTACATATATAAAACACATTTTTTTCAATTCCCTCATCTACTGAGTGGTATATCGGTTTAAAACATGATTGCATGTAAGTATCACTTAAGGCCATTCAAAATGACAGATGGCAACTCAGCAGATATACTAATGTCATGATTTCCAAATAAGATAGTATTTTATGGTGGTGCAAGTGTTGAGATATCTGAATGAGTATAGTGTATATCTTGCACTGAATTAGGCAGGAAGATATCCAATATCATATAGGATAAAAATGGTAGTGACAAAATATTTCCCTTGAGAAAGATATAGGAGGCTGCCAGAAGTATGAATTAGTTCAGATAATTTGAATAATTTAGAAATGCAACCTCAATTATGTCTCTTTACATAATAATCAAGTAAGTGGAAGGGCAAAATAAGGGTAAGAGAAGAAAATAACTGACAGCAGAAAATTTTCCCAAGTTACAGTACAAAAAATATAATCTATAACTACCAAATTAAAGAGATCCCAATATAATATGTCCCACTTAATTTAGGTACCTGCAGAATTTTTACTTGGCTTTTTCCTACTCTAATGCTCCAAAATAAATGAATACTTCTAAGAAAAGTTATGTGATTGCCATTGCTTCAACTTGAACAGTAACTGTGATAAGTAAGCCCCCTTTTTCTCATTTTTGCACTTGGAAAATAGTCCCTAAGTTGATGATGTTGTGGCTGATTAGAGTCAGAGTTAGGGGCTTCTATTTGTACAATTATCCCAGAATAGTTTAAAGCCGTTTTTCCCCAAGACATCCAACTACATTGTCTGAAACTGTACTTTGAACACACCCTCACACCTGAGCACATTATTTGAAATTATGCTTCAGTTTTTCTTGGCACATTCTATTTGTGCCTTTGTCTTTTTTGCACATTCCTTTTGAGTTCATAGTTGCTCTATTTCCATTTCATCTGTACAAACTGCTAAGAACATTGTTCAACTACCACTTCTTGTTTGCACACGCCCAGTCTATGTATGAAAGTACTTTGTCCATGTTAAGCAATAGAGTAATACTTACTCTCTGAGGAGAAAAGTTTCACAATATAATCCTATGCCCACATTAGAGGATGTAGAATTTAAAGCATTTTGAGACAGTGATATTAGAATTGAAAGGCTCCTTAGGGAAATTTTCCTGGAGCTCATTAGTTTACCCTAAAGAAATAAAAATATCCACAAAATTTGGAGCTAATTACTAAGTATCCGAATTAACATTAGATCCTAGATGTTGTGTTAATACAAGTCATGATTGTATTATTGTTACAACAGAAACCTTCACAACTTGGCAATGTGTATGAGAAAATGAAAGAAAGGCATTAAAGCAAAATGTCTTATCTTTTTAGGCATTTAATCTTAGTGGTGAGGGTAATGTCTGAACTCTTCCATTCAATAAAAGCTTGAAATTTATAAGAACACTTTCCTACATATATGAATTTGTGTCAGGTTGATAGACAGGGTTATTTCAGCATGGAGATATACCTAACAAGAATTACATTTCAATAGAGTATTTGGCAGTTATGATGTGTCAATAGCTATTGAAGCATTTTCTATTTTAAAGAAGAATCAATTTGAGGAGTCTTCAGTCACATCAGTAAAGCTGTATGTTCAACTTAATACTTGGTGTTACTTGTCCTACATTTATAATGAGTAGGCTGATAAGATATCCAAACATATCTAAATATATTTCAATAAAATCCCAAACTGATATGGATAGATGAGTCACTAATTGGAACTGTAGGACAAAGTAGGCTTGTCTGTGCTTTAGTTCAATCTATAATCTCCTGGCTAAATAAAGTTTTCAAAAATGTTCACAGAATACCTCTAAGAAAAGTTCATGACAGTTATATCTGTATAATATTTCTAAAGTCAGGATTAAAGCATTTGTTCCCAACATTTAGAATCAACAGGACCTGTTGAATTTATTGGTCCAGAATTTTATGTCTTCACATTCATAGCTCAACATTTTATCAATATGACTTTCACCAAAACACTGTTCTTATTGATCTAGTCAATGTCCTTTTACTTTTCAAATCCAAATAGTAGATTTCCTTACTGAAATTTCTTTCCTTCCTTTTCTTCTGTAAATCTGTGTTTATTACCTTTTTCTTTCCTTATTTATCTCTTTCCTCCAATCTTGTCCACACTGGTACTCACATTGTTCACACTTTCGTCAGAACTTTCCTTTTCTTCTTCCCTTTAATTATGACCCTGATTTTATCATTACATTTCATATTCATGTTCGTGGATATTGTGATGTTGTTCAAACAGACCTATCTTGGCATCTGTTTAACATAAACCTTAGAACTATCAGAGAGTTTATTTTCCTCTAAATCCATCTTTTCCTCCTGTAGTCCTTATCACCAAGAATGTAACTAACACAGTTAGGAGATAGAGATGTGGAAACACTTTATATTTCTTCTTACCCAACCTCCATCCATAGATAAGATGAATGATCAAGATTTTTTCAGTTTCTGTCATAATGTAATTTCTATCTACTCCTTTTTATGCCCCTGACACCAGCCTATTGCAAATACTCATCACCAGTCACTCAGTCCTAAAACAACTGTTTACAAAGTATGCATTTTTCCCCATAGTATTTTCATATTGGTCCTCTCCTTCACCAAATGACTCTCCTTGTAAGCACACAGAGTAAAGAACTCAGAGAAAAATTCTAGTACCATTATTTACTCACAACATTGACTGTTGGTGTTATATTTTTCATCTGTAAATGGATGTAAACTACTAGAAATATTGAAGACTATATTTGTTGAATTCTAGAGCAAGGAAAAAGAAAGTAAACAGTCCTTACATTTTCTACCTTAGCTTACAAATAAGGAAAGAGTCAAATTCAGTTTGTTGGTATAAAGTCAGAAATAGTTTCATGCAGAAATAAAAATAAATTTTAACTCCTGGCTCTGTAGCTTGTGTCCTTTTATGGTAACTGCAGTTATGTAAGTGGTATTATGTAAATTGTATCATGTATTTACAGCTGTAATGAAGAACATGTTCTTAATATATCATTGGTAAACATTGGTTATTGAATAGTATCTATATGAGAATGTTATTTGAACTAATCACACTAAGTTGAAACCTACATCTTAGTCCATCAAAATATGGAAATAAATGATTTTATTTATAAGAAAATAATATCACCAAGAACAGTGAGTATACATTAGAAAGACCGCTGGAATAACATTACTGTTTTTACTGTCTCTACCTGTTTATGTGATTGTATTCTTGATATTCAAACTCTCCTCTTGTTATTCTGGTTCTTTTTTTTTCTTTTTGGTTCGTCATGGGGCCTGGACTCTGGGCCTGGCACTGTCCCTCAGCTCTTCAGCTCAATGCACTCTACCACTTGAGCCACAGTGTCACTTCCCGCTTTTTCTGCTTATGTGGTCCTGAGGAATCAAACCCAGAGCCTCATGTAGGCAAAGCCAGCACTCTGCCTCTGAGCCACCTTCCCAGCCTTCCTCTTGTTATTGTTATTATATGTAATCAAACTCTGTTTATAACTATGCATTCAATGTGGGAAATTTAGCTTCATAGATATCTAAAGATTTTTTTATTCCTTTTCAATCACAACATCGTCATTATCAGGCTACACTGTCGTCATCATCCTCTCCATCAAAATTATTATTAGTATCATAAGTGCTAATTATCGAACGTTGGATATTTGTCTATGATTTTATTATTATTTGTCTTTGGATTAATAATTTTAATGTTACCACTCTGCATGCATCCATATTGAAATTTTGAACAAATAAACAAAAAAAAACTAAACCATATCAGGTTGCTTCACTATGTGCTTATAACAAATTATGGAATAGATTTCTTTGAAGCATTGAAAATTCATAATCAGTATGAATTAACTTCCTCCCTCTCCTTAACTACAAACAAATATTTAAGAGTTTGGGCAGAACCTTTTCAAGTAATATACTGTAAATGTTACTACAATATCATATGTATATCTAAAATTCCCTTGAAAGTAATAAACTCTACTTTCTATTGAAATATTAGTTATTTTATTCTAGGAAACTTTTAGAAAAATAGAGTGTATATCTTTGAAATGAAAAAGGTCAAGAATAGTAACATGAAAATTTTAGAGGGTGTCTGTCATATATATATATATATATATATATATATATATATATACATATATATATGTTATGTGTAAAAAAGTACATTTTAGAGACTATTTGTCATCAGAAATATATACATATATCTAAATTTATTTGCAGAGTGATATACATCATAGTGAAACAAACATCTTAAAACATAATTAAAATAAAAAAAAATACTTCATGAAACCAAGTGCTGGTAACTCACCCTTATAATACGAGCTATTCTGGGTGCTGAGATCTTAGAATTGTTTTCAAAACCAGCCCAGACAGAAAAGTACTTATTAAATTCTTATCTCCAATTAACCACTGAAAACAGGAATTAGCTCTTTTCCTCAATTTCTGGAGTGCTGTCTTTGAGCATAAAAATGCTTAGGGACAATTCCCAGGCCTTGCAAACAACACCACCAATAACAAATTGTATCACATTAATTTCACAAAGGCATCTTTTAACTGCTGTGAACATTTCTTAGAAACATGAATACATACCCCTGGAAAATGTTAAGTAAAAAAGTATAGAATATTTACGTCTGTTTTAAAGACATGACTATTTATACTGTTTAAGATATTTAGGTAATGATTAGAAGTTAAGAATAATGATAGGTAGGTCATATACTGGGAGTGGTTTTTTTATTCTCTTTTTATTCTATTTTACAATAGTAATAAAATGATATTTATAATGATTATATAAAATTACTCTTGCTTGGTATTTGAATTATCATAAGTGATAAATATTTTTAAATGATTTCCAAAGCAAAGGAGTATCAATTCTTTTGTGATTTCAAAACAATTAAGAAAATTATTTCAAGGTTGGTTCACTCTAAGTCTATATTTGTTTTCTTGTTCTAGTTTTCATATGTTTGTAGATATTAAAATTCCAAAAATTTAATGGATATTGGTATTCAGGAACATCTTCACATACACTAATATTGGATTCCCTTAAGTGGAATTGCTTTATTTCATTTGTTACTTTCACCAATAAATCAAGATGATTGTGTATTTTGTTCTTTTCATTGCTTTTGGCTCTTATCTTGAGAATACGTTTTTCCTAGCAAGGTAGAGATAAGCAATTGGATTGTACAAGTAACATATGACTTTCATAAAATGCAAATGCATAGATTTGTGTCTTCTATCATTTGATAGAAGTTTCTTCCAGAAAAGTTTCTCAATTACTTAGAAATTTTTCCCTTCCCCTCCACAAATTATACCGACATCAAATACAGTGAAAGCAGGGGTTATAATGTGGTGGAGGGACATACAAGGCAACAAAGAAATAATCTTATAAATGTGTTAGAAACAATCGCATGAAAGAAAAAAAACATTTGAATACATATCTTAGGGTTCATTTCCCTAACATCACCTTATCTGACCTTTTCTGCTTGACTCAGACATATACTAGATATTGCAAATACGGGAAACCATGGGGGAAAAATAGGGATAAAGATGAACCCATTGCAACAGTGAGATGTACAAGTCGAAAAATGAACAACAGTCGGGGGGTAGCAGGAGAATTGGGTGGGGTGGCAGGGGAGGATGGGAAGGGATGGGAAGGGCAAACAAAGGAGGAGGCTACAATGCTTGATAAGAAATGTACTCATTATCTTGCCCATGTAATTGTAACCCCTCTGTACAGTTTTTTCACAATAAAAAAATAAAAATAATAAAAATTACTTATCACATATACTTTTGGATTGAGTTATCTCTGTATAAACTCAAACGGACAAAATACCCTCAAAATAAACAGAAATCACATCTTTGTTTTAAATGCAGCAGTTTACCAAAAATATCTTTTTAGCAATTCTGCAGTTTGTGTGAAGAAGTTTTAACAATAGTTTTTTTAATGACATGCAATTCACTTACAATATAATATCTCCTTTTATTGTATACATTTTAGTGCTTTGGAAGTGAATTGTACCTTCATAGGTTTTAAAAGCCTAATTTTCACAAACTTGCATTTCTTCAAATAGAAATGCTGTAAATTTTAGAACAGACATTAAAATAGATATAAAATTCAGTTACAGGAATTTGCCCAGCATACATTCTCTATAGTGTGTCTTTTCAAAATTTGTTTTTGGGGATCATTTCCAGGGTCTCACACATACTATTCAAGTTCACTGTCAATTAACTACATTCTCTGTCCAAAAAAGTTTTTTACTTCTGTTTAATACATTCATAGAAGTGTAATACCTGGATCCTGTACAATTCTTTCACCTTTTGAAGACTTGAAAACTTGTTTGCTAAAATGATTGCAGTATTATACAAATCGATCACTATGAGCAGTATATCAATTTATCCACAAATGCATTACTATATTTTGGGTCCTCTTTTTATATTATGGTCATACTAGTGAGTTTTCTTTTTATTATTTCTTAGACACTAAAGAGGAGCTTATTTCATATGTTCCTCCTATTAACTATTAAATTACATATGTTATTTAAAGAAATATTCAGGAAAAAATTTATATAGAATTAGAAGATAGAAAAATAAAGTTTCAGAATCACTGTAGCATTAACATTGTAGCATTAACAAATCTGTGCCCTCTGTTGGATATGTTTGCATTTCTGTTAGACTGTCCCTTGATTTATGAAACGTTATCACTTGATATAATCCACTTCTTGCTTTTCTTTAGCCCCTGATGTTTTCCATGTCAAATTTTTAGAAACCTTTACTGATCAATGTCATGATTTTTTACATTTAATTTTTATAGGTTTTTACAATTCACATTTAGTTTGATAATCATTCTTTATAAGGTTTGAGGTAGGCCATGTACTGGTGGCTCATGCCTGTAATCCTAGCTACTCAGGAGGCTGAGATCTGAGGATCGTGGTTTAAAGGCAGCCTTGGCAAGAAAGGCCATGAGACTGTTATCTCCAATAAACCATTAGAAAACCGGAAGTTTTTGCTGTTGCTCAAGCGGTAGAGTGCTCACCTTGAGCTGAATAGCACATGGTCAGCGCCCAAGCCCAGAGTTGAAACCCCATGACCAGCAGACAAACAAACAAACAATGGATTAAGGTAGTAGTCTAAGATCATTCTTTAAATCTAGAGAGGCAATAGTGCCAATACAACCATTTAAGTTTCTGTTTTTATTTCATAAAGTCATAGCATCCTTTTCAAAATCTGTGGATCATAAAACTAAGAATTTATTTTTGACAAATCTGTTACATTCTTCTATGTGTCTGTTCTTATAGTAGAACTATGTTGTCTTCACTACTAAACATGGTAATACTATTCAAAACTAGTATGAAGGCTCAAGCTACACCATTTTACAAGATTTCTCTGACTGACCTGTATTCCTTGAATTTACATATGAGATTATTGAGCAGGTGGAACAATGTTCTACAGAGATATCTAAATATTTGATAGTCACTCATATTTCACACCTTGTGAAAATACAAACCCCTGATATTATATATAGAAAATGTCTTAGAGACTGCTCAATGCAGTCTCATTTAGGAATGAGTTAAGATTTAGATAGCAGTACAGCATAATAAAGCTGAATGATAACTACTTGAGCTTCACTGCAGAAGAGAGTGAGAGGGAGAAGAATGGTGGACCACAGAGGAGCTGTATGTCATTGGTATTGTTTCAAAAAACAGAAAGACTTCAGAGAAGAGAAGGAGAAAAATAAAGTGTCCTGAATCTAGTTTCTTTTTAATCCACCAGATAGATTGGACTGAAAGTCAGATAACATGGGAAAAATAAAATAGAAAATAAAGCATTGTATAGAGCTGTTACAATGTAAAGAAGCTGTACTAGGAATCTAATTAATTTCCAAATAAATAAGAGAAAGAATAACAATAACAATTGCTAACGTGGATAGAAGATGGATCACATTTTATCATACATAATTTAAAAAAACCATACTAGGAATGAAAATTTCAAATTCGGGGATGGGAAGGTGGCTCAGTGGTAGAGCACTTTCCTTGCATGCCTGAGGCCCTGGGTTCGATTCTCAGCACCACATAAGTAAAAAGAAAAAAGCCGTAAGTGGCGCTGTGGCTCAAGTGGTAGAGCGCTAGCCTTGAGCTGAAGAGCTGAGGGACAGTGCCCAGGCCCAGAGTTCAGGCCCCATGACCGGACCCCCCAAAAAAAATCAAAGTCATAATTTAAAATACAATTTATATTATAACTAGATAGTATAGCTCAGAGCTAAAACATTGGCCTAACATATGTGAAGAAATTGTGTGATCTCCCAAGCATTACAAAGTACACCCAAAGTACACCCACAAAATAACAAATAAACACACACACACACCACATACACACATTTGTTATTATCATATTAAACAGAGGAAATTACCACAAATAGTAAAAGTATTTTAAAATATGAAATCATAATATTGCTCATACTATTTAAAAGTTTAGTAGAAATAAAATAGTCACAAGATTCTTGGATTCTTTTTTTTTAATTTTTATTTTTATTGTGAACATATTGTAAAGAAGGGCTACAATTTCATGGGCAAGATAATAAGTACATTTCTTATCAAGCATTGTAGCTTCCTCCTTTGTTTACCTTCACATCCCTTCCCAGCCTCCCCCAGCCCCGCTGCACCAAAGTTGTAAATTTCGTTTTCGACATGACAACTTGTGCTTCTCATTGTTGCAATGGGTCCACCTGTATCCTTATTTAAACCACTTGTTCCCCCCCCCACACACAAATTATACGGACATCAAATACAGTGAAAGCAGGGGTTGCACTGTGGGGGAGGGACATACAAAGAAACAAAGAAATAATCTTATAAATTCGTTAGAAAGCAATGCATGAGAGAAAAAGTAATTAAATACATATCTAAGGGTTCATTTTCCTAACATCACCTTACCTGACCTTTTCTGCTTGACTCATACATATATGGGATATTGCAAATAAGGGAAACAATGGAACCTATGTTTTTTGGGCTTGGCTTACTTCACGTAATATAATTTTTTCCAAGTCTTTCCATTTCCTAAGAAATGGGGCAATATCATTCTTTCTGAAGGAGGCATAGAATTCCGTTGTTTATATATACCACATTTTCTTGATCCAATCATCTACTGAGGGGCAACTGGGTTGGTTTCATATCTTAGCAATGGTAAATAATGCTGCAGTAAAATAGCTGTGCTGGTAGCTTTAGTGTGGTCTTGTTTGTAAACATTTGGGTAAATGCCCAAAAGTGGGATTGCTGGGTCATAGGGGAGCTCTATGTGAAGTCTTTTGAGGAACCTCCATATTACTTTCCAAAGTGGTTGAACAAGTTTACACTCCCACCACCAATGAAGTAAGGTTCTCTTCTGTCCACATCCCCTCCAGGATCTGTTGTTATTAGAGTTCTTGATGTCTGCCATTCTAACTGGGGTGAGGTGGTATCTCAGTGTTGTTTTGATTTGCATTTCTTTTATGGCTAGGGAGGTTGAGCATTTCTTCATGTGACTATTGGCCATCATTTTTTCTTCTTCAGAGAAGTTTCTCTTTAAGTCTTTAGCCCACTTCTTTATTGGGCAGTTATTTGTTTGAGGATTTGTTGTTGGGGGTTTAATTTTTTGAGTTCCAAGTATATTTTAGATATGAGACCCTTGTCCGTTGTATGGCTATTGAAGATCTTCTCCCAATCCGTGGGCTTTCTATTGATCTTGCTAGCTACTTCCTTTGCCATGCAGAAGCTCTGCAACTTCATGCAATCTCATTTGTCCAACCTTCCTTTGATTTGTTGTGTTTCCAGGTCTCTATTAAGAAAATTTTGGCCTGCGCCAAGGAGACCTAGAGTTTCTCCTATTCCATCCTGTAATGTTTTCAGAGTGTCTGCTTTGACTCCAGGTCTTTGATCCATTTGGTGTTGATTCTGCTTCAAGGTGATATATATGGATCTAGCTTTAGTTTTCTACAAGTACTTAACCTATTTTTCCAGCAACATTTACTGAAGAGGCACTCTTTCTTCCATTCTATTTTATAAGCTCCCTTATTTAAGATTAGATGGCTATAGGTCTGTAGTTTCATTACTGGGTTTTCAATGCTATTCCATTGGTCCTGAGGTCTGTTCTTGTGCCAGTAAAGAACTGTTTTTTTTTTCTATGGCTTTATATTAGAGTTTGAAATTTGGTATTGTTATTCCTCCAGGTGTGTTCTTTCCGTTGCGGAGCGTTTTTGCTATTCGGGGTCTTTTATTGTTCCATATGAATTTTTTGATTGCCTCTTCCATTTCCTTGAAGAATGAGGTTGGAAATTTGATACGTATCGCATTGAATTTGTAGATAGCTTTGGGAAGTATTGCCATTTTCACGATGTTAATCTTTCCAATCCAGGAGCATGGGAGTTTTTGCCACTTTCTAAGTTCTGTTTTGATTTCCTTTTTCAAGTTTTTAAAGTTTTCATCATAGAGGTCCTTCACTTCTTTGGTTAAGCTAATTCCTAGGTATTTTAGTTTTTGTGGGGCTATCACAAATGGAGTTGCTTTCCTAATTTCAGCCACACTTTTCTCATTGTTGGGATACAGAAAAGCCATTGATTTTGGGGGTTTAATTTTATACCCTGGTAATTTGCCAAAGTTTTGAATTAGCTTGAATAATTTGGGAGTGGATTCTTATATATTAAGTAAATTGAAAATTAAGAAATAAAAGACATGAGAAATTTGTAAAAAAAAGTTTTAAGTAATGAACATTTTGAAATATGTGTCCTTTTATTTTGACAAAGGATTGATGTTACTAGTGCTTTAACTCAAGATTTATAATATGATAACCAGGTGCTCTATATCTTGCTAGGGATGGCTATATCTCTAATCATTTCACTCTGGAAATTTTATGATAAGGTCTCATAGTTTCTCAGTCTCTCCGAATTACAAACCCTATTTACACTTCCCACAATAGTTAGAAAATGGAAACCACAAATCACTATGCCTAGCTCAAACATTTTTTTTAATTCAAGTACAAATATTTCCAAAATGTGACCAGGTAATAAAGCCTTTTTAAATAAAGTATGTGCTTCTTGAAAATACAGTATTTGTTACATGGACAAATATGTTTAGAACTATAAGAAAACACATTTATTTAAATTCCCAAACCATATAAAATTTAAGAAAATAATTTTTACATATTCACATGTTAACTATTTTGAAAGCAAAATATATATCTGAATAATTTACATGTGTTAAAATTATACAAAACTAAATTAACAAATCCTACATCTCTGAAAAAAGAATTACCCTAAAGAAACCAAACAAAATAAGTTCAAAATTTGAAATTTAGAAAATAAAATGAAGTTTTCTCTTTAGTTGACTTAAGTAACTGTAAACCCTCTGTATATCAAGGTTTTAATAAAAAAATGCATAAACAAAGAAAGAAATATACCCATTTGTCAATAGCGACAGGAAAAACATCAGTAGTTTTTTTTGAGTGTGCAAAAATTCAATGGAAGAGATAACAATGTTCCTTCCATCATAAATGTACTCATTATCTTACTTATGTTACTGTATCCCCTCTGTACATTACCTTTACAGTAGAATTAAATTGAAATTAAAAATAAACTAATCAATATACCAATTAAGAATTCGTAGGGAGCTAGGAAGTTGGCTCAGTGGTTGTGTGCTTGCCTTGCATGCTTGAGGCCCTGGGTTTGATTCCTCAGCATCACATAAACAGAAAAAAAGCCGGAAGTGCCGCTGTGGCTCAAGTGGTCGAATGCTAGCCTTGAGCTAGCCTTGAGGGACAGGGCCAATCCCAGAGTTCAGGTTCCACGACTGGACCCCCCCAAAAAAAAACAAAAAGAAAAGAACCCCACCAGAATTACTAGAAGCCATTGGTTAAAAACTTTTTAGAAAACTGCCCTAATTACCCAAGTAATATAATTTGATGATACTATTTAAATACTTCAACTTCAGCAGAGAAGCCAAAAGTTTAAAAATGTTACAAAGTAAAGTAATAAATCAGAATATATTACTATAAATAATAATCAAAAGATGAATTTATAGTGGTAATCAAATATGTAAGAAATGAGGCAATTTGCCATTAGTTTGCACTTTATAAGTGAGAAGGAATTTTCTAGGTCTTTTAAAATATATAGTAAGTTTAATGAAGAAACTATTCTGTCACATCATATGAAACTGAGATGAAGCTGATATTAGAACAAAGAGCAGATTGTACTAAGTTTTGGATGTTAATGTTTATACTTATTTTGGTTGTGGGAAATTGTGTTCAACTTGGGGTATTATTTTTGTTAAATTGGTGTCATATCAGTGGTTAATTTTAGGATAAGGGTTCCCTTTCCACAAGAACTTGCTCCTGATCTGTCTTTTTAGCCTTCCCATTATCAATGGCATAAGAGTTGCACACCAACTTGTCTAGATTCCTACCTTGGTTGGCCTGGATTCTGTAGTCCTTCCAATTTTATTCTGTAGATAGTGCAGGATGGTGGAAATAATCCAATGCACCCAGCAATAAATAGAGAAGGAAGTCCACTAAACTTTTGGCCTGGGTTCTGTTCTCAAGCCTCCTCAATAATTAAGAGTTCAGATGGGAGCCCCTGGTGCCACGCAGTAAGACTATTTTTTTAAAGTAACTACACATATATATGACTTAGTCATGTGAAAACCTCAGTACAAGAATAAAAGATCAGTGAAACATAAAGGACAGGCCCAATTTTAACTTGCTACTTAGAGGCTGAATAAGCTTAGCTAGCTACTCAGGAGGCTGAGATATGAAGACCACTATTCAAAGCCAGTTCAATCATGAAAATAAATGTGATTATCTCCAAAAAAAAAAAAAAAAAAAAAAAAAACAGAAGTGGAACAATGGCTCTAGTGGTAAACCACTATCCTTGGTCACAGAAGATTAGGGAGAGTGCCCAGTCACTTTCAAGCCTCAGGAATGATGAATGAATGAATGAGCACTTGCAAATGCACGTGCATGTATACGCGTGCATGTGTACACACACACTCTCTCTCTAACACACACACACACACACACACACACACACACAAATGAGTATTTCATGCAAAGTTCTTTTTTTACGGTGTTGTAACCTATTTCCCTGTATTAGTTTACAAATTAACAAAATCAGCTAAGCACCTACTTACATACAACTCATCATGTTTCTCTAAAGTGAACTCTCTTTTTGGAAGCATGCTTTATTTGAACCAAATGTAAATTATTCAGAAGTTCGATTTATCTCCCTCTGTTCTGTAGAATTAGATGATTGTTTAGCTTGGTCCAAGCAATATAATTTTGTGAAATCCTGCATCAAGCAATGTATTTCTTTCACTAGACGGGAAGCCTCTTTCAAACAATTAATAATAGGTTTTCTTCTCCTTGCTAGCATCTGTAGTTTTAATATCTTCTTATATTTCATGATCTGTCTGTGTATGACAAAGACTGCTGTGAAAATAAAAAGACCCTTTGCAGCACTTATCATTTATATACCATTCATAGATATGAAGGTGTTTAAATATTACTGAAATTGCTTTGGAATGAATCATGTTCACCTTGACTATCGTGAAAAAGAAGAATTGGTTCCTCAGATCTTTAGGTATGAACTTGATTGAAAGAAACAAAAGGAAAAGTGAGGAACAACTCGACACATACATTCAAATGAAACAAAACAACCCAAGAAAACAAATTAATTAAGTACTGAAGAACCTGCAGGGAATGCAAAGACTTAAAAAAATCAGCTATGACAAGCTTATGAAAATCCTGACTACATGGGAGTCTACTCTTGTGAGGATAGAGGTGAAAGCCCAGACTGGACAAAGATGTGTACACAATGCCATGCACCTGATATTCTAAATTCCAGGAAGAATAACATAATGTGGACTGAGCTCAAGATCATATACAAGTATCTGAAAAATAATCAAGATAATTTAGGGCTGGAGACATGACAAAGTGGTCAGAACACCCATTTATGGGGCACAAGACACTCAATTCAAACTCTAATATTATGGGCATTAAAGTAAAAAGCTATGATTTTAAATAATTGGAATAATTGTAAGATTTGAATATTTGAGTGGAAAATGCATGAGAGAGATAGAATGAACCCATGGTGCAATGCTTTCAACTTAAGTGAAAATATTTTCTGGTAGTTCAGAAAAAAAAGTTACCTTGCAAATGAGCATGGTTGTGCATTTGGGTGATGGACATACTTTACTTACACAGGTGTAAATTAAATAGATTTTATTTGGGTAGTTTGTACTTCTTGAACTAAGAGCCTTGATGATGTCCCTGAAATTTTTCTCTCAAGGCTACCACTCTACTACTTTGAGCCACAGTTCCAATTCTGATTTTCTGTTGATTGTTTGGTGATAAGAGGCTCCTGGACATTACTGCCCAGGATGACTTCAAACCATGATCATCAGATCTCAGCCTCCCAAGTAACCAGGATGCCAGGCATGAGCCATCGATAGTTTTAATAATTTAGTAAACTATACAGTTACTGAAGTTATTCATTATCATTATAACCTGTGTAATATATGTGTGTATGTATATAACAATGCATACAGATAGAAATATCTTAACATATTTTTGTATCTACAGTAGGTTTATGAAATCATCCATTATAAAATAAAATGGAGACAAAAGTTAATAAGGAGCAAAACAAAGGAAATAACCACATGTTTCTTGTTGTTGAATGGAATACGAATTGCAAAAATCAGTTTGGGAAAATTATCTGTACGTTAACAAAATGGATAAGAGCTATTAATTCCAATCCATCTGTTTGCCCATGTTGTGCAACCTCACACATGAGTGTCAAAATCAAACCACAATTTTTGCCTTTGCTTTTAACTCACCTGTTATAATTTACAGGTTACATGAAGTAATCAAATAAAGATTAAAATAATATTATGTGAGGCTATGAATTGGAGCTGAAAATTATATTAAATGTGATAATAGCTAATTTAATTGCATACTTCTTACTTTTACTCTGTGATGTCCCTCATTCCCACATTAGGAAAGTACATAGATGGTTCTCACTAAATTATATGTACAATTATGAAATAATGTATTGAAAAAATATGGGAACAATGTGGTTTTAGCTTATTTAGACCTGTAGGGGGAAGTGTGTTTTTGAGGACTTGCAATACATTGTGATGAAGATGAAGGGAGGGATGTTCTTATTCTGGAAAACTGGCTAGAGGATTGCTCCCATAAAGGTAGTGATGAATTCTACCAAAAGATTACAATAAAATCACTTTCACAACCATGTTCACTGCTGCACTATTCACCATAGCCAAGTTACGGAAACAACCCAGATACCCTTTGGCCGAGTGATGGTTAGAGAAAGTGTGGCACATATACACAATTGATTGCACCCATCCATTCTGAAGACTGTTACATTATTTGCAACGAAATGGATAGATCTAAAAATATATTAAGTGAACTAAGTCACTAAGTGAACTAAGCCAGACACACAAAGAACCCATGTTTTGTCTCATATTTGGAAGCTAGAACTTTATACAGGTTTACACAAATATATTAACCAAAGCGTGCTATTTGCAGAGGAGTATTTCAAAGGTGTAATTTCTTATAAAATTGAAGTTTTAATCCAACAAAATATATATCAGGAAACTATCACTTGGAAGATGTGAGGGGAAGTCAAAAGGAAGGAATAAAGAGAGTTATGGAGGAAGAGAGTGAAGGTGTAATATTCAATGCAGATAGTATGAAACTAGAAAAAATTAAAGTGGGGTGAGGTTTGGAAGGGTGTGGAAAAATTATATAAAGATCCATTATACTTAAAAAAATACTGATATGTTGAATGGAAATTCCATTGTCCAAGTATTTAAGATAATAAAATATAATTAAAAACAATGGAGACATCTGATCTTAAATTCTATTTCCATCTCTTTTAAAAAATTAAATTATTTGCTTTATAAATTGATCAGAGGGATGGATTTTGTAGTTAGCTAGATCATTTCACATCTGTCTCTCTCTTCCTCTCTCCCTTTCATGGTTCTCATAGGTAATATGATTGTTCCATAATTATCCTAATTTATTTTGCTTTTATATTTTTGGTTGCATCATTTCATTTTCTGCTCTGCCATTTCCCAATTCATTTACATAGAAAGCATTATTTCCTATTTTCTCATTCCTAGAATAAGCTGCACATGAAGACACCACTGGTCCTCATTTTCAGTCTGTACCTTTGAATACGGAGGAAAATCTTTCCTCTGCTCTCTACCAATTCCCTACTCTCCAGTTAGAATAATTTAGAATAGTAAAAATTAAAAAGGAGAAAATAAATAATAGTGAAAAAAAACAGATGCAGAAAATTTACTGGATTTTTCTGACCAGTTCATCCAATGTGAACTATTGGAGAAATACATGGACACCTCATTCTCACTGGCACTCAAAATCTCTGGCTAGGCAATTCTGATGAAGATGAGGAACAAGATGAAAAAGTAAGAAATGGTATCAATTGCAAAAGAAAAATGGAGAAGTATTCATGTAAATTTCTTCTTTGGTCTGCCGAAAATAATCGCCTTACTACAGTGTAGAGACTACTTTCCAAAAAGGCCACTCATGTGAATGCTAGGGATAATGATGAATATACACCTCTTCATCGAGAAGCCTACAGTGGGCACTTAGATATTGTCCATGAGTTGGTGGCTCAAGGTAGATATTCATGCAATAATCGTGAATGTCTGGACAACCCTGCACAGTACTTATACATGGAATAATACCAGAGTGGCTTCTTTATTTCATCATGATGCAGATACAAATGGCCAAACTAAAGGCTTCTTGAACCCCTTGCATCTTTCTGCTGAGAATAGAAATAGCAAAGTTATGCTAGATCTCCTTCTGTTGAACCATTATATAAAACCAGGTCTGAAGCACAACTTGGAAGAAACTGCATTTGATATTGCCAAAAGAATAATTATGTATCACTACCTCTTCGAAGTTGTAGAAGGCTGTAGAAATTGTTCTCCTAAATCCTAATGGTTTGGGTAAGTTTCTTAAATTTCAAAATTGCCAGTCCATCCTAGGTGTCCATACAAAATATTTTTACAATACAGCAGCAATATCTTACTTTAAAAATTCATGGATTCCATGGTATTCTTCCAAGTGAACTGCCTGACTTTGATATAAAAATATATTTGAGTTGTTTTTATACACCTATAATGATTTTTGTGATTTTTTAATCAGAAATAATTTTAAGTTATCTGTTGAAATTAGTAGTACAGAAACTAAAGATAATTCTGGTGCTTTTCTGAAACAGTGTATTTAAAAATATTTAGTATTCTGTTTGTATAATGTCCATAATCTATTTCATTCTCTCCTAGATACAATACTTTGAATTCAATATTGTTTTACAATATATAGGTTCATTAATAAATGTGGCCTTTCAGATTGCATTCCATATAGAAACAGTTTAAGATTCCTTTAATTCCTAGGTCCTTATAGAATTTTCTTTCTTTGGGATAAAATGACAATGTTATCATATTTCAAAGTTTTATAAAAGTTAGGCTATGTAAAGGCCTTTCTAAAAAGGTGAAGATTGAATACATTGATGTCAAACTAACATTTATTTCTATTAATTACATGTATTATTACACTTGTATATTTGTACTCAATTTTTAAATTACTGTTTAATTTCTTGCATCTGAAGAATGAAAAATATGGAATACTTCACAAATTTTCATATTATCCTTGTACAAGAACCATGTAAAACTCTGTATTGTAATTTGGGTAGACGTGCTGCTGAAGCATGTAGTATCCTGTAAATTTAAATAGTTAATGATGCAATCTTAAGACAGGCATATATCCTTGGTTGCCTATTTGTAACAAGGAAACCTTATTGTTCCCAAAATTTCTATTCATCTTATTTCTGTAAAATTCTGTGTATGGTGGAAAAAACATATTGTTTCTTCGATTGCTCACATTTGCAATTTTTGTCAATGATTATTTTAAGTCTTTTTCATTTGAAATTTGATCATACTTTGAAGCCTTTATAGCTAGGTCCAAAGGTGATGGCTTTTCAAATACTTATTTATCAACTGATTTAGCTTTGTGGAGCTAATGCATTGAAAGTAAGCCTTACTTAAGAGCTACTTCTAAACTTCAGCAGCATAAAATTTCCCAAATAAAGGCTTACTGGCACAAATGTCTCCCTGACCCTTTACCCTTGCTCCATGTAGGAACAGACCAACCAGAATATCTTACTCTGATAGCATAGATTGTCTTTCTGGAGCAAAACTAATCTTAGTTACAAGGGATCATAGAGAGACGAACAGTTCAGACAGAAATGTTCAGACTAGAAGGTCTTTTTTCAAAATATAATTGTTTATTACACCCTACTATTTCAAAAGTAGCTAAAGCCAAGAAGGTGAAAAATTATTCATATGCATGATTCCCTAATGCCCTGGCCTGTCTACCATCCAACCAGGCAGGAACTTACACCACTGATTTTCTATCACCAAATATATTCCATAGTTCCAGGAGAAGTCCATACGTTTCTCCTCGTTATTAGGCCTTAATTTGGTAATGTTTTCATCACAGTGTTTCCTCTTGTCTCTAGGCTGTACATCTCTGAATGGTAAGGCTTTAGTTCTAATTCTACCAAACACTGAGGTAGAGGTAATGGAATAATACTTTCAAACAGTTGCCTTTGATACCATAACCACAACAGAACAATGCAAAACATTTTCACATATTATATATAATTATATATTTTATATTTATATGTGCTGATTTTATATTTCACACAGTGAATTTTACTAGAATTAATTGATAATTTGACAAATTAATTGATATTTATTCCAATAAATAGATTGGAATATAAATAATCAGGATTAGAATATATATTAGAATATAAAAAGTATCAATGCAATGTTTTCGGTATAAACTTGTGATACCTTCTAAGTGTTCTTGGTTTCTGAATTCACATGGTAAAAAAAAAACAAAAACAATGTTGTTTTCCTCTAATCTATAAGGGATTTTACTCTGCTCATGTTTATTGTTTTAACTCGCTTGTCCCAAACTGATTTTCTCCATATTTCTGAAGCATTCCTACTGATTATACTCAAATTTTATTGATATGATATATAAAAGCTATTGTTCTTCTACAGGATCCACGGGTCCTAGGATCCCAGGTCCCAGTTATCCGCATCATCAGATAACTAGGGCAAGAGTTCTCACCTAGGCCCATGCAACATGCCAGCAGAAAGTAATTGAAGACCCATCTCAATTTCTCATTTCCTATATTTCAGGGCCCCAATTCCTTGAAATGCAGGAATTAGCAGTAAGCAATTTGGGAAATGCAAGGCAACCTAAAATGCAAAATGAAATCACAAAATGTGAAAGTACAGTAATTCAAGCTTTCAATTTTCAGATGACCATCCCATATGAGTGAACAAGACCACAAATGTCACAAGATTATTTGTAATACCCTTCTCCTAATGATTAATAAATGATTTCAGTCCAACATCATCAGGCCAAAAAATAGTTCCTGGAACGATAGATTCATAATTGTCTACCAATGCTAGGAATACTTGACATAGAGGTCAAATATAATTCAGGAAAACATTAATTGAGAAGATCCTTAGTGCTTCAAAACACTGGTACTTCAGTAAAACTTGGTTCTGTAGTATAAAATGTTGTCATTCTCAAGCAAATGATAACCTACATTGAATCTCCTGAAAGTATATTCTTTTTCAAATAAACTTTTTAAAATCACATTTGCCAAAATAACACTTTACAAGTAGATGATATTTAGTGATGTTACAGGTTTTTCATGTGTAAGGAGCAAGTTACAATAGAGTTGATTTATTTACACTGCACTAATGCCAAACAAGTTCAACCATTCATTAAAGTGTAGAAATAGTACCCCCCTCCATTTGTGCTTTTCAGTAGGTGCCTTCGAAAATTTGTTAACTAGATCAGCCTCCCATATTTCAAACCAAAACATTAGCTAATAAAGTAAATTTCATCACATAATAAGTACATTTTAAAAAGTCATGAATTGTTGCCTTATCATATGGTGTTTTATGTTTTCCCTATCTGTCTAGCATAGTAAGAAATATGATTTTAAGTCTTGAATATGGGTACTCATCAGATTTGACAAACATAAAACTGTCTTCTATTTTTATCATATTCCTCTACAGTAGTAAATTTTTAGTTTTCTTCTTTTGCCAAAACTTATAGTAGTAGAAAATATTATCCCATGTAAAATAAAGTAATCACAAACCACTGTACAAAGCCATTTATAAAACTGGTGGTTAGGAACACATTCTAAGGCATTTTTAAACTTTCTTGTTGACTACAGATTAGTCAAAAAAAACAATACTCTTTGGCGTCTAATTTGAATTAATTATCCATTTTTAATCGGAGGACCATCAACTTGAATGTTATCCGACTAGACAATATTTTCACAATATACTTACCAATATTTTGAAAAAAGAATAAATATAGTCCATTCTCATACTAAAAGGGAAAACAGTTTAATTCTATGGAAATTTATAACTTTTAAAAGTAAATAAGTTGTTAAGAAGACAGAATGTATGTGTTCTTCAACATTCCAATGACTAGTAACTACTCATTTTTAAATTCAGAAGATTCCATACCTGAGAGATTCAAAAAAGTACCGGCTTGCATGTTATGTAATTCTGCAATAGATGCATTTTCCAAAGGGATGTTACAGATTGAGGTTCAACAGAAAAAAAACACATTCTGGTAGAGGATAAAACTATGTAGCATTGGTAATAATTAATTCTTCAAGAGTAAGCAATTGTTTATCTCAGTAAGCTAGTTTTTTTATGACCATCAATCCCAATATTTATGATATAGAGTCATCCTAGCCCAACAGTTTCCAACTTTTAGGGTGCACCTCAAACTTCCCTTCATTCACATCATGAATAGCTTATCTCTATTGTGAAAAAATAGAACTCTACTAATGTGATGACATACATGTTCTGGAAAGAATACCATAATAAACTGGGTTGCATCATCCCACCCCCCACCCCCCGCCACTGGTATTCTTGAGATCGGAACACTTGTAAATATTATTTATATTTATACTTTTTAAACTATCTTTTAAATTCTGGATGCTAAGATTGGAAGATTACAGTTGAAAGCCAACCCAGGCAGAAAGATTCCCTAGATTCTTATCTCTAATAAACATTTCAGCAAAAGCCAGATGCAAGTGGCACTGAGGTTGAAGTGGTAGGGCACGAGTCTTGAGCATAAACAAGCTCAGAGACAGTGTCCAGGCCCAGAGTTCAAGCCCTAGGACAAACCAATAAAACAAAAACAAATCCAAACCTAACATTTTTCTCAGTGTATACAGTAGCAAATAATTAAGGAAATTGCTTCCTGTGTGACATACAGGTAGAAGAAACAAGATGTCACACGATTATTCTCTTCATACCATGTTATACCAAAGATTCCAAAAATGGCTCTTATTCTAAATTTATAAATTAATATCATCAATTTTTTGCCAACTCTGTCTACAACATTCACATTAAGTTCTAATTATAACTCTCTTGAAAGAATATTCTAGGGAAATAGAATGCAAAATCATTTGTGAATTTGTCATTAACTCTCTACTTAAAAAGAATTTCGTAGAATCCTATAGAATATAAAATTTCAAACAAAAACAAATTATTTTAAATCTAAATTCTAATTTAGCCAGATCTTCAAAATCCTATATTAGACGAACTTTGCTGTTTTTCCAGGCTTAATCTTTTGTAATCCTGCATCATTTCTTTGGGATACAACAGAATGATGATAACTTATTTTTCAAATTTTGGATGGGAATCATAAGTCATTTAACATCTAGGAATGTTCTGTAATGAAGAGAGAATTTAAAACACAAGTGAGGATTAAGTATGAGTTGCATTTCAACAGGAAATTTGACTTCTCAAAACATAATGACAAAATTAGCCCAAACGTCCAACTATGTATTCCTTTCTTGTTTGTTTTGTTTTATTAAGACAAAATTACCTGGTCCAGGGAACATATCACTATGTAATTCCATTATCTAATCTCCTGTCTTAATCTCAGTGCTAGAATTCTAAGCTTGTATCACATTGCCCTGCCATAGTTTCTTGGTTTATTTAATCTAGATACAGACTACCAATTCTGAACTTCTCCAGTGATATTATACACCAGAGTGACTGCTTAGACTGTTTTCTATTTTCAAGGATGTTCTAATATTTGACACAGGATATGAATATTTTCAGATGCACCTGTGGGATCTCTGATTCATTCCACCATGGATCTGATCCCTTTAATAATGATTATTGACTCTCTTACTATCTCTGATCCCTACCAATGAAATATTCTCAAACTTATTTGAAGGAAGTTCATTTGAGGACTTCTAATATTAAAAATTATCACTTGATTCTAGTCTTGTTCAGGACATACATTTATTGTTTTCTAACTTTTCTACACATTCTGAGAGTTGTTTCATTTGTGTATTTGTGTGTGCATATATAAGTGCTTCTTTGTCTATGTGTATGCTTGCATGTATGCATGCAAAAGCCTCAAGCTCTTATTCAGCTCATGACTGGTATTCCATCACCTGAGCCATTCTTCCAATCCAGCTTTTGACTGCTTAATTTTATATACAGTTGCAAAGAGTGTTCTGCCCTGGCTGGATGCAAACTGAACTTCCAAGATTCCTTTACATTCTTAGGTTTTATTTCTCAAGGGCTATCAAATTTTAAACTACAAACATTTTTTGAGGGTAATGTCTAAGCTGTATCCCAGATTTTTAACTCAAGAATTATTTTTTGTTTGTTTTGGTGGTTGGTCCAGTCATGGGGCCTGAACTCTGGGCCTGGGCTCTGTTCCTCAGCTCTTCAGATCACGGCTAGCCCTCTACCACTTGAGTCACATTGCCAATTTCAGCATTTTTCGTTTTTGCTTAAGTGGTGCTGAGGAATTGAACCCAGGGCCTCATGCAGGCAAGGCAAGAGCTCTACCACTGAGACACCTTCCCAGCCCCTAACTCAAGAATTCTTATAAAGATAGTTGAACCCACACATTACATACCCTGAGTGTACACTGTTAGGAATGTGATCGTAAGGTGGGTCATGTTGAGATATGAGGATTGAGGTTCAAAGCCAGCCCAGGTAGGAAAGTCCCAGAGACTCTTTTCTCAAATTAACTGAAAGAAAACTGGAAATGGCACTGTGGATCAAGTTGTAGAGCATTAGCCTTGAACTGAATAGAAGAGAGACAGCTCGCAGACCCACAGTTCAAGTGCCAAGACCACCGCCAACAAATATATGTGTGTGTTCATGTGTGTAAAGAAAAAAAGAAATGTGATCTTAGCCACCAGTTCATTGCTAGCATAATCCCTGCTCTCACAAGATGGACATTTTTTCCAGTTAATTCCATGTTGTTATATTTGACTTGCATTGAAAACATAATCATTCTTCCATTCTACTTTCTACAAAGTTGCATGATTACCAAACATGATTTACAATGGGATTGGCCTCATACTTCATGTTCCACGTAGGAGTCTTGCTTTCTGTATATCACTCCGATAAATCTACATACTGGACTTGGCTTTTTTGTTTCAATGTTGCCTTATTTGTAGTCTTCTATATTGTATTGAACCCTTATACTTAAACACAGAACTTCTCTTTCTCCTATTATTGCTATTGTTTCCTTACTGTTAGCTCATGTACACTTGGGAAACAATGAACAGCACATACACTCACAAAAAGAATGTTCTGAAAACCTTCCCATTTAAAATTCACCTTTATTTACAGAGAACTTACAAAATTTGAACTCAATGTACTCATGTATAATGTATGTATAAGCAATATAAATTTTATATTTTCCTTTTACTAAGTTGTCTCTGAAACACGTGTTACCTTTCAGGTCCATAGGTGTTCTAGTGTTATTTCAGTGAAGCCAGAAAACATTCATTACACCTCAAGCAGCACCATCGATTGTTACTGGAAGTAACTGTTACTGGATTTGGAAACTGACCCCAGGAGAGGAATGGAACATAGAGGAATAACAAAGTTCAAGTTACTTTGTGCTTTCCTTTTTACTGTACAAGAAAAGTATCCCAAGGCTTGAAGGAAACTCTGCCCCTGGCTTTTTCGAGTGTGTTCTTTACTCATATAAAATTTTTCTGTAAACTTCTAGTTCATGTGTTACAAAAAGAAATAATGTACCATTTGAAGGCCAGCATAGAACAAAAGAAAAAAACATTGTTTTAAAAGTGTTCTCCAGCAAAGGAACAAAGACATGGAGGTTTTAAAGTGCCTTATGGATGGATATTTCAATCCAGAGATGATTCTCTTGATGCAGGAGTCAGTTATCAGTTCCTTTGGTCTAGTCCTGAGTTCTCCAGAGCAATAAGGATTCCAAAAAAGCAGGATCCAGTGAGTTTGATCAGCAAAAGGAGCATCTTCTCTGACCAGTACTCCTTTAAGGAGGGTCCCAAAGAAATATCTGGGATTTTTGTTTGCTTGTTTGTTAGTTTGTGCTGGTTCTGGGTCTTGAATCCAGAGGCTGGATCTTGCCCGTGAACAGTTGTCTTTCCTGCCCACCTGCCCCCAAAGCTAGTACACTACTGCTTGAGCCAAAACCCCACTTCTGGTTTTTTGGTGTTCAATTTGCGATAAGAGTTTGACAGACTCTCCTGCCTGGTTTGGCTTTGAATTAAGATAGTAAGAAAGCTAAGTGACATCAACTGTATAGACTTCTCTTTTAAAACAAGAAATATTAGATGAAGTTTATTGTAAAGCTAATATTTGACAATTTTAAAGGAAGAGAATATGTCTAGCAAAGAAGCCATAACGTAAATAATTCAGCAAAAGTAGGTGCACTGAATCATTTTGAAATTACCTTTTTCTGCTTGAGAAAATTATTGATCTTGTTCTTCCTTTTGGGGAAACTTAAGGTAATATTTGCACTTTTTGTTGGTTGTGGGGCTTGAACTCTGATCCTGGGTGCACTCCCTCACCTCTTCAGCTCAAGTTGAGCACTCTACCGCTTAAGCTACAGCACCACTTCTGGGTTTCTGGTGGTTAATTGAAGATAAGTGTCTCATGGACATTCTTGACCAGGCTATCTTTGAACCGCAATCCTCCGGTTTCCTGAATAGCTAGGATTACAGGCATGAACCACCAACGACCAGCTCATATTTGCGTTTATGTGTGCTGAACGACACTATGTAAACAAATAATGGAAATTTGAATCAAATGATGGCATTGCAGCTTTTCAGAAAATTTGAGGTAACAATAAATATGTCCTCCTTGTCCATGTGGTTTCATTAATAACTCATCAGTTATGGGACCCTTAAATGATCATTCTCTTCGGTCTGTGTAGGTATTTAGTATCAGGAAATGTTCATAGAGAAACATAGAAAGACTAAGATTTTTAGAAAGCGAAGAAGATAAAGTAAGAAAAAATAGCACAGAAGGAGATACATTTATTAAGAGGTAGCGTAAGAGATTTAGAATGTTAAAGGTAATGAGGAATAAGGCTAGTTGATAACTATTTGTTCAATATCCAAAAATGGTTCTCTAAAACAGTTTCTGGTATACCTTACTTATTACCACTTATTACTTAACTCTGGAATTATTCCTTCTCTTCTTTCACAACTGATAATTTGCCTCTGCTGTTTTGGTGAAATAAATGACCAAAAATATTTCCAAATCTCACTTAGACTACACTTCTCATTGTGATTAGCAGTGACAATTCAAAAACCTGGAATCTTTGAATTTCCAGAATTAATCTTCACCTGACATCTAAGTACATCCAAGACATTAATTGCTGTGACCTAATGAACAAAACTTTTTTTTCAACACAATATCCTAATATAACTAAAGTTCATGAATTAGGGACTATTGTCAGGTGTCAGTAGGCATGAGCAATAATATATTCCAAGTATGGGTTCTTTATTTTGCATTTACTAATTATATGTTTTTTGGTTTGGTTTTGCTTTGGGATTTTTTTGTTTTTTTTGCTCAAGGCTATCACTGTACCACTTGAGGCACAGCACCACTTCCAATGTTTTTCTGTTTATGTGGTACTGAGGAATTGAACTCATGGTTTCATGCATGCTAGGCAATCACCGTATCATGAAGCCACATTCCCAGAGCCCTGAATGACTTTCTTAAGTTGACATTACATTTTCATTCAGTAACTATGTACCATAGTATTGTCCAGGTGATAGAAAATAATGTAGAAAAGAATACAATAAAATAAATCCAGTAAGGCAAGATGGACAATGAATAACCCTCACAGTCTCTCAATGGCACAGAGGGTTTACCTCATGGAGATCAACACGCTGAATGAGACAGCTCCTGACCCACAGCCTACCTCCAGAATGAGTGGGCCATCTTGGGTTCCAGCCACCTGGGGACGTTGTGCCACCTCCTACAGCACCCATTCAACCAGTTCCTGAGAGAAAGAGAGAGAGAGAAATCAGAATTACACTTAAATTGGGTGCCAGTGGCATAAAACTCTAATCCTAACTACACAGGAGGCTGAGATATGAGGATCATGGTTCATAGACAGCCCAGGCAGGAACGTCTGTGAGAATCTTATCTCCAAAGAACCACCAGAAAACTGGAAGTGGCACTGTGATCTCAAGTGATAGAGCGCTAGCGTTGAGCTGAGGAGCTCGGGAACAGTGCCCAAACCTAGATGTCAAACGACTGAAAAGAAGTGGACTTCTCACCACAAGAAGTGGACTGAATAGCACCCATTGTCCTAGGGAGCATGGTAGAGAAGTCAGACCGAGCTTCCTGTGAATTTGAGGTTATAAGTAGGTCACCTGGCTTCTCTGTGCCTCGGTTTCCCCAGCTGCAAAATTGAACAAAGTGAAAGATCCCCTTCCTCATGGGATAGGGTAATAATGAAAGAGCCATGTTTCGGTTCATAATCCCACACCTGTTGCACTATTAATAACAAGCCCCACCTGAGCCCTTTCTGGTATCTTCCTGTCATATGCTCACAGAATTGCCAAAACCTTATCTAAAGGTCGCTCCCTCTCTGCCTAGCCATTCCACAGAGATCTCTCTGTATAAATCCCTTGTTTCCTCACAACTGTCCTGTGAGGAGACAGGTCCAATGATTGAGGCCCTACAAAGAGCTTCACGTGTGGTCAAGAATCTGTTGCTGTGGACTGAGTTTGGGATAATCCATCTACACCTATGACTGAGCATGACACCACATGTCTATCATCCCAATTACAGAGGACCAGGCCTGGTGGAGCATATCTTTCACAGGAGGACCGTGATCCAGCCCAGCCTGATCATATTTAGTTTCTATCTCAGAAATGCTCAAGACAGAAAGGTGGCTCATCAGAGCCAGGGAGAGGAAACACCCAAAGGGGACATGGTGCCTCCAGAGGGGTATTTGACCCAAGGTAGGTTGGTGTTGGGGCAGCCACTCACCTGTGCTGCTGGGAGAAGCTGTTGGCAACTGCTCCAATTGGGGCAGCAGCGATGGTGGCAGCATCGCGGACACATGGGCCCAGAGCAGAAGACTAGGGGCAGGGACCAGGTCAGGGATTTAGGCCTGCTGGCAGCACGGCCTTTCCTGAGGTTTGAAACCTGGCACCATGTGAAGGGAGTGAAAGGGCCAGGTGGGGGTGGGAGCATCAATTTTCTACTATACTCCAAAGTCACCTCAAGTCTCTTCCTCTCCACTCAGCCACCGCTACTTTCCTCAACTGCTGGTAATGGTGTAAACTAACAGAGGGAATCCCAGTGCTACCTGGCAACATGGAATGTTGCGTGGCCACCATTCTTGTATTCCATTGGTCAGAAAGAAGCATAAAAGAATGGTGGTGTGGCCAGAATCCTGTGAAGCATGCAGCATGGGTGGAGTCAAGAACACAACGGTTCTCCCAAGCCCTTTTCCCAGGAAATTCTGTCCAATTCAGTTGGAGAGAAGAGGGTGACCTGCTTTAACTGGATGGCTACACAGATTGTTGTGTATTTCTGTTTGTTGCTAGTCCCAGACCTTGAATTCAGGGTCTGGGCACAGTCCATGAGCTGCTTTTCCTCAAGGCTAGTCCTCTACATTAGAGCCACAAAGCTTCTGGCTTTGTTGGCACTGAAGTTGGACAGGGGTCTCAAGAATTTTCCTGCTTAGGGTGACTTTGACCATGATCCTAATATCACAGCCTTGTAAGTATCAAGGAGGTCTGCTGAGAGCCACTGGTGCCTGCCTAATCACTGGTCTTGTTTATGTTCTTGGACAGACTGGTGAGTTCCCTATCCTCAGGTTGAAGTGGTGGGAGCTGGAGCCCACTATTCGAGTCCTGGTCCTGCCACCTCTAAATGGTAGGAGATCCTAAGAAACTTGTTCCTATCCATGCGATTACCAATGGAATGTGATATAAGTCATGATTGAACAATTCTTGAATAATTCTAGGATAAAATTATACACAATTATATTACACTACTCTGATTGATTTTAGTTAATATTTTATTAAGTATTTAAATAATCACATTCATTAAGTGGAGGCATAACGACATACCTAAGAATGGGGCCTCACATACTATAAAGGTGACATTTTTTCTACCAGGACTGGGATTGGAACTCATAGTCTGGGTAACTCTGTTGCACTGTGTGGGAAGAGGAAACTTGCTTCCTTGAAGTCAAGAAATTCAAGTCTGTTCCTTAGGCCTGAAATCGATCCCCAGCAATAGAAAAAACCCTATTCATGTACAATTTACATCCATGTTTTATAGTTATACACATATGTTGACTCCATATTGTGTTCAGTGTAGTTATTTTATTTTTTGTTTTATTCATGTATTGACCATTTATTATAATGACTATTATAGCAAATAGAACATTGACTACATAGGATATAGGTCTACATATGTATTCCACCTCATACCTGACACGCAGAAGATTCACAGTAAAGGAAAACATGTGTCACCATCAGCTTCTTAATCCATGATTCATTGTTTGGAAGTGCTGGCATCTGAACTCATGGCCTACAAGGCCAAATTCATGAATTGGTGAGTGTAAACACACCATCCTGGGGCAAATTGAGCTGACAGGTTGTTCCCAGGACCTGAGAATGGGCCCCAGGGGTTAACTCAATAAGAACAGATTGACATGCAAATGGCAGTATGCTAAGAAATATATATATTTATAGAGTGCCAGAGATGTCTATACATTATTTGGTTACATAGACTATATTCCTACCAATTCCTGGGTATTTATTTTGTGTCCATGTTATTAATGTTATTGTTTTCATTCTTAAAATATTAATGAAAGCACTCAGTGTCCTGAAATTATTGTGTTCCTGTAAATAATAATATTCTTTTAATGCTTCATAAATATTAAATAAAATCAACCAGCCTTCTGAAATGATGCTGTTTAATTTTATAGGATCATGATTCACGATCAACTCATTCAGCAGTGACATTGACAAAATTCTAGTGTTATTCCTTTGGATGGGAACCAGTTTCTTAGTACCTCCTGTCATTGGTTGTTGTCAGGACGGGGATTCGCAATGAGGGCCTATGTTGCCACGTGGGCTTATGGCTTCCCTGATAGTCTGCCAGCCTTCAGAAATGCAACATGAAGTAACCATTGCAACAGTGTCATTCAGACCCATAAGGGTCACTGTGCAAATCAAGAAAACATATAAGGCCACATTTTTCTGTGCATTGTTTTCCCTACAACACCTGGGGGTGTAGGACCCCAGCAGCACCTGGGTGTCCAGTGGCTGCACCCCATCCTAGGGTTATCGAAGCTAAGGCGGACTTGCTACGACCTGAGTTCAGGCCCCATGCTGAGAAAAAAATTAGCTCCCTGGCTTGCAATTCACACAGTTTATACTTACAGGCTTTGGATTTGAACTCAGGATCTGGTTAAAACTGCAGCAATGTGGATAAAGGGGAAGATCACCTTACATGAAGATTAAAAAGTCAGGCATGTTCACTAGTCCTGAATTCAAGACACAGCCCTGGAAAACATACTATTTATATGTATTGTAAAGATAGGATTTATACTTACCTATAGGTGTTCAGTCCATACATGTTTGCTGTAGTTGTTCCTTGTATCTTTTGTTTTATTCATTTATTTACCATTGATTTTACTATGATGAAACACATTCTGTTTAATACATTGATGAAAAACTATCACAGAATATCCATATTTGGAGAAATGTTCTCCATTACGCCTGACCCCCAGAATTCTCAGAGAAAAGAAAAACAAGTTTCACATTCTCCTTCTTACTCCACAATCCACTTCTTGGTAGTGCTGGGATCTGAATTCAGGGCAGAGCAAAACAAATTGGCCAATCAGTCAAGGTGATCATCTGAACCTGTGAGCAACTAAGGAGTATGGCCATTCCCAGAATCTGACATTGATCCCCAGGGTGGTCCACTATAGTCATAAATTCATAATTTAAACATAGGATCTATGTTGACATACATGTTTGGACAGCATCTTGTGTTCAGTGCAATTATTCTCCTTTTTTTGTCTCTAATTCATGGAGGTATTGTGTATTTTAATAAATATGGTGACAAGAATAACTGTGCTGACATAGATGACAACCTGTTCTGATAGTTACAGGGTTGTCTATCATATTCTCCATCATATTTGAGACGCAGGACTTTCAAAGGAGAGGATAAAAGGCATAATGACTGGCTTCTGACATCAGGATGAATCTTTTGTCACGGCTGGGATTTTAGCTCAGGTCTGGGTAACTCTGTTGCACTGTGGGAGAAGGGGAAGCTCACCATCTTTGAAGAGTAGAATGTCAGGTCTGGTGCAGGGCCTGATTTGAAGCCCCAGCACTGGACAAAATAACAAGCCCACCTTTTTAAAACATAGGATTTCTCTTTAACTGAAGGTGTGGTATGCATCTTGCATTCAGTGTAGTTATTCTTTTTATTTTGTGTCTTTTTCAAGGATGTATTTTGTATTTTATTGCATATGGAGTGACAGATATAACTGTGCTGACATGGATGACAACCTATTCCCATGGCTAAGAGTTGCCTCTATAGCATTCTCCATCCTCAATGAGACCCAGGACATTCACAGGACAGGAAAAACTGTGCCACCTTAGGCTTCTCACATCAGAATGAATCTTTTGGTAGTGCAGGAATTTGAACTCAAAGCCTAGCAGGCCCAATTGGTGAATGTGTCATGGTGAGCTCACCAGGCTTTGAGCCACTAAGGAACTAAGCCATTCCTGGGACCTGAGATGGAGCCCTGGTGGGGGCCAATATAGTCATAAATTCATAATTAAATAGAGGATCTATATTTCCAAACATGGATGGGTGGCATCTTGCGTTTGGTGTAGTCATTCTCTTTGTTTTGTGTCTTATTCATTGATGTATTGTGTATTTCCTTGAGTATAGGATGACAAATATAACTGCGGTGAACTGGATGACAACCTATTCCCATGAGTATAGAGTTGCATATACATTCTCCTTCCTGGCTGAGCCCCAGAACTTGCACAGTACAGGAAAACAGGTGCAACGACTGGCTTCTCACATCAGGTGAATTTTTGGCAGTGCTGGGATTCGAACTTTGGGCCTAGGAGGCCCAACTGCCCAATGGGTCCATGTGATCACACCAGACTGTGAGCCACTAAGGAGCTGGGCCGTTCCCAGGAACTGAGATCGAGCCCCAGGGAGGCCAAAATAGTCCTCAATGATCATTCAAATATGGGATGTATATTCACATCCGTGTGTGGACTGCATCATGCATTGAGTGTAGTCATTCTCTTTATTTTCTATGTTATTCATGGGTGTATTGTGTATTTTCCTGAGTATATGATGACAGGAATAACTGGGCTGACATGGATAACAACTTATTCCCATGGCCACAGGGTGGCCCATGCATTCTCCGACCTAGCTGAGATCCAGGACTTGCACAGGACAGAAAACAGGTGCAACGATTGACTTCTGACATCAAGATGAATTTTTTGGCAGGGCGGGGAATATGAATTCTGGACCTAGCAGGACCAAGCGGTGAATGGAGTCATATGAGCACACCAGCCTTTGAGCCACGAAGGAGCTAGGCCGTTCCAAGGACCTGCGATTGAGCCTCCGCCCCCGAGGGGACAGCGGGGAGCACAACAGTCATCCATTCACAAGGTGAAGGTAATATGGAAATAAGTACACATTAAAATAGAGTAGGAGAGATGGTAACCTGTGTTGGAATCCAATCTGCGTGACTCCCGATTCTTGGATATTTCCTGATGCCTCCATTTCATACTGTGATGATTATTATCATGCTTCATCAACTGTTCTTTACAAATAATCGATACCCCATGAGTGGTGCCTATCATTTCCTACTTGCATCATGCACAAACTACTTATTCAAGGATGAGATCAATCACATTCCATGACTCATCCCAGGTCCAGAAATGAGTATCTCAGGATCTGCTGCCATTTCTTCTGCATACAGGGGCTGAATTCAAGCCTCAGGCCTGGAAAAGATACTCCTTATGTATATATATATACATATTTTAGTCCACTCATGGGCCTGAACTCTCGGCCTGGGCACTGACCTTCAGCTCTACACCTCAAGGCTAGCGCTGTATCACTTGAGCCACGGCACCACTGCTGGCTTTTTTTTTCTGCTTATGTGGTGCTGAAGAATCGAGCCCAGGGCCTCATCCATGCAAGGCAAGCGCCTTACCATTGAGCCACCATCCGAGCCCTCTTTATATATATTTTAAAGATAGGATTTATACTTCCATACAGATGTTCAGTCTATATTGTGTTTGGTGTGGTTATTTATTTTATTTCTTGTTTCATTCATTTATTTAGAATTTATTTTATTGACTCTGATGACACCTATACCATTTATTACATTGTTTACATCCTGTCACATAACATCCAGATGTAAGATGTGTTCTCCATCATGCCTGGCAGTGCCAGGATCTGAACTTAGTGCCTAGCAGGCCCAATCCATGATTGGGTGAGTTTGAGCATGGCAGACTCTAGCCAATGAAGATGTCAGGTGATCCCCAGACACTGAGATCGACCCCCAGGTTTGGCCAAAACAGTGATACATGGATAGGCAGACAGAGGTATACAGAGGTATACAAATATATATATATATATATATATATATATATATATATATATATATATATATATATATATGTAAAGAGTTCCATAGTCGTCTATGATAGAATAACACCTACTATGTTCCTACCAACTCTTAGGTATTTATTATACCCCAATTGAAGAAATATTATTCTTTTCATGCTTAATAAACTATTATTATGTTCAATCAGCATTCTAGGATTATTGCATCCAATTTTAGCATAGATCGATGTATAAAATACTCTTTCAATCAGTATTCCTATGAATAGGAATAGGAATGAGTCCCTTGTATTCTCCTGTGATTGATGTCAGGAATGCGATTTGAACCCAGGGCCTATGTTGAAAAATTAGACTATGGCTTCACTGATAGCCCACCAGCCACAAGCAATGGCAGCTCAAGTCCATATTGCAGCTTTGTCATTCAGACACAGGATGGTCACTGTCCAAAGAAAAAAATCGTAAAACCCCAGCTCTCTGCAGGTCACCAATTTTTGTGCTTTCCAATGATTTTTTCTTCCTGAAAGCCCTCTGGGCCCAGGATCCCAAGATGGGCTATGGAAACAGAGACTGCACACCAGCAAAGGGAGATCCAACCTGAAGTAGAATTTCCACTACCTGTGTTCAAACCCCATGCTTGGTCAAAAAAAACCAATTTATATATAAATTAATTATTTCACTAAATTAAAAAAATAAAGCTCTCTGGTTTGGAATTTCTGCCAGTTTTCTTTTCTAGCCTGCGATTTGAACTCAGGGTCTTGGTAAATCTGTAGCAATGTGAGCGAAGAGTTGCCATTACATGAGTTCAAACCCCGTGCCAACCAAAAATGAAAAACTAAGTCACTAACCTCGGTAGGGGGAGGTAATTGTGGAGATGGGAGGGAAGGGATGGTAGGGGAAAAACACAGTAGGAATAAACAATGCTCAATAAGAAATGTACTCATTACCTTGCTCCTGGAACTGTAACCCCTCTGTAGAACATTTTTACAATAAAAAATATACACAAAAAAGAGAAACAATGTGGTTCTCAGAGAAGCACTTTGGAGGTAAGGGAAGGACGTTTGAATAGCTGTACAAAACTCTACAATGCTTTTTTTAATGTCCAGTATGGAATTGAATAAACATAACTGCTTCCATCAAAAAAAATAAGTTACTCTCTTGGAACTGGGGTCAGTATTTCTGCCTTTGCTAGTTTTTGAGCTCACCATCCAGGTAACTCTTTTGTACCATGGGTGAATGTGAAGCTCATTGTCCTTGAGGAAAAGAAATTCAGGATAGTGTTCCCAGGGCCTGAATGAAGGCCCTGCAATGGAAGAAATATTTCTAAAAATGTGTAATACATGATATATACATATATATGCATGTTAATTTCATATTATGAATTTTATTATTGATTTTATATTGTATTTTCTTTGATTCATTTATTCATTATGGTATTTAGTATTATTATACACAAAATATTATATTTTGCACATCTATTATAAAATTATACATAATAATTTAGGGCATTGACCCATTTTAATTAACATTTTATTAAGTGTTGAAACATGATACATAATTGAATGGAAGCATTTGTCCCAGTCTTCACATATTTAATGTCCCTCCCAAGTATGAGCTTTGAGTTCAAGCCCAAGTCTGGCAAAAAAAAATTGAGCCTGGTGAGATATATTATTCTGGAACTCAGAGGAGGGACGAGGTTATAGTAAGAGGTAGGATAGAGAGCAGGTTCTGGAGGCTCACCCCTGTAATCTACTCAGGAGGATGAGATCTGAAGATTCCAACTGCAAGCAGGAAAGTCAATATGAGACACTTTTCTCCAATTAAACTCCCCAAAAGCCAGAAGTAGAGCTGTGGTTCAAGTAGAAGAGTGCTAGCATGGAGCACAAAACCTCAAGGATAGGATAGCATCCAGGCCCTGAATTCAAACCCCAGGACTGGCACACACACACACACACACACACACACACACACACACACACACACACACACACACACACACACACACACACACACCACACACACACGCGCGCGCGCGCAAACACAAACACACACACACACAAACACAAACACACACACACCAATATAGAGCATTTGCCAGTCAGCCTGCACAAGTTCCATCTCTAGCAACTCAATATTAAAAAAAAAACGATGGAGAAGGGAAGGAAAGATTTGCTCCAGGAAGTGATATAGCTAGTGCCAAAATTCCACAGTAGTTCTAATATGTGGGTACAAGACAGAGAGCCTCAGGCAGAAGGTATAGCATGGGCAAAGGTCCTGAGATGTGCTGTAGATCAGGTGGTGTGAGTGGTATGAAGGTTTTATGGCTTCAGAAAAGTCTGGCAGGAAATTCAAGGCTGGGTCAACGTTGACTTGAGTCATAGGGCAGAAGATGGGGTCCTAGAATGGTGCCCGGGGGAAGCTTAGCTTGGCTTTTCGCCAGGGACCCAAAGCCATTTCCTGTGGTTGGAAACCTGTTTTCCCAGCTCCTGACCCTCAGGCCTCCTTTGCATAGAGGAGTCAGGGCAAATGCAGGGAAGAACTCTTGCTTTAGAAAAGCTTCTAGCCCAATGCCACCAGTGGCTCAACCTCTGTAAATCCTAACTACTCAGGAGACTGAGATAGAGATCGAGGGTCATGCCAGCTCTGGAGAGGAAAGTTAATGAGACTCTTCTTGCCGATTAACTACCAAAATCCAGAAATAGAGATGTGGCACAAATGGTAAAGTGGTTACCTTGAAGGAAAAAAGAGATCAGAGCCAAGACCCTGAGTTCAAACCCCAATACTAGCACAGGAAAATTAAAGAAAAGCTTTCAGGAGCTCCTAGTCCACTGTGGTGTAAGGCCAGGTCACCAGGCACAGGTGGCTCAGCCTGTCCTCCTAGCTCCTCAGGAGGCTGAGATGTGAGGATCACGTTTCAAAGCCAGCCCAGGCAGGAAAGTCTGGGAGACTCAGATCTCCAAGGAACCTACAGAAAACTGGAAGTTGCTCTGTGGCTCAAGTGGTAAGGTGAAGAGCTGGGGGACAGCACCCAGGCCCAAAGTTCAAGCCCCATGAACAACACCTGGCTTGCTTAGACCTTACTCTGTAGCTCTAGGCAGAGTTCTTTCCAGTGGGTTCCTGAGGGTCTCCTAATGTCTAAGTGTCCTACAAGTCTTGATAGCAGCCTGTTTGGAGGACATTGCCTACAGAGCATGACACAGTAGCAGAGAAGTATCCAGCCGTGGGGCATGAAGATCATCAGAATGGCATCTGTCATGGGTGCAATGTGGATGAGAGCAGTAAATCACTATCTCAGACCACAGTTCTGGGCCAGGAGGGGCAGGAGCTGTAAGATGTCACACCAGATAATGCCAATCACATGAGTATCACAAGAGTGCTAATTTGTCAGTCAGACCTTGGGCAGGTGTTGAGATGTGCTCATGAAAGTTTTGTAGGCTCAGGAATCCACAGCCAACTGGCTGCTGCTTGTAGCAGTCACTATCCTAGGAGTCCGAGGGCTCATTGCCCTGCTTTCCTTATCAGTGCTTGGGGAAGAGGGGCAGATGAAGGTCTGGAATCATGGGCTGACTACCAAAGAGCAACCCTAGTGTCCTTCACTTGATCCTGTAGCCCCATGTTGAGATCGAGGGGCAGGTTCCATAGAACTTACTGCCATGGCCCAAACCCCTCAGCCCAAGAAGGACTTAGGGAGAAACCACTTGATCTGGCTTGAGAGTTTACTGTGACTATGACTCAGGACTGCCCTCCAATTGTAGCTCAGCTCATCCAGTGCAAAACTTATGCCCCAGAACATTGAGGTACTGGCTATACCAGTCTCTCATCCCCCAATTCCCTGGTCCTGGAATCTAAAGTATATGCCTCTGTATTCTGGGAATCCAGAATTGTCTAGAAGTACCTGAGAGGCCCAGCTGTTGCCAGAAGATAGATTTGCCTACAATAAGGTATGTTGACATTTCCTAGACATCGAACAATACATCAAAGCCACCTTGGCCTCACCTCTCATGTAGCCCCATATTATCCTTGTTTGGGGAGCCTTCAGTCAGCTATCAAGGTCGAGTTGGCCAGAGCCACTGGCAACCACCCTTCCCCCACACTACTGCCAGCCTGCTGGGAGTGGGAAATGCAGCCAGGGTCCCAGCTGAGAAAAAGACAGGACACAGCATGAGTCACCCTGGCCCCCAGAGGCAGGAGAGAACATATGCCAGCCGGCCGTGAAGACCCAGAATCCCCTGGATGAGGACAAAGATATGGACAGCCAGAATTGTGTCCCAAGGAAAAGATGGAATATGCAGGTCTCTGGCAATTTGGGACTCATTGTAGACCATGATAAGGGACTAAACACAAGGTTGCTATTGAGGAAGGGCTCCATCCAAGGTTAGGAAGAGGCAGACAAGCACCCAGGAAGTGGGTAGAGAATGATCAGGGAAAAATACACACACATAGAAACACACACACACACACACACACACACACACACACACACACACACACACACACACACACACACACACACACGGGTAGCCCCAGAACTCAGCAGTCCCTGAGAAACTGAACATCCCAAACTCCAAGAAGATGGCACTACCATCATCAGGCCAAATGTTGACAAAATTCAGAGCCTCTCACACATCTGGAATGGCTCAGAAAACAGCATGGCATTTTTTACTGTACACCCCACTATGAAGAAAACTCAGCCACAGCATTTTGGTTGTCAGTCATGAGGTTTGAACTGCGTGCCTGCGTGCTATCCCTCAGCTCTTCAGTTGAAGGTGTGCGCTCTACCACTATAGCCATAGCACCAATTCCAGTTTTCTGGTGCTTCCCTTGAGTTAACATCTCACAGACTTTCCTACCCAAGCTGGCTTTGAACTGTGATCCTCAGATCTCAGCCTCCTGAGTAGATAGGATGACAGTTGTGAGACACTGGCAGTGCCCGGTTTCAGCCACCTTCTTACAACCAGGGGAAATCCAAAATGTCAGGCCATAAAGCACATGCAACCCTTCACTTTCAGACTTTGAAACTAGTATCCAAAGCCATTCTTCCTTTGTTGGAGAGAATATAATCGACACTGCCCTCCAACCCTACTCCCATTCTCCCACTCCCTGCCTAAGATAGGCCACAACCTCTGGAGTTCTTGGTAAGACAACGCCCAGCCTGCTGTAACTTTACACTTGGGCAAACGTGGGGAGTTCTTAGAAATGGCTGTACACTAAGGCCAGAACCTGGTGTCCCAACAACAGCAACCCCACGCCTTCACCATCTCTGGCAAACAAAGGGTGTCTTTCTTTCGTGTTTTTTTGGATAAGGGGCTTGAACTCAGGGCTTGGGTACTGTCCTAGATGATGAATTTGCTCAAAGCCAGTGCTCTACCACTTGAGTCATGGCACCACTTCAAGTTGGAGATTGGAGATGAGAATCTCATCGGAATTTCCTCCTTGTGCGGGGAAACAAGACCCTCTGGATCTCAGCCAGGATGAAAGGCGTGAGCCATCAGTGCTTGGCCTATTATGTCTCATTCTTTACAATTTCCATCTAGTCTTCCTCTAGACACTACCACCTAGACTCTCCTCTACCTCCCTCAGGGACAGCAAAGGGAGGCTCAGAATCTGGGAAGGACCATGGGCATAAAAGGGGCCCCATCACATCACTAACCCTTTCTAAGCTCCCATCCACTTCCTCTGGATGGCCTGGATGTCTGGCGAGATCAGACCTACTAGGACTTCTTAGGCCTGCCCTGTATCACACCCCCCCCCCGTCACACCCAACCTGTATCTGAGAATTTCTGGGGCCAGCTGCTCCATGTCCCAGTGGAAGACGTTGGAAGGTTGCTGATAACTGGGTCCAGGGGTGCCCAGGGCAGAAAGAGTGTCCAGATCCCCTCTGTCAAAGAAGGAGACACAAAGCATGAATGGATCTACTAAGTGCTACAGTGCACACCATCCACCTGTCACCCAGGTCCCTTGGAGTGAAGTTTTACCTTGACAGATCTGGGGCTTGAACTCAGGGTCCAGGCGCTGTCCCTGAGCTTCTTTTGCTTGATGTGAGCACTCTTCCACCACAGCCACAGTACCACTTCTGGCTTTTTCTGTGTATGTGGGACCTAGGAATCGAACCCAGGGTTTCCTGTGTGCTAGGTGAGCCCACTACTGCTAAGACAAAATCCCAATATTGGATGGCTATTCTTCTGTGACCCCTTAGGCCTGACTCGGGACAGTCTGGCACATCTTTACCGAGTATCTAACCAGCAGCCTTGTCTGGAAAAGAACACGCTCTGCTATGTTGTCCTTTATCTATGGCATCTTTTCTCTCTGTGCTTCCTGTCCCATCCTCCTTCTTAAGCAAGACCTCCTTTCAAGTGCTGCCTCTAAGAAGCCCTCTCTAATCACCTTGGCAGAGGGGGATCTTCTCCACTCTGCAGGCTTTTGGCTTTGTCATGCTCTGCCTCAAGCTGGTGAGGTTGAGAGCGGACAAAGGCGAAGGCCTTGCTTTCACCACCCAATTTCTGAAGGCTCTGATACACTACCCAGGGACCAGTGCGGAATCACACTCTGTGAGAGAGCACTTGAGGCCCAGGCAGTCTAGGGGCAACAAATGGGGCCATTTCTTGTGTGGGTTTTTTTTTAATTTAATTTAATTTTATTTGTGAACATACTGTACAGAGGGGTTACAATTGCATGGGCAGGATAATGCGTACATTTCTTACCAAGCATTGCAGCCTCCTCCTATGTTTACCCTTCACATCACTTCCCAGCCTCCCCCCTCCCCCCAAATCCCAATCCTTCTCCTGCCCCCCTTCCCCCCCCTGCACCGACGTTGTAAAGCTCGTTTTGGACATGACAACTTGTACTTCTCATTGTTGCAACAGGTCCACCTGTATCCTTAAACAACTGGTTTTTCCCCATCTCCTCCACAAGTTATACTGACATTAAATATAGTGAAAGCAGGGGTTATACTGTGGGGGAGGGACATACAAAGCAACAAAGAGATAATCTTATAAATGCGTTAGAAACACATGCATGAAAGAAATAAAACATTAAATTACATATCTAAGGGTTCATTTTCCTGCCATCACATTATCTGACCTTTTCTGCTTGACTCATACATATACTAGATATTGCAAATAAGGGAAATCATGGGACCTATGTTTCTTTGGGCCTGGCTTACTTCACTTAATATAATTTTTTCCAAGTTTTTCCATTTCCTAACAAATGGGGCAATGTCATTCTTTCTGATGGAGGCATAGAATTCCATTGTGTATATATACCACATTTTCTTGATCCATTCATCTACTGAGGGGCATCTGGGTTGGTTCCAGATCTTAGTCTTGTGTGGGTTTGAACTGAGGATCTGGGAGCTGTCTCTCTGAGATTTCATGTTCAAGGCTGCTACTCTACCACTTGAACCACAGCTCCACGTCTGGATTTTTGGTGGTACCATGCATAGAAGTGTCTTATCACCTTGCCAGCTTATGGCTGGCTTTGATCTTTGATTCTCAGATCTCTGCCTACTGAGGAGCCAGGATGTCAAGTGTGAGCCTGAGCCAGACAGGCTCCAGAACCTTTCCTTTGAGCTTATGTTTATCTCGTGTCAACTAACAAGCCCTAGTTAAAATAGTCATTTATAGAGGATCATGTTCCTCTCCTAGGTCAGTTAACCCAAGGAGATAAAATATCTTTGGAAAAGGCTAGTCAGAGTTGGCCTAGGTGAGTGTGTATGTGTGTGTGTGTGTGTGTGTGTGTGTGTGTGTGTATGAGTTTCAGGGATACCTACCCCCATCTTTCTGGTGCTTCTTTCACCCAGAGGTGAGTACATCCAGGATCCCCACCCCAAGAAAGGTGGGTAGGGGAGGGTACTTAAGGTCACATCAAGTGGGATGATCTGAATTCTATCCTGCAACTGAAGCCAGGAGAGATAATAGAGAGAAGGAGAGATTTAGAGGAACATCAAGGGAAGCCCCTTACCTTTGGCTTCAAGTACCAGAGAAAAGAATGTATCCTTCCTTTTTGGTAGTAAGAAAACAAATGTCCATTATTCATTTTTTTTGTGTGAGTCCCAGGTCTTGGATTCAGGGACTCGGTTTCATCCCTGAGCTTCTTTTACTCAAGGCTGAGGCTCTAGAACTTGATCCACAGCACCAAAACTGGCTTTTTTCAGGGTGGGGTGAAGGAGGTCGTTTATGGGAGATAAGAATCTCGCAGACCTTCCTGCCTGGGCTGGCTCTGAGTCACGACCATCAGAACTCAGCCTCCCGAATAGGCCGGATGACAGGCAACAGCCACTGGCACCTTGTTGGGTCTTCGTCCGAACAAAAGACGGACGGACGGGGTCCGAGGAAAGGAAAGGTAAGTGTGGCACTCACCCGTTCCCCAGCCTCCCTCAGCCCAGGAGACAATCAGACACAGCGGGGAGCCAAATCCAGCAGGTAAAAAACTCGTTTATTAACAGAGAGCAGCCCCTTTTAAAGACAAAAAGGGCTGGTGGCATGGTAAGGGAGGAAGAGGAACCAATCACTGTCAAGGTCACACCCTATCATTCACCTGAGCCTTCACGGGCTGGTTAGGCACTGATCGGCAGGTCAATTGGGCTCTGCCCACTCTACTCTCTCCCAGCGCCATCTTGGCTGCCCATGTGCTCTACAGTAAATTAGGCTCTGCCCACTCAACCGCCTCTCAGCGCCATCCTTGCTGCCAATGTGCTCCACAGTACCTGACTGCCACCATCCATTCATAGTCCCCTAGATCCAGTGCTGGGCTACCTGCACTGCATCCTCCTTTTTGTGAGTTGGAAGCAGAACTGTGTGGGTTTGATTCTTCAACCGCCTACCTACCTTTGAGCATTGTTCTGGCTCAGTCTGATGCCGGCTTCCTCCTTATCCACAGCAATGACTTCGCGCTGTCATAGAACAAATGTCCCCCAGGAGGTGTCAGACCTGGGGTCTTTCCTCTGCACACTGACTCTACTCCTTGAAATGACACACTGCAGCAACATGAAGTAGACAGAGTGAATTCAGTTTCTTATAATCAGGGTCTGGCCAGATAGGTGGCAGTGAGGATCAGAGGCTCAGGATAGTGCTGTGCATTTGGACAATGCGATGCCTCCTCATCCACTTTCCTTTAACTGTCTTAGCAGAGGGTAGTGGGGAAAGACTCACCAGACAGACTGACAATGAGTAACCATCACAGTCTACCCCGGGCACAGAGGGGCTTACCTAAGGGAGCTAGTTCCACAGTCCAAGTGGGAATGATCCTGACACACAGCCTACCTCCAGAATGAGAGGGTCACCTTGGGTCCCAGCCACATGGGAATGCTGAGCCAACTCCTCCAGGACAAATTCAACAAGTTACTGAGAGAGAGACAGAGAGAGAAAGAGAGAGAGAGAGAGAGAGAGAGAGAGAGAGAGAGAGAGAGAGAGAGAGAGAGAGAGAGAGAGAGAGAGAGGGAGAGAATTACACTTAATCAGGCTGCCGGTGGCACAGGCCTACAATGGAAACTACACATTGAGATATGAGGATCATGGTTCATAGCCAGCCGAGGCAGGAATGTCTGTAAGATGCTTATCTCCAAAGAACCACCAGAAAACCAGAAGTGGTGTTATAGCTCAAGTGGTAGAGCCCTAAGCTTGATCTGAGCAGCTTGTGGACAGTGCCCAGGCCCAGATTTCAAGCCCCACGACTGACAATAAGTGGACTTCCCACCACATGAAATGGACTGAATAGCACCCATTGTCCTAGGGAGCATGGCCGAGAAGTCAGGCCAAGCTTCCTGTCTCCTGGGGGTCATGAGTAGGTCACCCAGCTTTTCCGTGCCTCATTTGCCCCAGCTGCAAAGCTGAACAGTGAAGGATCCCCTTCCTCATGAGGATAGGGTAAGCATGAAAGAGAGCCATGTTTTGTTTCATAATCCCATACCTGTAGCCTAATAAATAGCAGGCCCCTTCTGAATCCTTTCCAGGTTTCTTCTTGTTATATGCTCACAGAATTGCCAAGAAACGTATCTGATGACCGTTGTCTCTATGCCTGGCCCTGCCCTAGATTTCCCCTTGTATTGATACCTTGTTTCCTCACAACTGTCCTGTGAGGAGACTGAGGACCAATGGTTCCAGGCTGAATGCAGAGCGTCAACTGTGGTCAAAAATCGGCTGCTGTGGACTAAGAGTTTGGGACAGTAATCTAAACCGATGAATGAGCATGGCGCTACATATCTACCATCCCAACTACAGAGGACCAGGCATGGTGACACCTGCCTGTCACAGGAGTACCATGATCCAGCCAAGCCTGAACATATATGGAGTCTCTATCTCAGAAATGTCCAAGACAGAAAGGCTTGGCTCCCATGGAACAAGACCTGATTGGAAAGCTTAAGCTCTTGAGTTAAAACCTTAATATACCAAAAAGAATCTGAGACCTGGTGCTAGACGCTCATGTCTATACTGCTACCTACTCAGGATGCTGAGATCTGAAGATCACAGGTCAAGATTTAAAGTAGGGTTGGCCTTGCCCATCAGACGTCATGATGAGATGACCCAGAGTCTGACCCATGCCAATAAGGTCCATACTAACAGGGCTCACAGCCTTAATAAGTGCTAACCACGCTCTCTGTCCCCCTGGGGAGCCAACCCCTAAGGGCCCCACCCCCAGGTCCTCCCGTGCTCCCTCTGCCACCAACCAGGCCCATGAGAGTAGACAGTTCCAGATCACAAAGATCCCTTGTTTTTATAATTTAAAGGTGCTGAGTCCCCTTCAAACGTCTCACCCTTCCAAGCCCCCAGACCTCAGCCACAAAGTCCATGCACCCCCCTAAAGACAGCGGTTAGAAGTTACCAAAGGGTCCAGCACTCCTTGTAACAACCAACTTCTACACACACACACACACACACACACACACACACACACACAGAGCCATCATGGGTGGCTCCTGTCTGTCATCCTAGTTATTCAGGAGGCTGAGTTCTGAGGACCACTGTTCAAAGCCAGCCACTCAGGAAAGTTTGTGAAGCTCCTATCTACACTGAACCACCAAATAACCACAAGTGGATCTGTGGCTCAAGTGTCAGAGCTCTAGCTTTGAGCAAGATATCTCAGGGACAGCACCTAAGCCTTGAGTTCAAGGCCCAGTTCTTCTACCTCCAAACACACACAATCACAGACACAGACAGTCAGACAGACAGACAGACACACACACACACACACACACACACACACATACAAGATAGCCCAAGGATTCTACAGTCCCTGAGAACAGAAACATGAACTCCCTCAATTAGGATCAGATCCCACCCACTAGAAGGTGGCAGTACCAACATCAGGCCCACTGTAGACAAAACATTGAGCCGCACATGTATCTGGAATGTCTCATAGACCAGTATGACATTTCCTATCATGCACACTGCTATGTGGAAAACTTAGTCACCTCTTTTTTGTTGTTGGTCAAGGTGTTTGAACTCTGGGCCAAGGTGTTGTCCCTCAGCAATTCAGCTGAAGGTGAGCACTCTCCCACTTGAGCCAAAGCAACACTTCCTATTCTCTAGTGGTCTATCATCAAGTTTCACAGACTATTCTGCCCAAGCTGACTTGTAACCACGGTCCTCACATCTCAGCCTTCTGAGTAGCTAGGATGGGAGTTGTGAGCCATGGGTGGCTTCTGGTTTCAGCCACCTTCATATACACAGAGGAAACCCATCTCGTCAGTCCACAAACTTTTTGCAACCCTTCACTTCAGATTTTGATACCCAGTATCCAAATCTATCCTTCAATGGAGAAAATAAAGACAAAACAATCACATCTGCACCCCTTCGCCCACTCCCTGCCTGCCACAGGACACGTCCTCTTGAAGCTGTGGCTTCAAACTGGGGCAAACTTGGGGAGTTCTTACAAATATCTTTACAGTGAGTCCAGCACTTGGTCTCCCAAACACAGCACCCTCCCCACACCCCCACACATCCACCATCATTTGCAGGCAAAGATGCCTTACTTTCTTTCTTTTTTTATGTTGTGGGGCTTGAACTCTGGGCCTGGGTGCTGTCCCTGAGCATTTCAGCTTAAGGCAAGCACTCAATTGCTTGAGCCACAGCACAACTACTGGTTTTCTGCCAATTCCTTTTAGATAAGAGTCTCAGGGTCTTTCCTGATCTGGCTAGCTTTGACCTGTGATCCTCAGATCTCACTTCCTGAGTACCTAGGATAACAGCCATGAGCTACTGGCACCCAGCCAAACAAACTTCCATTCCTGTCATCCTCTCCCCCCAGGAGAATGAAATCTGAGGACTGCAGTTGGATGCCACTTAGCAGCAAGGCCCATGAGAACTCTTTATCTCCAATTAAACACCCCAAAAAGCTGGAAGTGGAGCTGTGATTCAAATGGTAGAGTGCTATCTTGGAGCCAAGAAGATAAGATCCATGCCCTAGTTTCAAGCTTTTTCTAGCATAGACCCACCCAAGAAAGGGAAGCAAGTGGGCACATGGGAGCTCAAAGCTAACACATAATACTCAGGACTCGCAAAACAGACCCCATCCAGCTCTGATTCTCTAGATTCTATGTCCTAGACCATGGCAGTCTTAGATGGGACTGACCATGCACCAAGTTGGGACATTCAAATACAACCTCATACTGAAGATCCCCTGACCTTATCACTCAGGATCTCTCGCTGTCCTGCATGAAAACTAGGCAGTGAGGTAAGATCTAGTTATCCACCACATGATATGGGAACCAAAGGGATTCCTGGTCAAGGGACGGAGACTGGGGGGATCTAGTTCCCTCTTTGGGAGGTGAAAAGGGCTGCTCTATCCCAGAAACTTTCCTATGTTGTGAGTATTATCAAAGAAACAACCCTGCTCAGACCACAGTGCCTCTGATTTTTCCACCAGCCTCTACCCAGCTCTGCCCCAACTTCAGCCTGCCCTCTCTGAATCCTAGATCTGCCATCTATACTAAAGAGTGAGCCAGCCAAGGGACACACTTCCTGCCCTCATTCCCAGGCTGTCCTGTGTCAGTGGCATGCTTACCTCAGTCTTTGGTGAAGGAATGAACACCGGGAGTGGTATCGTCAGATTGAGCCCTGGAAAGTCCTAGTCCCTAAGGGTGTACTGCACAGGCATCCTGCAGTGAACGGCAGTCAGGTTGTCAATGATGAATCCAAGGTGCCAGGACTTTTAATAGCAGTGTGGCTGGATCAAAGGCTGGTAGTCTATGTTGTCAGGCGAGGTCATGGCTCCAAAGGCCTGACACACGTGACCCAGCATCATTCTCCCTCTTCAAATTCCTACTTATACTTTGATCCCCCCCCCTTGAAACTCTCTCACTCCAATACCTCCCTAGCCCTTTGAAACTTTCTTTTTATCTGACCAGAAAATAAACTCAATGAGGCTGGGCATAATTGAAACCTGGTGACCCACTCTGAGCCCTAGGTTCTACCTGAGGCTGGTTCCCTATATTGTCAGTGACCACACAGCTCCTGGATGGCATGAAGTTTCTGAGGGGTCAGTGGCTTGGTCCTCCATACTGGCTTTAGGCTCTGAAACTGTCCCCACATAGATTGTGAATAATTGGCTCCCTTGATCCAGAGACTCCAAACCATGGCTTGCATGTTCTCCCTTCTTCCTTCCTTTCCTTTTTTTCTCCCTCTGCCCTTCCCTCCTTTCTCTCTTTACTTTCTTTATGTCAGTTCTGGGCTTTGTACTCGGAGCCTAGGTGCTTTCCCTAAGCCTTTTTACTCAAGGCTAGCAGTTTATGGCTTGAGCCACACATCCATTTCTGGTGTTTTATTTTTGGTAGTTAATTGAAGACAAGAGTCTTACAGGCTTTCCTGCCCGGGCCAAAAGCCTCAATCCTCTGATCTCAGCCTCCTAAGTAACTAGGATGACAGGCTTGAAGCACTGGCATCCAGATCAATCCAAGGTTTCTTCATGGGCTGTGGAACCAGTCCTGGAACTTTTCGTTGTCTATGACCCCCCAGAGCCTCGTGCACACTGTAATGGTTTGTTGGTTAAATGAATGAGCATCTGTCTATGACAATACTACAGAAAATCCCGTCTGATTCAGGTAAGAATCCTCTGTGGGGGAGTGGGGAGAAAGCCTGATGTAGCTCTCCCACAGTTCTCCCTCCTCCCTCCTACCCACTCCTGGTGCCACAACACTTAACTGTTTTGGCTCTGAGGGTGGGAGCCACTAGGTACTCGCTACATTCCAGGGCCTCTGGGATGCCTGTCTTCTTAACGATCTCTGTCCAGCAGCTGACCAGCTCTGTGGCACTCAATTCACCATAGAGGTGTGAATGAGTTTGCTGTGAGCTGAATGGCTGGCTCAAGGGGACTCCTGTTCTCCCCCTGGGGCCGGCCAGGATTGTCCACCACATGTGGCCCTTAAATTTCATGTTGCAGATGAAGGATGCTTGAGGTAGTCTGGGTTCTCTGAATCTCCCAGAGTCCAGTACAGATGCTGGGAATCATCTCTGCTCATTGTTGGCAGGCTGGGGATGGTGAGGTCACAATGTCTGCTCCCCACAATGTCCTCGATTGGGGTCATCACCCTGGTGAGATGCAACAGCTGCCAGAGAAAGGCAGTCAAGGCACAACGTTCAAAGCAGGAGACAATCTGGCTTGGGAACTCTGCCTGTGCTGCTTTGAACATCATTGTTTGTTGGCTGAAATCATCCATCTAATTTGATCCATAATCCCAGGTATTAGTGGAAATTGCCAGCTTAAATTAAAAAAAAAAACCCTGGAGAATGTGGTATTTAATTTGTCCCAATCAAACTTAAAGGGTTCCAAAATCAGTGGTCCCCTTTTCCTTCCAGACTGCCTATAACACGTTACAGAAACTGGCATTCAGCCAGCCCTAACTAACTGCCACCTCCTGATACCGAGCGGGCTCCAGCAGGGTAAATGGACTTGCCTACCACTGCCCAGCTGGAAACAGCCCAGGTGGGACACAGACTGGATTCTGCAGGACTCCAGGGAGGATTGACACTGAGCACTGCCCCAGGAGGGTATCCTCACCAACAGTGGGGGCCCACAACGCTGTGCCAGAAATGCCCACAGGGACCGTTAATGCCCTAGATATGGTTCCCCTCTCATCCATTGTCATGGTGAACCATCTGCCATGTCACACCATACGCCAGTCCCTAAAACCTCATAGCTTCACACCCCCTGCCTTATCATTTCCCTCATCTCGTTCCCTAATTATGTTGGGCAAACACATTCCAAACCCTTGAATTACCTCCAACTAAACACACAAGAGCAGAGTGTCTGGCTTGAAGAATGTGGCTGTGATCTCATTCGCCTCATGAAACTTCTGGCTGGGGATAGAAGGACAGGTGACCACTCCAGTCCAGGGTTCACACAGTTCTAGAGGAGGCCCACTCTGGCCCAGCAGCTACTGTAGGCTACAGGAAAGGGGGAAGAGAGAGGTGGAAAGGGGAGGAAAGTAATGCCTACTGAAATCTTCCATAAAGGAGCCATGAAACTGTGAAGGAGAAAACAAAAAGTGTGGCTGGGCTTGTACTTGGTATTGATGAAGAACAACAACAACAAATACACACACACAGAGAGAAATAAAATGTTTTTGCTGTTTTTAGACATGGTGACTTAAATATATTTTCATTGTTCTCATCTCCCTGCTCTCCCAACACACACACACACACACACACACACACACACACACACACACACACACACACACACACACACACACACACACACACACACACACCTCCAGAATGGTGACATATGACACTTCCATGCAGCACCTGCAATTTGCCAACTGATCACTCACCTGAGGACAGTCAGGCTGTACAAGGAGAAAGATTCTCTCTCTCTCTCTCTCTCTCACACACACACACACACAGACTCAGAGTAGTACTTCTCCTAAGTTTGTTGATTACTCATCAGAGCACGCGGGTTCCCATTCTCCGTTCCCTTGTCAGAACCAAGAGCTCCCATACAAGGGGAGCACCACTCTAATGACACAGCACGACCCCACCTCTCCCCTTCTCCAGGGCCAGACCCTTCCCCTTGGGAACAACCAGCCTTAACTCCCCATTCACCAAAACCCTACACCAGGATGCTGGGTGAAGGAATCCCCAGACAGGTGGGTCCTCAGAGCAGGACTGTGAAACAAGCAGTGGGTCATGGAGTCCCAAGGGGGGTGTCTGACCCAGGGTGGGGGCGGTGTTGAGGAAATGGATGGGGTCCTAAAGGCTACATACATGCACAGACTCCTACTTCCAGCCTAGATACTTCTGGGCAACTGGGCAGATTCTTGGGGAGGACAAGGAGACCAGATGGACAGGGAACACCAGCAGACTCTGGCAGAGCTGGGAAATGTGATCACCCTGTGAGTACTGTTGACAGCTGGGGTGGGGGGATAGGCCGGTTATATGTGTCTGAGGGTGTGTGTTCCTCCCATATATTCACCTAGTATCTGACCCCCGTGCCCTCAACTCCCTAGTGGGCTTTTCTGGGACCCTCCTCAGATGAAAGGGTGACTGAGCACAGAGGACAAGGGCTCACATAGCAAGGGAGGCCTATCTTCTGCATCCAACATCCTCCACTCCCAGAAAAAAAGGAAAAGACCCAATAAGGCAGGTGCAGAGGTGATGTTCCTCACCTCTGACTAAAGCCACCAGGTTCCCACCAGGGAGAGGAAGGGTGCAGATGTGGGACTGTGTGGCTCCCACTGCTCCAGCCAGGGGCTCAGTGGTGACCCCTTCTCACCCATTCCTGCATCTCCCCATTTCCAGGGATACTGGCCACTAGGGATGGGGGTGAGTCCCCAGAGTCAACACTCACTCCCCAACCCCCAACTCCTGGGGCGCATTTGTGGCAGAGTCAGGGCTGGCCTGCCTGGTGCTGGGGAGGCATGGTTGGGACACAAGAGGAAGGCGGGATTTGCGGGGGGGGGAGTGGGAGTGGTAGGGGGAGGTCGCAAGGTGCTGACCTGCGATCGGCCACTCACTTGTGCTGCTGGGAGAATCTGTAGGCTGTAGTTCTGTGTGCAGTGTGCAGCAATGGTGTGAGGGATATGCCTGATGTGCTGGCTTTCTGTGCTCTGTACTCCTGGCCCAGCCCAATGCTCCCACAGCAGCAGGTTTTGAGGCCGCCACCCCTGGTGCATGTGCCTGCTCTTCTCTCTGCTCTCTCTCTGCCCCCACTTCTCTCCAGGGCTGACCTGCCCCTGTTGCACAAGTGCTGCAGTCCATGTGTGCCCCTGGCTGCAGCAGATATGTGTCCCCTCAGCCACGCCCTGTCCTCCCCTGGGTCACGCCTCCTCCCTCCCTCAGCCATGCCTCCATCCCTGGCTTTGTGCTGTCCTGACTCTGCCCTAAGTCTACCAGGCCATGGCAGAAGCAGCCTCACCTCAGGTCAGGGCTTCCCCCCAACCTCAGCAGCTGCCAGGGGGGAGGGATCGAATCTCCACTCAGCCCAACAGAGGACTCTTCCCCATCCACTCCACACACCAAGCTGGTGCACGGTGTCTCTTTATGTTTGTGTGTGTGTGTGTGTGTGTGTGTGTGTGTGTGTGTGTGTGTGTGTGTGTGTGTGTGTGATTTTTGGGGATATCAACCTTGCAAGGACTCAGAACGATTTTAAAAAATAGCAAAAAGAATCCTGTGTAATGGACTCAGCACAATAGCAACCTTTGGGATCCTCATGGTAATCTAATGACTAGTAAGATAAGACATGCCATTTTAACATCACTAAACTTACATATCATAGTATTATGACATCATATGTCATAGTGACATTATAGACATATTGTGAATGCCTATAATGTGATTTCATTCTATTTCAAGTGAGCAATATTGGTGGATTTCAGAAATCCATTGTGACCTCAAAGCCATTGTGCTGTGAAAATCCCTTTGTGACATCACAGTGCCATTGAGATAGTAACCTGTTGTGACATCACAAACTGGTCCTGTCCATTGTGACCTCATCACCAAGGTGACATCACAAATCCATTATGATATCACATTGCTGTTGTGACAGTACAATCACCTTGAGACCTCCCAAATCCATTATGATGTCTTTAGCACCTTTAAAAAAACACATGGCCTTTGTGACATGACAGTCCCTTTGTGTACCCATATCCTCATTGTGAAATGTCAATTGAGATCAGATATGCCAAAGAAATATCACAAAGTATTTACAATATAATCATAGGTGTGACATCACATTGTCATTGTGACGAAATCAGCTCATTCTGACATCACAAATCTGTAATGACATCATACCTCTATGACATCACATTGTCATTGTGACATCATATATACATTATGAATGCCTATTAGGTGATTTCATTACATTTCCAATGTGGCATGTGGATTCATATCAAAAACACATTTTGACTTCATAACCATTGTCACATCACAAACCCTTTGTGATATAACATTGAAATTGTGATATCTCTAAACAACTGTGACAACTCAAACATGTCCTGTCCTCAAAAGTTTTGTGACATATTGCCACTGTGTTATGTTAGGCCCATTGATTGCTCAATCTATTTTCGACCTCAAATTATTTCAGGAATGACATGAAATATTAGAAATATACTTTGACATCATGAGCATAGTGACATCACACTGCTAGATGTAATGACCATTGTGTCATATTGTCACATCACAAATCTGTTTTGACTTCATTACATTTGTGTCAACAAATGCTTTGGAAGCCTCACAAGCCCATTCTAAATTTATATACTCATTGTGAGTTAATTACAATTGAGGTCTGGAATGCCATTGTCACATCATCAATCTACTGCAACATCACAAAACAATTTTGAACTCATCATTATTATAGAATCACCAATTAATTAGAATTTGACATCATATTGCAATTGTGATATTACTGTACCATCATGCTTTCACAAACCTATTATGACTTAATCACATCTTAGAAAATGCATGGCCTTTGGGACATCAAGATCCTTCTGTGAACTTGTATCATGGGGAACTTGTAGCAATTGAAATTTGACATAATATGTGATATTACAAACTAGTTTTGACATCATTAACCCATTTTTATATCATTACCATTTTGACAACCAAAACCTGTTAGGAACTTTAGCACTTTTGACAAAAAACATGGCGTTTGTGTCATCACAGTTCATTTGTATATGTCATGGTGACTTCATTCTCATGTCCTCACTGTAAACTAATGGCAATTAAGATCTGACATACCATTGTGACATCACAAACCATTTGTGCCATCATCACCAGTGTGATATCAGTCATTATGACACCATCAGCACATTGTGACATTAACAAGCTACAGTGACCTCATAGCATTATGACACCACATTGCCATTTTGCTGTCTTAGACACATTGTGAATGTATATCCTGTGATTTCATTCTATTTAAAATGTGGCATGTCAGTTGATATCAGTAACACATTGTGACCTCATAACCATTGTAACATTATAAACCCTGTGTGACGTCATAACTTGTGTAACATCATATTGTTGTTATGACATCTTTAGCTTATGGTGACATCACAAAATGGCAATGACATTATAACATTTGCCATTATGTCATTGTGATATCATAGTCACATTATGAATGCCTAATCTGTGATTTCATTTTATTTGAAATGTGGCATGTGAATTGATATCAGAAACTCATTCTGATTTCACAACCATTGTCACATCAAAATTCCTTTGTGACATTAATTTGGCAACGTAACATCACAATGGCAATGTGATGGAATTAAGACATCATGATATCAAAATGGTCATCAACACACAATGGGTTTCTGATAACCGACATGCCACATTAAAAATAGAATCAATAACATAATAGGCAAACACAACGTGTCTATGACATCAGAATAACGATGTGATGTGGAAATGCTATGATGTCATTGTAGTTCAAAATGAGCTGATGGTGTCATAATGGCAACATGGTGTCACAATTATGATGTCAGAAAGGATTTGTTATGTTTCCTTGGTATGTGTGATGTCAGTTGTCATTAGTTCCCCATGAAGTTATGGATACAAAAAATGTTCTGTGATGTCACAGAGGCCATGTGTGTTTTCAAAGGTGATTATAAGTCATAATAGTTTTGGAATGGCACAATGTGATCCATAATGTCACAATGGAATGAGATGTCCCTTTCGGTTTTTATGTCACCATGGTGATGAGGTCACAATGGCTTTGTGATGTCACAGTTTGTTTGTAATATCAGAATGATCCAATTTCAATTACTCATAATTCAATATGAGGATACCATTTGATAGAAGAAGCTTCATAGTGTGAGGTCATACTATGTGAAAACCCAACGGGACAGTGATTTCACAATGAGAATGTGATGTCTCAACATCATGTTATAATAATGTTCTGATGTCACAATTCGCGATGCCATACTGATGAGGAGGTCATAAATTAGTCATAAATTGTGTGAAATGCTGCCATTAGGATATTTTGGCTTTTAGTAAGCTTATAATCTGTTTTGAAACATAATAATTCAGGTATGACATATGATATCAGAAATTGACTCTGACATCATGAACATTGTGACATCATGAACATTGTGACATCACACTGATAGACATCAAGATCATAGTGGCACATTATGAACTCACAAATCTGTTAGGACTTCATCATATTTGTGAAACACATGACTTTAGAGACAACACAGTCCCTTTGTAAACTCATATCTTCATTGTGAATTAATGACATTTGAGATCTGGCATGCCATTGTGACATTTCCAACCAATTGTGACAGCACAAGCCTATTATACTAGAAACACATTGTGATCTAATAGTCATTGTGACATCACAATCCCTTTGTGACCCCACATTTCCATAGTGATAATACTAGCCCACTGTGAAATTCCAATCCTCTCAAGCCCAATCCAGGTATGAAATGTGATACTCGAATCCAGTGTGACATCTAGATCATGGTGACATCACACTGATAGATGTTATGAGCATTTTGTCACATTCTGACAACACACACCTGTTAAGACTTCATCACTTTTGTGAAAATACATGCCTTAGGAGACATCAGAGTCCCTTTTTGAGCTCATGTACTTATTGTGAGTTAATGAAAATTGAAATCACATGTGTCATTTTGATTTCACCAACCCATTGGGACATCAGACACTTCTTGTGAACTCATCAGTGTGGCATCACAAATTATGATATCAAAACATTTTTAAGTCATCATATTGCAACATCACATTGCCATCATGATATCACTATCCCATTGTGTTTTCAAAAACCTAGTATGTCTTCATAGCATTTTAGAAAATTCATGGCCATTTATACGTGTCTTCTTCTGTGAACTCATATCCTCATTGGATATGTGAAATTGGACATGTGATTATGACATGTGACTTCACAAGACTATTTGATATCATCACCAATGTGTAATCACAAAACCATTGTGAGCTTTCATTGCCATTTGACATCACTATAACATTTTGACATCACAAACCTATTAAGACCTCTTATCACCTTTGAAAAAACACATGTCAGGCTGGGAAGGTGGCTCAGTGGTAGAGCACTTGCCTTGCATGCACCACATAAGCAAAAAGAAAAAAGCCGGAAGTGGCGCTGTGGCTCAAGTGGTAGAGTGCTAGCCTTGAGCTGAAGAGCTGAGGGACAGCACCCAGGCCCAGACTTTAGGCCCCACGACCGGACCCAAAAAAAAAAAAAAAAGAAATCCCCGGTGACATCAAACTGCCAGATGACATGACCATTTTGTCATATTGTGACCTCACATTTCTAACAAAACATGCCTTTGGAGACATTACAGTCCCTTTTTGAACTCACATATTCATTGCCAATTAATTACAGTTGAGATCCCCCATGCCACTCTGACATCATGAACCCATTGTGACATCACAAACTTATTGTGACCTCATCACGAGAATAGCATCAACAACTAATTGTTGTATCAAATCATTATTTTGACATGATATTGTGGTATTACTGTTGTGATATCACTATCCCATTGTGTTTTTACAAACCTGTTATGGCCTCATCAGATCTTAGAAAATTCATGGACTTTGAGACTTCAAGCTCTTTCTGTGTACTCATGTACATATGACCTCTAAGGCAAGGAGAAAATCCATCGAGTCACATTTAATATAATAAACCATTTTTCACTAGAAAGGGGACTGTGATGAACTTATCCAGGACTAGATACCCAGGTTCAAGAGCAGCCTTTGACCACCAAACCTCAGACCTCCAATGGGCAGCTCCACCCTTTCTTAATTGTTCTGCAAACCACCAACCACAAAATTATGATCTCCAAAGCTCCAAAGCTCATTGGACAAGGCTTTTTTCTTTTCCATTCTTCCCTCCTTCTCTACAGACGTGTCATTCCTTCCTCATCTTTCCCTTTTTCCCTTCCACCACTTCCTTCTTCTCTTTAGGCCTCTCCACTCTCCTCAGGCCTGCCCTACTCTGCCCCAGTGACCAATTGCCAACCTTCTGCTCTCCCTCAGCTTCCCCCCTTCTCAGGTTTTTCCTTTCCTGCTGTCTGACAACTTTCTTCCATCCAGGTAACTCCCATTTTTATCTCCCCTTACAATGCCCTGAAAATGCAACATATATATAGGTTGTACCCCTCCTCCCTCCAACGGATCTCAATACTAACAGATTTCAGCCATCACTTCCAAAACTGCCCAATGCTCAATCACTTCTTGACAGCTCACCGTGTGAGGCTTGACACCTCCACCTTTGGCAGCATTCCCCACACTCTCCGGTGGGCCAAGCCAAGAATTTACAATGAATATCAGCTCCCACAGATAATTCTGGCCCCACTGGTTATTTTAGTATCCTCATAGTGAATTAGAAGAAATTGAAATTGTCTATGTCACTGTTATATTACAAACTTGATGAGACATCTTTAACTCTTTGTGACCTCATCACCTCGGAGACATCACAAACTCTTTGTGTTATCACGTTGCCATTGTACCAACATGATCACATTGTGAAATCCCAAAACTATTATGACTTCAGAAGCTTTGAAAGAAAGCATGTCCTTTGTGACATGACAGGCCTTTTGTATACTCCTATCCTCATGTTGAGCTAATGACAATTGAGATCAGCCATGCCAATTAACATCGCAAAACCTTTGTGACATAATCACCAGTGTAACATCACATTGTCATTATGATAACATCAGCCCATCATGACATCATAAAACAACAATGACATCAAATCACATGTAATTGTGATGTCACAGATACATTGGAATGCCTATTGTGTGATCTCATTCTATTTCAAATATTGCTGGTGGGTTGATATCAGAAATACATTTTGACCACATAAGCATTATAATATCACCATACCTTGATGACACCACGTTGCCATTATTGTATCACTAATGCACTGTGACATCACAAAACAGTCTTATCCACATAATTTTTTTGACATGCTGCCAGTGTGATCTCTTTGGCCTCCCTGAGTTCATAAGTTGTTTAACTCATAATACTTCAGGCATGATATGTGATATCAAAAATCCACTGTGATATCATGACCACTGTGACATCACACTGCCAGATTTCTTGACACTGAGTCACATGAGACAACACAAACATGTTAAGACTCATTACACTTGTGCCAACATATGCCTTTGGATACATGATTATCCATTGTGAACGTATATAGTCATTGACAATTAGAGATCTGGCATGAGATTGTGACATCACCAACCCACTGTCAAATCACAAACCTATGTGACATCATCACGTGTATGGCATCACCATTTGTAACTTCAAAACCATACTATCTCATGTAATGGTAGCATCACATTGCCAATGGGATATCTCTATCTCATTGCATTTTCACCAGCCTATTATGTCCTCATAATATTTTACAAAATTCATGGCCTTTCTGACTTCTAGCTCCTTACCTGAACTCGTATCTTCATTGTGACCTAGTAGAATGAAATTGGACATGTAATGGTGATATTACACATTCATTGTGACATCACTATCCAAGTGTGACCTTATTATCACTTGACATCACAAACCCATTGTGACATCATATTGCCACAGTGATATCATGATCACCGTGTGACATCCCAAAACTGTTGTGACCGCTTAGCACCTTTGAAAAAGCACATGGTGTTTGTGATATCATGGTCCCTTTGGGTAACCATGTCATTATGAACAAAGACAACTGACATCAGACATGCCAAATTACCATTACAAATGCATTGTGACATCACCTCCAGAGTGAGCTCACATTGTTGTTATAATACCATCAGCCCATTGTTATATTCCAAGATGACAATGACATCATGGCATTATGACATCACATTTTCATTGTGAGGTCCTAGAGAGTATGCGATTGCCTATTCTGTGATTTCATTCTATCACAAATGTGGGATATAGGTTTATTTCAGAAACCCATTGTGACCACACCATCATTGTGACATTACAATCCCTTTTTGACCTCATATTTATATTGTGATATCATTAATGCAATGTAACATCACAAACCTGTCTTGTCCTCATAAGTTTTGTAAGAAGCGACTACCTTGGCCGGGCTAGATGCGGAGATCTAAATTCAGTCTCAACCATGAACCTTCAGACCTCCAAAGAGCAGTTCAGCCATTTGTTAACTGGTCTGCAAACAACCAACTGCCAAAATAATGATCTCCAAAGCTCCACACTTCAAAGGACAAGGCTTTTTTCCTATCTCTTCATTCTCCTTCTCTACAGATCTGTCCTAACTTTCAGCTCTTTTCATTTTTTCCTTCCAGCATTCCATTCTTCGCTTCAGGCTACTCTGCTCTTACAGGCCTGCCCTGCCTTGTTCAGGTGGCCAGTTGCCATCCTTCACCTCCTTCTCTCTCTCAATTTCCTCTCCTCCCAGGTCTTTGCCCTCCAGCAGTCTCAGCACTTCTTTCCATCCAGGCCTTTAACCTTTATCTCTCCCCTTCTCTTGCTCTGAAAATGCAGCTTATATATAGGCAGTACCCTTCGCCAACTGCAATAATTTCTTGCCTTCAAGTTTTCAATTATCACTTACCAAATGTCCATGCCCAATCACTTCTTGGCAGCTCACCATGTGGGACTTGACATCCTATCTCCTTCAGCAGCATGTCCTGCCCCCTCCAGTGTCATGCACCCCCGCTTTCAATTGGTCCAGATTAGGAGGCCATGATGACTATCTGTTCCCATGGATTATAGGGGCACTGCTGGTTATTACAGTGTCCTCATGGTCAACTAGTAGCAATTGAAATTGGACAAATAATTGTGATATTACAAACTCGTGACATAACTAACCCATTGTGACCTCATCACCACTGTGACATCACAAACCCATTGTGACTTCACATTGTTGTTTTTGATACCAAGATCACATTGTGACATTTCAAATCTATTATAACGTCTTATAACATTTGAAAAATACATAGCTTTGTGATATCAGAGTCCCTTTGTGTACCCAAAGCCCCACTGTGAAATATTGACAATTGAGAATCAGACATGACATTTTGACATCCAAAACAGTTTGTGAGATCATCATAATTGTGACATCACATTATCATTTTTATACCATCTACTCATTGAGAAATCACAAAACTATAATGATAGAATTATAACTTCACATTGTCATGGTGATATCATAGACACATTATGAATGCCTTTTCCGTGATTTCATTCTATTTCAATTGTGGCATGTAGGTAGATATCATAAAAAATCAGGAACTCATAATCATTGTGAGATCACAATCCCTTTGTATATCATGTTGCCATTGTGATATTACTAAACCACCGTGATATCACAAACCTATCCTCTCATGATAACTTTTGTGACATGCTGCAAGTCTGATACCTTAGGCCTTATTGTCCTCATAATCTGTTGTTGACCTCATTAGTTTTCATATATGACATTTGATATCACAAATTCCCAGTGACATCATGACCATGTTGGCATCATACTGCCAGATGTCATATCCATTTTGTCAAATTCTGACATCACAAAACTTTTAGGATTTCAATATATGTGTGACAACACATACTTTTAGAGAAACCACAGTCCCTTTGGGAACTCATATACTCATTGTAAGTTAGGACAATTGAGAATCATAATGTCATTGTGACATGCCCAACACATCACCAATATTTTGTGACCTCACAACCAATGTGGAATCATCAACTAATAGTGACACCAAAACAATATTTTGACATGATGTAATGAGTTGACATTGTCATGGTGATATCACTCTCCCATTGTTCATTCACAAACCTAAAATGACCTCCTAACATTTTTAAAAATTCATGTCCATTAGTACTTCCAACTCATTCTGTGAACTTGTATGCACATTGTGAAATAGTAACAATTGAAAATGGACTTGTGTTTAGATATTACAAATCATTATGACATCAAAAACCCATTGTTACCTCATCAAAACTGTGTATAATAAAGCTATCATGACCCCTATGTACCTTTGAAAACACACATGGCATATGTGACATCATAGTCCCTTTGTGTACCCATATCTTCATTGTGAATACTTGACAATTGAATTCATATATGCCATTGTAACATCACAAACCTTTGTGACCCCATCACCAGTGGGACAACACATATTCATTATTACACAATTACCTCCTTGCAACATCACCAATTTACAATGACCTCATAGCATTATGACATTTATTGTCATTTTGATGTCATAGTCACATTGTAAATGCCTATTCTCTTATTTCATTCTATTTCAAATGTGGCATGTGGGTTGATGTCAGAAATATATTGTGATCTTATAAATATATGGCATCACAATCACTTTGTGACATCACAGTGCCATGGTGATATCACTAACACACTGTGATATCACAAACCTGCCCTGTCCTCATAAGTCTTGTGATGTAGAGCAATTGTGATGTCTTAGGCCCTTTATGAGCTCGTAATCTGTTTTCAACCTTATAATATTGCAGTTATGATATATGCTATAAGAAATCCACTGTGGCATCATGACCATTGTGACATCACACTGACAGACATCATAAACATTGTGTCACACAGTGACATCACAATCCTCCTCTGACTTCATAAAGTTTGTGAAAACACATGACTTTGGAGATACCACAGTCTCTTTTGAACTCATATTCTCTGTGATTTCATGACAAATGAGATCCGTTATGCCATTTGGATATCACTAATCAATTGTGACATCATAGACCCCTTACCGTATGGCATCACCAATTAATTGTGACATCAAAACCTTTTGTAATGTCACAATGTGACAAGATGATCATGACATCTGTCAGTGTGATGTCACAATGGTCATGATGTCACAGTTGATTTCTGTTATCTCAAGTCATACATGAAATATGAGGTTGATAACAAATTATGAGGGCAAAAAGGTCTAAGATATCACAATGTCAGCATATCACAAAAGTTATGAGGACAGGAGAGCTTTGTGATGTCACATTGTGTTAGTGATATCACAATGGTACTGTGATGTCACAAAGTGATTATGATGTCAAAATGGTTTGTAGGCACAAAATTGCGTTTCTGATATCAACTCTCATGCCACATTTGAAATACAATGAAATCACAGAATAGGCATTCACAATGTATCTATGATGTCACAATGAGAATTGTTGTCATAATGCGATTCTGTCATTGAGTTTGGTGATGTCACAATGAGCTGATGCTCTCATAATGAAAATGTGATGTCACACTGTTGAGAATGTCACAAACACTTTTTGATGTTATAATGGCATGTCTGATCTCAATTGTCATTACTTAACAACAAGGATATGGATACACAAAGGGACTGTGATGTTGAAAAGGGCATGTGATTTTCAAAGGAGCTAAGAGGTCATAATAGATTTGAGATGTAACAATAGAATCATCATGTAACAATGACAATGTTGTCACAATGGCTTTGTGATGTCGTGGCGGTGATGATGTCAAAATGGGTTTGTGATGTCACAACGAGTTTGTAATACCACAATCAAATTTCCAATTCCAATTGCTACTAGTTCACAAGGAGGATACTGTAATAATTAGCAGTGCCCGATAATCTATAGGGTCTGATAATCAGCATGGGCCCATCTCCTGGCCAGCTGGGGAGGACAAAGAATGCCACCAAAGAAGGTGAGACATCCTGTGGGAGGGACTGGTGCATTAATCACCATATGTTGAGCTGTTAAGAAGTGATTGGGTTGTGGGCAGTTTGGGTTGTGATAGTCGAAAACAGGCAGTTGGAGTGGAGAAGGGGTACAGACTTTACAAAGGCTGCTTGTTCAGGGCAATAGGTGAGAGAAAAAGGAAAAAGTCCTGGAAGGAAAGAACTGGTGTGATAGCATAAGGGGAAAGACCTGGGTGGAGAGGAAGTTGAGAGAGGGTAGAAGGTGAAAAGGATGGCAACTGACGAGCCCTGCAAAGCAGTTCAGGTCTGTGGAGAGTGGAGAGCCCTAAAGAGAAGAAGGAACTGGTAGAAGGGAAAAAGGAAAAGACCTCGAACGAAGTATAGGTCTGTAGCAAAGGAGAGATAAAGAGAAGAAGAAAAGAGGCTGTCCCTTTAATGTTTGGAACTTTGGATATCATAATTTTGGGGGTTGCTGGTTTGGAGAACATTTATTATATAAAACGTGTCTCAATGGATTTTCTTGAACTACAGAGGTCTTAATTTTTGAAGACTCCATGGAGATAATCCATTTGGATTGCATCAGGCCTTGGCCCCAGGGAAAAATCCCCATAGGTGTGAGTGTCAGCCTTCAGGGTTGAGAGTCTACCTCGAGTGTTTGTCTCCGGAGGTCCAACATGGACAAAAGACATTTATGTACCTCTAGAGGTGCATGTTGGCAAGCTTGCCAGCTTGTTTAGGACCCCTCTGGAAGCAATTAGTGGCTTCCTTGGGACGCCATCTGGAACTTACTTGAGAGATAATGTAGGGCTTCCATGGGAAGCCATCGGGAACCTCATCAATAGTACATCTGCAACTTCCTTGAGAAGCCATCTGAGACCTATGCTGGAGGTCATCTGGGGCCTTCTCCAGGGGCCATCTTGGACTTTCTCCAGAAGTCATCTGGAGCTTCCTCAGGAGGCCACCTGAGACCTCTTCAAAAGTAGTCATTGGGGCTTTCTTAACAGGCAATCTAGGACCACCTCCTGAGGTCATCTGGAGCTTCTTTGGGAGGTCATCTCAGGCTACCATGATGAGAAATCTATAACCGTCTTTGGACATCATCTGGGACTTCCTTGAGAAGCTATATAGGACCTTCCCTGGAGGTCATCTGTTGCTTTCTCAAGAGGGTTATTTGGAACTTCCTCTGGAGTTCATATGTGGCCTCATTTGAGTGGCCATCTGGGAGCTACTTGAGAGGTAATGTCAGCCTCATTGAAAAGACATCTGGAAACTCCTTTGGAGATTATCTGACACTTCCTTGGGAATCAATTTGGAACCTCCATGAGAGGTCATCTAGGGCCTACTAGGGAGGACATATGTGAAATCATCCAGAGGTCATCTGTGGCCTCCTCAAGACACAATCTGGGACATTCTCTCTGTCATCTGGGACCTCTTGTAGAGGTCAACATTGAGAGGTATGACACATATTGGTTAAGTGTCTGTGGCTCTTGGTCTTTGTATATATGCGGATAGTTCTATCTGTGTCCTGCATACACCTGTTTACTTCTTTTCTCAGAATGGGAGAACAAGGCCTTAGGTTGTCATATCCAAAAAAATATTCTCCCCCAGGCTTACAGAATTCCTCAGAGGAAGATGCACTGATGTACTCTCTCTCCTATTCTTTGCCATCAGCACCTCTAATGTTAAGTCTTCCCATACCAAAAGTGGTTACTTGTACTAGTCTGAGGTGGTACAATGTGGTATGTTACCCTTATTACCTTTGAGAAAGGAACATGGAGGAGATGGTGGGCAAGCCCTATTTCTAGTATATGTTCCCTTTACAACTAGTGACCTATATAAGTAGAAACAGCAAAATCCATCCTTTTCAGAAAAAAAGGGGTTCATTACTTCATTAGAGACAGTAATTTTCACACACAAGCACATCTGGGATGAGTGTCAGCAAATTTTACATGCACTTTTCACCTGGTAGAAAAGGGAGTGAATCCTTCTTGGTGACTTGAAGGTGGTCTTCGACCAGAGAGTAGCCCCACTATTGATACAGAAAGTCTTTCCATAGACTTACCCAAGCTTAGACTAACAGCAATTGAGGTATGGAGGTGCTTACCTATAATTACCAGGTTCTGTTAGCAGGGATACCGCAGTGGCTAAAAAGCCAAATCATCAATCTAAGGTGGGTGAGATGGTACAGTTCCCCAGTGAGTACCCTAATGCTTTTCTGAAACTTCTCCCAGAAGCCTATAGGACATATAGGCCTATAGATCTTGAAGCCCTGGAAAATGAAAGAGCCCTAAATATGGCATTTGTTACCCAGACAGCCCCAAATATTAGAATAAAACTTCAAAAGTCAGAAGGTTTTGAGGGAAAAAGTTTATTCTAATTTGGAAGTAGTCGCCCAGAGGGTGTTTGTTAACAGAGATACCCGGGAAAAAGAGTCTAAGAAAAGGGTTTGAGTTTTGGTAGGAGCACCAGAATAGGGATCAAGAAACTCTTGGAAAAGACAGTACAATTCATTTCCAAATGGCAATAGGGAACCTCTAAGAATACATCAGTGTGCTTATTGCAAACAAAATGGACATTGGGAAAAGGAATGTCCAAGGAGGAGAAAGATAGAAAATGACAGGTTAATTAATCACATTAACCACCTGGAAAATGTCTTCATATCTCTGGAGAAACATGCAAAGGAGCTTGGGGCTCTGAATTCCAACTATGTTCAATTTAAAAACAGCCCTCGCCGGGCACTGGTGGCTCACGCCTGTAATCCTAGCTACTCAGGAGGCTGAGATCTGAGGATCACGGTTCAAAGCCAGCCTGGGCGGGAGAGACCGTGAGACTCCTATCTCCAATAAACCACGAGAAAACCAGAAGTGGTGCTGTAGCTCAAGTGGTAGAGCGCTCGCCTTGAGCTGAAGAGCTGAGGGACAGCGCCCAGGCCCAGAGTTCAAGCCCCACGACCGACAAAATAAATAAATAAATAAAAAGCAGCCCTCTGAACTTAAGAAATATGGCAAAGAAAAAATTCCACCCTTCTATCTCAAAACATAGTCTTATAAAAGACTGTGTCTCCAATATGTGCCAGTCAAAACCCACCAAGAGATTAAAAGCACATAGAAAAGCACATTGGAGAAAACAGAGAGAATTATTTGACATGAAGAAAAGATTTGAAGATATAAATTAGGAACTTGTGAGAGTCAAAAATGAGAAGAAAATCCTCAAAAGGAACCTAGAAAACACTCAAAATCAAATGAAATTCAAGTACATTAGCCTGGGTGAGCATGAGGCAAATTAGGGGACCACAGGTCAGAGGCAAACAGAAGCACAGGACAGCAATTTTGCCATCCTTGCTAACCACAAGTGAGGCCAAGAAGAGATCCTTATGCTGCATTAAGAAATCATTGCCATGCAAAAGGAGCTGAACCTCATATAAGAATGTATTTGGCTGAAGTACATGTCAATTATTAGCTTTGAAGTGTGTCACTAGAAATTCAAAGCAAAAGAGAAAGAAGGAAAGGGTAGTTAGCAGAGAAGATGGGGAAGTGCTGTGTCATAGAAGATGAGGCCAAGAAAAGTGAAAAGGAAAATATCAGGCCCAAGTTCTCAATTATTAACTAATGCCCTAGGAATAAATTGGCAGTTACATTCCATTTATAAGCCTCAGAGTTCAAGCACTAAAAAGAATGAATATGACCTTAAAGAAAACTTTAACTAAATTAAAGTACAGAAACTGGCAATGTCTAGGTAAGCCTCCTCCACTTCACTCTCCTTTGAGCAAGATGTAGCCCTTATGTTAATGGATTCAATCCCTTGAAATACTTTAGTGTAGAACACCCCCTTGGGTTCCTAAAATTAGGAAGGCTATATTAACAGAAATGTCTAAATACAAACTGCAGGTTTTACAACGTATTCTTTTATGTACCTCTCCTTTAGTAACTAAGGCCCAACGGCTGGATAAGAAAAAGTCCAACTGAAGGGGAGGGACCAAGAAAGTGATGGAACAGCAGGGAAACACCACAGCTCTCTCCAACCAAATACTGAGTTTGGATTTCAATGCTCTGTTTCTCCAAGTGACCCACAAAAAAGGCAATTACTCAGAGAGATAAAGGAAGTGCAAAAAGAAAAGGGAAAAACCTACAGAGACAGTAAAGTGGGAAGACCCTTCCCCCACCCTTTGTTGGTGATGGCGCTCCATGTTGCGCAGCTTGAGTGATGGGGTTTTGTGCCAAGTTGCTTAAGTGCCCCGGGACTGGACCCTATGAGGACCACACACCCACAAGCATCCCAAGTCTCCCAGGAGACTCCCAAGAGCTGGGCCAACCCAGAATATACAAACAGAAATCTCAGAAGGCAGAGCTGGAACAAAGACTCCCCTCACCCTCCCTGGTACAGCGCCTCTGCCTGGCTGGTACAAGTAGCCCATCCCAATCAGGAGCAGTAGCAGCTGTCAACAGTGGCAAATGACCCTAGTCTTTCAGGGTGGCACCTCTGTCCTGCTGGTGTAAATAGCCTAGCCTAACCTGGAACAGCAGCAGCAGCTGGCAGTGCTGGCAAAACACCCAGAATTGGGGCACAATGCCTCTTGGCACTTGCCCAGACCAGCCTGGGGCGGCAGCGGAGGCTGAGGTGGGGACAGCTACAGTGAACAAGTCCAGACCTGTGGTAGTTTGTGCCTCTCCATACTGGCCTGCATAAGTGGCCCAGCCTAACCTGAGACAACAGCAGTGGTTAACACCTGACTTGTAGTGGGGTGCCTGGCTTGCATAAGTGGCCCAACTGATCCTGGGGCAGTGGCAGCAGCTGGGGTAGTGACAACAGCTGTGGCAACAGCAGTGGGATCAAGAGTGGCAGCAAACAACTCTGGAAAGGTAGTGGGTGTGGCACCTCTCCATATTGGTTTGCATAAGCAGCCCATGGTGGCAAAGGTGGTGAACAACCCTAGACCTGAAGCAGGGTGTGGTGCTGAGCAACCCCAGAAGAGAATCCCTGGGCTGGCTTTGAACTTGAATACACAGATCTGAGCCTCCTGAGTAGCTAGAATTAAAGGTATTCACACCAGTAGGGTCTTCCTCTTGCAACCCCCCTAACTTTTTCTAAAATAGATAATTTCTTAGTTCAAACATGGAATTTAAGCAAATACAAGAGGATCAACATAATACTCTGTATTTTATCTGAGCATAGTGGAATCTCCCAGACTTTCCTGCCTGGGCTGGATTTGAAACGTGATCCTCACATCTCAGCCTCCTGAGGAGCTAGGAGGACAGGTGTGAGCCACCAGTGCCTGGATGATCTGGCCTTACACCACAGTGGACTAGGAGCCCCTGAAAGCTTTTCTTTAATTTTCCTGTGCTAGTTTTGGGGCTTGAACTCAGGGTCTGGGCTCTGGTCTCTAAAATTTTTCCTTCAAGGTTACCACTTTACCATTTGTGCCACAGCTCCATTTCTAGATTTTGGTAGTTAATTGCCAAGAAGTGTCTCATTAACGTCCTCTCCTGAGCTCGCTTGACCCTCGATCTATATCTCAGTCTCCTGAGTAGCTAGGATTTACAGGGGTTGAGCGACTGGTGGAATTGGGCTAGAAGCTTTTCTAAAGCAGGAGTTTTTCCCTGTGTTTGCCCTGACTCCTCCATTCAAAGGAGGCCTGAGGGTCAGGAGTTGTGAAAACAGGTTTCCAGCCACAGGAAATGGCTTTGGGTCCTTGGTGAAAAGAAAAGCTAATCGTCCCCCAGTGTGCTATTCTGGGACCCCACCCTCTGCCCTGTGACTCAAGTCAACTTTGACCCAGACTTGAATATCCTGCCAGACTTTTCTGAAGCCATAACACCTTCATACCATTCACACCACCTGTGCTACAGCACACCTCAGGACCTTTGCCCATTCTACACTTTCTGCCTGAGGCTCTCTGTCCTGTACCCATATATTAGAAATACTGTGAAATTTTGGCACTGGGTATATCACATCCTGGAGAAAGTCTTTCCTTCCCTTCTCCATCTTTTTTTTTTAATATTGAGTTGCTAGACATGGAATTTGTGCAGGCTGACTGGCAAATGCTCTATATTGGTGTGTGTGTGTGTGTGTGTGTGTGTGTGTGTGTGTGTGTGTGTGTGTGTGTGTGTGTGTGTGTGTGTGTGTGTGTGTGTGCCAATCCTGGAGTTTTAATTCAGGGCCTGGATGCTATCCTATCCCTGAGGTTTTGTGCTCCAGGCTAGCACTGTACTACTTGAACAACAGCTCTTCTTCTGGATTTTTGGGTGTTTAATTGGAGAAAAGTTTCTTAAATTGACTTTTCCGCTTGCAATTAGGATCCTTCCTCCTGAGTAGCTTACAGGGGTGAGCCACCAGCACTGCCCTCTACCCTACCTCTTACCTATAACCTCGGCCCTCCTCTGAGTCCGAGAAGAATATGTCTCACCAGGATCAATTTTTTTTGCCCAGTCTTGGTGAGTGAACTCAAATCTCATACTTGGGAGAGACTCTAAACATGTGAAGACTGTGACAAATGTTTCCATTTAATTATGTATCATGTTTCAACACTTAATATAATGTTAATGAAAAATGAGTCAATGTCCTAAATTTTTGTGTATAATTTTATAATAGATGTGCAAAATATAATGTGTATAATAATACTAAATACAACAATCAATAAATGAATCAAAGAAAAATACAATACAAAATCAATAATAAAATTATAATCTGAAATTAACATACATATATAAGTATATATCATGTATTACACATGTATAGAAATATTTATTCCATTGCAGGGCCATCATTCAGGCCCTGGGAACTCTATCCTGAATTTGTTTTCCTCAAGGACAATGAGCTTCACATTCACCCATGGTACAAAAGAGTTACCTGGATGGTGAGCTCAAAAACTAGCAATGACAGAAATACTGGCCCCAGTTCCAAGACAGTGACTTAATTTTTTTAATGGAAGCAGTTATGATTATTCAGTTCCATACTGAGCATTAAAAAATAGTGTAGAGTTTTGTACAGCTATTCAAACATCCTGCCCTTACTTCCAAAGTGCTTCTCTGAGAACTACATTGTTTCTCCTTTTTTGTATGTTTTTTATTGTAAAAATGTTCTACAGAGTGGTTACAGTTCCAGGAGCAAGGTAATGAATACATTTCCTAATGAGCATTGTTTACTCCTCCTGTGTTTTTCCCCTATCATCCCTTCCCTCCCATCTCCACAACTACATCCCCCTGCTGAGGTCAGTGACTTAGTTTTTCATTTTTGGTTGGCACAAGGCTTGAACTCAAGTAATGGCAACTCTTTGCTCACATTTCTACAGATTTACCAAGACCCTGAGTTCAAATCCCAGGCTTTAAATTAAAACTTGCAGAAATTCCAAACTAGGGAGCTTTATTTTTTTTTAATTGTATTTTATTTTATTTGAGAACATACTGTACAGAGGGGCTACAATTACATGGGCAGGATAATGCATACATTTCTTACCAAGCATTGCAGTCTCCTCCTTTGTTTACCCTTCACTTCCCTTCCCAGCCTCCCCCCTCCCTCACCCAATTTTACCCCCCTCCCCCCACCCAATTATACCCCCCTCCCCCCCCACACCGACATTGTAAAGCTGGTTTTGACATGACATTTTGTACTTCTCATTGTTGCAACAGGTCCACCTGAATCCTTAAACGACTTGTTTGTCCCCATCTCCTCCACATGTTATACTGACATCAAATATAGTGAAAGCGGGGGTTACACTATGGGGGAGGGACATACAAAGCAACAAAGAAATAATCTTATAAATGCGTTAGAAACACATGCATGAAAGAAACAAAAACATTAAAATACATATTTAAGGGTTCATTTTCCTAACATCACATTATCTGACCTTTTCCGCTTGACTCATACCTATACTAGATATTGCAAATAAGGGAAACCCTGGGACCTATGCTTCTTTGGGCCTGGCTTACTTCACTTAATATTAGTTAAATAATTATACATATATATACATATGTATATATATATACATGTGTATATATATATATATATATATATATATATATATATGTATGTATGTTGATTTTGGCCAAGCATGGGGCTTGAACCCAGGTCGTGGAAATTCTACTTCAGCTTGGATATGCCTTAGCTGGGGTACAGTATCTGGACCCATAGCCGATCCTGGGCCAAGAGGGCTTTCAGGAAGAAAAAATCGTTGGAAAGCACAAAAAGTGGTGAGCTGCAGAGAGCTGGGGTTTTACGATTTTTTTTCTTTGAACAGTGACCATCCTGGGTCTGAATGACAAAGCTGCAAAGTGGACCTGACCTGCCATTGCTGGTGGCTGGCAGGCTATCAATGAAGCCATAGGCCAACCTGTCAACATAGTCCCTGGGTGAAATCGTAGTTCTGACATCAATCACAGGAGATCACAAGAGACTCATTCTTATGCATAGGAATACTGATTGAAAGAGAAGTTTATTCATCGGTCTACTGTAAAGTTGGATGCAATAATCCTAGAATGCTGATTGAGCTTAATTAATAGTTTATTAAGCATGAAAAGAGCAATATTCCTTCAATTGCGGTTTAATAAATACCTAAGAGTTGGTAGGAACATAGTGGGTGTCATTCTATCATACATAGACGGCTATGGAACTCTTTACAAATATGTATATTTATTTGTATACCTCCGTCTGCCTATCCATGTATCCCTGTTTTGGCTAAACCTGGGGGTCGATCTCAGATCCTAGGAACCACTTGACATCTTCATTGGCTAGAGGCTGCCATGCTCAAACTCACCCAATCATGAATTGGGCCTGCTAGGCACTAAGCTCAGATCCTGGCACTGCCAGGCATAATTGAGAACACATCTAACATCTAGATCTTATGTGACATCTAGATCTTATGTAAACAATGTAATAAATGCTATAGGTGTCATCAGAGTCAATAAAATAAATTCTAAATAAATGAATGACACAAGAAATAAAATAAATAACCACACCGAACACAATATGGACTGATCATCTGTAAGGAAGTATAAATACTATCTTTGAAATATACATAAGGAGGGCTGGGAAGGTGGCTCAGTGCTAGAGCTCCTGCCTTGCATGCATGAGACCCTGGGCTCAATTCCTCAGCACCACATAAGCAGAAAAAAAACCCCGGCAGTGCTGCTGTGGCTCAAGTGATAGAGCACTAACCTTGAGATGATGAACTGAGGGACAGCGCCCAAGCCCAGAGTTTAGGCCCAAAAGTGGCCCCCCAAAAAATTATATACAGAGAATCTTTTCTATGACTGAGGCTTGAATTCAGTCCCCCTATGCGGAGGGAATGGCGGGAGATCTTGAGGTACTAGTTTCTGGCCTGGGAAGAGTCATGGATGTGATTGATCTCATCCTTGAATGAGTAGTTTGTGCATGATGCAAGTAGGAAATGATAGGCAAGACTCATGGAGTATCGATTATTTGTAAAGAAGTTGATGAAGCATGACAATAATCATCACAGTCATGAAATGGAGGCATCAGTAAAGATCCAAGAATCTGTATTCACACAGATTGGATTCCACCACAGGTTACCATCTCTCCTACTCTATACATGCATACTACCTTCAGCTTATGAATGGATGACTGCTGTGCTCACCGCTCTCCCCTGGGAGGGGGGCTCAATCGCAGGTTCCAAAGGCTGGTGTGCTCATGTGGACAAATTCACCACTTGGTCCTGCTAGGCACCGAGTTCAGATTCCCTGCCCTGCCAAAATATTTATCTTGATGTCAGAAGTCAATCATTGCACCTGTTTTCTTTCTGTGCATGTCCTGGATCTCAGCTAGGATGGACAATGCTTGAGCCACCCTGTGGCCATGGGAATAAGTTGTTATCCATGTCAGCCCAGTTATTCCTGTCATCATATACTCAAGAAAATACACAATACACCCATGAATAGCATACAAAATAAAGAGAATAACTACACTCAATGAACGATGCAGTCCACACACGGATGTGAATATACATCCCATGTTTCAATGATCATTGAGGACTATTTTGGCCTCCCTGGGGCTCGATCTCAGTTCCTGGGAACGGCCCAGCTCCTTAGTGGCTCACAGTCTGGTGTGATCACGTGGACCCATTGGGCAGTTTGGCCTCCTAGGCCAAAAGTTTGAGTCCCAGCACTGCCAAAAATTCACCCTGATGTAAGAAACCAGACGTTGCACTTGTTTTCCTGTACTGGGCAAGTTCTGGGGCTCAGCTAGGAAGGAGAATGTATATGCAACTCTATACTCATGGGAATAGGTTGTCATCCAGTTCACCACAGTTATATTTGTCATCCTATACTCAAGGAAATACACAATACATCAATGAATAAGACACAAAACAAAGAGAATGACTACACCAAACGCAAGATGCCGCCCACCCATGTTTGGAAATATAGATCCTCTATTTAATTATGAATTTATGACTATATTGGCCCCCACCAGAGCTCCATCTCAGGTCCCAGGAATGGCCTAGTTCCTTAGTGGCTCAAAGCCTGGTGTGCTCACCATGACCCATTCACCAATTGGGCCTGCTAGGTTTGAGTTCAAATTCCTGCACTACCAAACTATTTATTCTGATGTGAGAAGCCTAAGGTGGCACAGGTTTTCCTGTCCTGTGAATGTCCTGGGTCTCATTGAGGATGGAGAATGCTATATTGGTAACTCTTAGCCATGGGAATAGGTTGTCATCCATGTCAGCACAGTTATATCTGTCACCCCATACGCAATAAAATACACAATACATCCATGAAAAAGACACAAAATAGAAAGAATAAATACACTGAATGCAAGATGCATACCACACCTGTAAGTAAAGAAAAATCTTATGTTTTAAAAAGGTGGGCTTGTTATTTTGTCCAGTGCTGGGGCTTCAAATCAGGCCCTGCACCAGGCCTGATATTCTATTCTTCAAAGATGGTGAGCTTCCCCTTCTTCCACAGTGCAACAGAATTATCCAGACCTGAGCTAAAAATCCCAGCACTGACAAAAGATTCATATTGATGTCAGAAACTAAAAATCCCAGCACTGACAAAAGATTCATACTGATGTCAGAAGCCAGTCGTTGTGACTTTTATCCTCTCCTGTGAAAGTCCTGGGTCACAAATATGATGGAGAATGCATGGACAACACTGTCACCTTGGTAATGGGTTCTCATCCATGTCAGCACTGTCATAGCAGTCACCATACTTATTAAAATACACAATACCTCCATGAATTAGAGACAAAATAAGGAGAATAATTGCACTGAACCCAAGATGCTAACCAAACATATATGTCAATATAGATCCTTTGTTAAATTATGAATTTCTGACTATAGTGGACCACCCTTGGAATCAATGTCATATTCTGGGATTGGCCACACTCCTTAGTTGCTCACAGGTTCATATGATTACCTTGACTGATTGGCCAATTTGTTTTGCTCTGCCCTGAGTTCAGATACCAGCACTATCAACAAGTGGTTCGTGGAGTAAGAAGGAGAGTGTGAAACTTTTTTTCCTTTTCTCTGAGAATCCTGGGGGTAAGGCATGAGAGAGAACATTTCTACAAATCTAGATGTTCTGTGATAGGTTGTCATCAATGTAATAAACACATTGAGTACATAAATGAATAAAACAGAAGATACTAGGAACAACCCCACCAAACATGTATGGACTGAACATCTATAGGTAAGTATAAATCCTATTTTAACAATATATAGAAATAGTATGATTTCCAGGTCTGGGTCTTGAATTCAGGACTAGTGAACAGACCTGACTTTTTTATTTTCATGTAAGGTGATCTTCCCCTTTATGCACATTGCTGCAGATTTACCCAGAGCCTGAGTTACAATCCAAAGCCTGTAAGAATAAACTGTGTGAATTGCAAGCCAGGGAGTTAATTTTTTTCTCAGCATGGGTCTTGAACTCAGGTCGTGGCAACACTGCCTCAGCTTTGATCACACTAGGATGGGGTGCAGCCACTGGACACACAGGTGCTTCTGGGATTCTACACCCCCACGTTTTGCAAGGAAAACAATGCACAGAAAAATGTGGCCTTTTATGTTTTCTTCCTTTGCACAGTGACCCTTCTGGGTCTGAATGACACTGTTGCAAAGGGTACTTCACCTTGCATTTCTGAAGGCTGGCAGACAATCAAAGAAGCCATAGGCCCACGTGGCAACATAGGCCCTCATTTCAAATCCCCATACTGACACCAACCAATGGCAGGAAGTACTAAGAAACTGGTTCCCATCCAAAGGCATAACACTGGAATTTTGTCAATGTCACAGTTGAATGAGTTGATCGTGAATGATGATCCTATAAAATTAAACAGCATCATTTCAGAAGGCTGATTGATTTTATTTAATATTTATGAAGCATTAAAAGAATATTATTACTTACAGGAACACAATAATTTCAGGACACTGAGTGCTTTCATTAATATTTTAAGGATGAAAACAATAACATTAATTACATGGATGCATAATAAATACCCAGGAATTGGTAGGAATATAGTCTATATAACTGAATAATGTATAAACATCTCTGGCACTCTATAACACACACACACACACACACACACACACACACACACACACACACATATGGCATCTACATGTCAATCTGTTCTTCTTTGGTTAACCCCAGGGGTTCTCAGGTCCTTGGAACAACCTGCACCTCAATTTCCCCCAGGATGGCATGTTTGCACTCACCCATTCATGAATTTGGCCTTGTAGGCCATGAGTTCAGATGTCAGTACTCCCAAACAATGAATTGTGGAGTAAGAGGATGATGGTGACACATGGGTTCCTTTACTGTGCATCTTCTGTGTGTCAGGTATGAAGTGGAATACATATGTAGACCTATATCCTATGTAGTCAATGTTTTATGTGCTATAATAGTCAATACAATAAATGGTCAATACATGAATAAAACAAAAAATAAAATAACTACTCTGAATGCAATACGGAGTCAACATATGTATAAGAATATAAAACATATATGTAAATTGTACATGAATAGGGTGTTTTCTAGTGCTGGTGATCGTTTTCAAGCCTAAGGAACAAACTTGAATTTTTTGACTTTAAGGAAGCAAGCTTCCTCTTCCCACACAGTGCAACAGAGGTACCCAGACTATGAGTTCCAATCCCAGTCCTGGTAGAAAAAACTCACCTTTATAGTATTTGAGGCCCAATTCTTAGGTATTTCATTATGCCTCCATTTGATGACTGTGATTGATTAAATGCTTAATAAACTATTAACTAAAATCAATCAGTGTCATGTAATATAATTGTGTATAATTTTATCCTAGAATCATTCAAGAACTGTTCGTTCAATCATGACTTACATCACATTACAATGGTAATCATATGGATAGGAACAAGTTTCTTAGGATCTCCTACCATTTGGAGGTGGCACGACCAGGATTTGAATTGTGGGCTCCAGCTCCCACCACTTCAACCCGAGGATCGGGAACTCACCAGTCTGCCCAAGAACATCAACAAGGCCAATGATTAGGCAGGCACCAGTGGATCTCAGCAGTCCTTGTTGATACTTACAAGGCTGTGAATAGAGGATCATGGTCAAGTCACCCTAAGCAGGAAAATCCTTGAGACCCCTGTCCAACTTCAGTGCCAACAAAGCCAGAAACCTTGTGGCTCTAGTGTAGAGGACCAGCCTTGAGCAAAAGCAGCTCATGAACTGTGCCCAGATCCTAAGTTCAAAGTCTGGGACTGGCAAAAAACAGAACTATACAGCAATCTGTGTAGCCATCCAGTTAAAGCAGGTCACCCTATTCTCTCCAACTGAATTGGACAGAATTTCCTGGGAAAAAGGCTGGGAGAACCACTGTCATCTTGACTCCGCCCATGCTGCTTGCTTCACAGGATTCTGGCCACACCCCCATTCTTTCATGCTTCTTTCTGACCAATGGGATACAAGAATGGTGGCCATGCCCACATTCCATGCTGCCAGGTAGCACTGGGATTCCCTCTGTTAGTTTACACCACTACCAGCAGTTCAGGAAGGTAGAAGGGGCTGAGTCCTGAGGAAGAAACTCGAGGTGACTTTGGAGTATAGTAGATAATTGATGCTCCCACCCCACCTGTCCCCTCCCCTCCCTTCACGCAGTGCCAGGTTTCAAACCTCAATCAATGTGTAGCTGCCAGCCGGCCTAAATCCCAGACCTGGTCCCTGCCCCTAGTCTTCTGCTCTGGGCCCATGTGTCCACAATGCTGGCGCCATCGCTGCTGCCCCAATTGGAGCAGCTGCCAACAGCTTCTCCCTGCAGCACAGGTGAGTTTCTGTCCCAACAACAACCTACCCTGGGTCAAACACCCCTCTGGGGGCACCATGATCCCCCTGCTTGTTTCCTCTCCATGGCGCTGATGAGCCACCTTTCTGTCTTGAGGATTTCTGAGATAGAAACTACAAATATGCTCAGGCTGGGCTGGATCGCGGTCCTCCTGTGAAAGGTATGCTCCACCAGGCCTGGTCCTCTGTAATTGGGATTATAGACATGTGTCATGCTCAGTCATCGGTTAACATGGATTATCCTAAACTCAGTCCATAGCAGCGGATTCTTGACCACACGTGAAGCTCTTGGTAGGGCCTCAACCATTGGACCTCAGTCTCCTCACAGGACAGTTGTGAGGAAACAAGGGATTTATACAGAGCGATCTCTGGAAAAGAGAGGTAATGGCCTTCAGATAAGGTTTTGGCAATTCTGTGAGCATATGACAGGAAGATACCAGAAAGGGCTCAGGTGGGGCCTGTTATTAATAGTGCAACAGGTGTGGGATTATGAACCGAAACATGGCTCTCTTTCATTACTACCCTATCCCAATAAGGAAGGGGATCCTTCACTTTGTTCAGTTTTGCAGCTGGGGAATCCGAGGCAAAGAGAAGCCAGATGACCTACTTATGACCTCAAGTTCACAGGAAGCTCGGCCTGACTTCTCTACCATGCTCCCTAGGACAATGGGTGCTATTCAGTCCACTTCTTGTGGTGGGAAGTCCACTTCTTTCAATCGTGGTTCTTGAACTCTAGGATTGGGCATTGTTCCCGAGCTCCTCAGCTCAAGGCTAGCGCTTTATCACTTGATCCCACAGTGCCACTTCCAGTTTTCTGGTGGTTCTTTGGAGATAAGATTCTCAAACACGTTCCTCCAGGGCTGTCTATGAACCATGATCCTCATATCTTAGCCTCCAGTGTAGTTAGGATTAGAGTTTTATGCCACTGGCACCTGATTCAAGTGTAATTCTGATTTTCTCTCTCTCTCTCCCTCTCTCCCTTTCTCCCTCTCTCCCTATCTCCCACTCTCCCTCCCTCCCTCCCTCCCTCCCTCCCTCCCTCTCTCTCTCTCTCTCTCTCTCTCTCTCTCTCTCTCTCTCTCTCTCTCTCTCTCTCTCTCTCTCTCTCTCTCTCTCTCTCTCTCTCTCTCTCCTCTCTCTCTCACTGTAGCTCTCAGGAACGGGTAGAATGGGTGCTGTAGGAGGTGGGCCAACGTCCCCAGGTAGCTGGAACCCAAGATGGCCCACTCATTCTGGAGTTGGGCTGTGGGTAGGGAGCTGTCTCGTTCAGCATGTTGATACATCTCCATGAGATCAGCCCTCTGAGCCCTTGCAAGACTGTCAGGGTTATTCATTTTCCATCTAGCCTTACTGGATTTATTATATTGTATTCTTTTCTACATTATTTTCTAGCACCTGGCCAATATTATGGTACATAGTTACTGAATGAAAATGTAAACTTAAGAAAGTCATTTAGGGATCTGGGAATGTGGCTTCATGATATGATGATTGCCTTGCATGCATGAAACCCTGAATTCAATTCCTCAGTACCACATAAACAGAAAAACACTGGAAATGGTGCTGTGCTTCAAGTGGTACAGTGATTGCCTTGAGCAAAAAAGCAAAAAAAAAAAAAACCAAAGCAAAAAACATTTAATTAGTAAATGAAAAATAAAGAACCCATACTTGGAATATGTAATTGCTCCTGCCATACTGACACCTGACAATAGTCCATAATTCATGTACTTTTTCTTATATTAGGATATTGTGTTGAAAAAAAGTTTTGTTCATTAGGTCAGAGCAATTAATGTCTTGAATGTGCTTAGATGTCAGGTTAAGATTAATTCTGGAAATTCAAAGATTCCAGGTTTTTGAATGGCCTCTGCTAATCACAATGAGAAGGGTAGTCTAAGTGAGATTTGGAAATCTTTTTGGTTATTCATGGCACCACAACGGCAGAGGCAAATTAACAGTTGTGACAGAAGAGAAGGAATAACTCCAGAATTAATGACTAAATGATAGTTACTAACGTATACCAGAAACGTTATAGAGAACCATTTTTGGTTATTGAACAAATAGTTATCAACTAGTCTTATTCCGCATTACCTTTAGCATTCTAAATCTCTTAGGCTACTTCTTAATCTCTGTGTAATACATGTATCTCCTTCTGTGCTGTTTTTTCTTACCTTAAATTCTTTGCTTTCTAAAAATCTTAGTCTTTCTATATTTCTCTATGAACATTTCCTGATACTAAATACACCTACACACACTGCAGAGAATGCTAACTAAGGGTCCCATAGCTCATGAGTCATTAATGAAACAACATGGAAAAGGAGGACATATTTATTGTTACCTCAAATTTTCTGAAAAGCTGCAATGCCATCATTTGATTCAAATTTCCGTTATTTGTCTACATAGTGTCATTCAGTGCACATAAATGCAAATATGAGCTGGGTGCTGGTGGATCACGCCTGGAATCCTAGCTATTCAGGAAACCAGAGAATTGTGGTTCAAAGACAGCCTGGTCAGGAATGTCCATGAGACACTTATCTTCAATTAACCACCTGAAACCCGGAAGTGGTGCTGTAGCTTAAGCGGTAGAGCACTCAATTTGAGCTGAAGAGCTGTGCGAGTGTGCCCAGGATCAGAGTTCAAGCCCCACAACCAACAAAAAGTGCAAATATTACCTTAAGTTTCCCCAAAAGGAAGGACAAGATCAATAATCTTCCCAAGCAGAAAAAATAATTTCAAAAGGATTCAGTTCACCTACTTTTGCTGAGTTATTTAAGTTATGGCTTCTTTGCTAGACATATTCTCTTCCTTTAAAAATTGTCAAATACTAGCTTTACAATAAACTTCATCTAATATTTTTTGTTTCAAAAGAGAAGTCTATACAGTTGATGTCACTTAGCTTTCTTACTATCTTAATTCAAAGCCAAACCAGGCAGGAGAGTATGTCAAACTCTTATCGCAAATTGAACACCAAAAAACCAGAAGTGGAGTTTTGGCTCAAACAGTAGATTTCTAGCTTTGGGGGCAGGTGGGCAGGAAAGACAACTGTTCAGGGACAGGATCCAGCCTCTGGGTTCAAGGCTCAGGACTAGCACAAACTAAACAAACAAGCAAATAAAAATCCCAGATTTATCTTTGGGGCCCTCCTTAAAGGTGAACTGGTCAGAGTAGAGGCTTCTTTTGCTGATCATATTGACTGGATCCTGCTTTTTTGGAATCCTTGTTGCTCTGGAGAACTCAGAACCAGACCAAAGGAATTGATAACTGACTCCTGCATCGAGAATCATCTCAGGGGTGAAATATCCATCTATAAGACACTTTAAAACCTCTATGTCTTTGTTACTTTGCAGGAGAACACTTTTAAAACAATGTTATTTCCTTTTGTTTTATACTGGCCTTCAAATGGTACATTATTTCTTTTTGTAACACTATGAACTAGAAGTTTACAGAAAAAAATTATATGAGTAAAGAACACACTCAAAAAGCCAGGGACAGAGTTTCCTTCAAGCCTTGGGATACTTTTTTGTACAGTAAAAAGGAAAGCACAAGGTAACTTGAACTTTGTTTTTCCTCTATGTTCCATTCCTCTCCTGGGGTCAGTTTCCACATCCAGTAACAGTTACTTCCAGTAACAATCGATGGTGCTGCTTGAGGTATACTGAATGTTTTCTGGCTTCACTGTAAGAAGACTAGAACACCTATGGACCTGAGGTAAAACGTATTTCAGAGAAAATTTAGTAAAGAGAAAATATGAAATTTATATTGCTTATAAATATATTATACATGAGTACATTGAGTTCAAACTTTGTAAGTTCTCTGTAAGTTAAGGCGAATTTTAAATAGGAAGAAGGTTTTCAGAACATTCTTTTTGTGACTGTACGTGCTGTTCATTATTTCCCAAGTATGCATGAGCTAACAGTAGGGAAACAATAGCAATAATAGGAGAAAGAGAAGTTCTGTGTTTAAATATAAGGGTTCCATACAGTATAGAAGACTACAAATAAGCAACATTGAAACAATAAAGCCAAGTCCAGTATGTAGATTTATGAGAGTGATATACAGAAAGCAAGACTCCTATGTGGAACATGAAGTATGAGGCCACTCCCATTCTAAATCATGCTTGCTAATCATGCAACTTTGTAGAAAGTACAATGGAAGAATAATTCTGTTTTCAATGCAAGTCAGATATAAAAGCATGGATTTAACTGGAAAAATGTCCATCTTGTGAGAGCAGGGATTATGCTAGCAATAAACTGGTGCCTAAGATCTCATTTCTTTTTTTTCTTTACACACACACACAGACACACAGACACACAGACACAAACACACACACATACACACACACACACACACATATATATATATGTATATATATATTTGTTGGCGGTGATCTTGGGACTTGAACTCTGGGCCTGCGAGCTGTCTCTCTGCTATTCAGCTCAAGCTAATGCTCTACTACTTGATCCACAGTGCCAATTCCAGTTTTCTTTTAGTTAATTTGAGACAAGAGTCTCTGGGAGTTTCCTACCGGGGCTGGCTTTGAACCTCAATCCTCATATCTCACCATGACCCAGCTTACGATCACATTCCTAACAGTGTACACTCAAGATGTGTAATGTGTCTGTTCATCTATCTTTATAAGAATTCTTTAGTTAGGGATGAAAGGTATCTCAGAGGTACAGAGCTTGCCTCGCATGCATGAGGCCCTTGGTTCGATTCCTCAGTACCACTTAAGCAAAAAAGAAAAAAGACAAAATTGGCGCTGTGACTCAAGTGGTAGAGGGCTAGCCATGAGCTGAATTGCTGAGGGACAGAGCCCAGGACAAGAGTTCAGGCACCATGACCAGACACCCCACCAAAACAACAAAAAAAAAAGAATTCTTGAGTTAAAAATATGGGCTACAGCTTAGACATTACTCTCACAAAAATGTTTGTCGTTTAAAAGTTGATACTCCTGGAGAAATAAAACCTAAGAATGTAAAGGAGTCTGGGAAGTTCTATTGGCATCCAGCCTGGGCAGAACACTCTTTGCAACAGTATATAAAATTAAGCAGTCAAAATCTGGATTGGAAGAATGGCTCAATTGATGGAATATCAGTCATGAGCAAGATTGCTGAATAAAAGCTTGAGGCTTTTGCATATATACATACAGACATACACATACACCCAGAGGCACTTATATATGTACACACAAATACACAAATGAAACAACTCTCAGAATGTGTAGAAAAGTTACAAAACAATAAATATATGTCCTGAACAAGACTAGAATCAAGTGATAATTTTTAATATTTGAAAGTCCTCAAATGAACTTCCTTCAAATAAGTTTGAGAATATTACATTGGTAGGGATCAGAGATAGTAAAAATCAATAATCATTATAAAGGGATCAGATCCATGGAGGAATGAATCAGAGATCTGGCCGGTGCATTTGAAAATGTTCATATCCTCTATCAAATGTTAGAACATCTTTGAAAATAGTAGATAAAGTCTAAGCAGTCACTCTGGTGTATAATATCACTGGAGAAGTTCAGAATTGGTAGTCTATATCTAGATTAAATAAACCAAGAAACTATGGCAGGGCAATGTGATACAAGCTTAGAATTCTAGCACTGAGATTAAGACAGGAGATTAGATAATGGAATTTCATAGTGATACCTTCCCTGGACCAAGGTGTATAATTTTGTCTTAATAAAACAAAACAAACAAGAAAGGAATACATAGTTGGACATTTGGGCTAATTTTGTCATTATGTTTTGAGAAGTCAAATTTCCTGTTGAAATGCAACTCATACTTAATCCTCACGTGTGTTTTAAATTCTCTCTTCATTACAGAACATTCCTAGATGCAAAATGACTCATGATTCCCATCCAAAATTTGAAAAAATAAGTTATCATCATTCTGTTGTAACCCAAAGAAATGATGAAGAATTACACAAGCTTAAGCTTGGAAAAATAGCAAAGTTCATCTAATGAAGGATTTTGAAGATCTTGCTAAATTAGAATTTAGATTTAAAATATTTTGGTTTTGTTTGTAATTTTATATTCTATAGGATTCTACAAAATTGTTTTTAAGTAGAGGGTTTAATTGACATTCACAAATGATTTTGCATTCTATGTGCCTAGAATATTCTTTCAAAAACTTAGTAAATAGATAATTCCAACAGTTCATGTATGAAATGATAATGTGAATGTTGTAGACAGAGTTGCCAACAAATTGATGACATTAATTTATAAATTTAGAATAAGAGGAAATTTTTGGATTCTTTGGTATAACATGGTATGAAGAGCATAATCGTGTGACATCTTCTTTCTTCTACCTGTATGTAACACAGGAAGCAATTTCCTTAATTATTTGCTACTGTATACACTGAGAAAAATGTTACGTTTGGGGTTTGATTTTATTTTTGTTTTTGTTTTATTGGTTTGTCCTAGGGCTTTTACTCTGGGCCTGGACACTGTCTCTGAGCCTGTTTATGCTCAAGGCTCGTGCCCTACCACTTCAACCTCAGTGCCACTTGCATCTGGGTTTTGCTGAGAAGTTTATTGGAGATAAGAATCTAGGGAATATTCTTGCCTGGGTGGGCTTTCAACTATAATCTTCCAATCTTAGCATCCAGAATTTATATGATAGCTAAAAATTATAAATATAAGTAATATTTGCAAATGTTCTGATCTTAAAAATACCAGTGGGGGGAAAATGATGCAACCCAGTTTATTGTGGTGTTCTTACCAGAACATGAATCGCATCACATTAGCAGAGCTGTATTTTTTCACAATAGAGATAAGCTATTCATCATATGAATTAAGGGAAGTTTGAGATGCACCCTAAAAGTTGGAGAATTTTGGGCTAGGATGACTCTATATCATAAATATTGGTATTGGTGGTCATAAAAATAATAGCTTATTGTGATAAACAATTGCTTACTCTTGAAGAATTCATTATTACCGATGCTACATAGTTTTATCCTCTACCAGAACATGGTTATTTTTCTGTTGTCTCTCAATCTGTAACACCCAATTGGAAAATGCATCTATTGCAAAATTACATAACATGCAAGCCGGTATTGTTTTGAATCTCTCAGGTATGGAATCTTCAGAATTTGAAAATGAGTAATTACTAGTCATTGGAATGTTGACGAACACATATATTCTGTCTTCTTAACAACTTATTTACTTTTACAAGTTATTTGTTTCCATAGAATTAAACTGTTTTCGCTTTTAGTATGAGAAAGTACTATATTTATTCTTTTTTCAAAATATTGGTAAGTATATTGTGAAAATATTGTCTAGTCGGATAGCATTCAAGTTGATGGTCCTCTGATTAAAAAGGGGTAATTAATTCAAATTAGACACCAAAAGTATGAAATTTTAAAAAGTTACTACATAAAGAGTACTATGTACTTTACCAATACAGTGAAATTTTATTTCATGCAGCTTATTTTTTAAATTTAATTTTATTGTCAAAGTGATGTACAGTGTGGTTACAGTAATTTTAAGGTAGTGAATCCATAGCTTTTCAAACTTGTTACCCCTTCCCTCATTTTCTTCACAGTTTTCCTTCACCCCAGTACCCCTCACAAGTTGTAATGTACATTTCCAACATATTGTCTTGTGAGTATTGCTATTGCATTGGTTTGCCTTTGTCCTTTGTCTCACCATTTTGTAGTTCCTCTTCCCTTGCCTAATTAAGGTAAATATATACACAATACACAGGCTACCAAAATCAAATACAGCAGGGAAAAAAGCATAGGGGAAAACCCCAAAAGAAAATGGAAATCACATAGTACATTAAAAACAACAATCGCAAATAATACTCTCTGTTTCCATATCTTGGAGTTCATTTTGCTTATCATAAGATTATAAGGTTATATATATGCATAACAAAGCCACTGGAAAATAGTAGTTTCATGGACACTATATCATGAAAACAACATGTTAACTGTTTTTGATATTAAAGGTGGAGTTAGGATTGATGAACTTGTGGTTCTAATAAAGGAATTTCAAAAGAGTTTTAAAATTATGACAGGTTTGGCTGGCAAGGTGGCTCAGTGGTAAGAGCGCTTGCCTTGCATGCCTGAGGCCCTGGGTTCGATTCCTCAGCACCACATAAGCAAAAAGAAAAAAAAGCCGGAAGTGGTGCTGTGGCTCAGGTGGTAGAGCGCTAGCCTTGAGCTGAAGAGCTGAGCTACAGCGCCCAGGCCCAGAGTTCAGGCCCCACGACTGCACACCCCCCAAAACTGACAGGTAAATTTTAATTTGTTCAAACTTTTTAACAACTTAGCCTATTATGAAAATTTAAAATTTCTTGGGAAAATAGGCTTTCATGCAAAATAATCAATGGAGACTTAACTGAGAGGGAGCAAAGTGGGTGAAGATGGCTCATGTTCATACTAAACAAACAAACCTCAGAACCCTTGTTATAAGTCCTGTAGGTTCCCTTGAGAATTGTCCTTACCCAGGAAATCTACTCACTGTGTGAAACAAGGTTGTAGTGGAATTTAAATTCAATGTTCTTAAAAAAAATCAAAATTTGTGTATTGATTTAATTACAAAACAGTAATTCTCTGAAAAAGATAATTTGGGTCAAAATATTTAGGGAAAAAGTGCACTCAAAAATGTTTGTAATACGTTCTACAATGTCTTTGCATGTGAAGCACTGAACTACAGAAAAAAACCTGATTGGATACTTGAAACCAATGATTTCACATTTCTTAGTAGCTCAAAAATATAATATCCTTATTAACTTGAGATAGTGAAGACTTCTCTTATTACATAAGCCAAAAAGTTTTGGGATCAGAAAAGAATTGAGCAAATTGAAAAGTCAAGAAAACGCGTTCTTAGAAGCCCTAGCTAAGCATATTGGCTTCAGCAGTGGAGGGAGACCAAACTTTTTGATATATTGTCTTAATATTTTTGCTACCTAAAGTGATTTTACAGAGCCTATTTAGCTCACTACAATTTAGAATGGATTGAATGAAGACATGAAAATAAATTCCACATCCAAATAAAAGAGTTTTAAAAGAGAAACAAACCATGAAGATGTAGCAGTGGGGAAGGACTTATAGTCCTTCAATTTCACTAGACTTGAAGCCAAGAATCTGTGATTAGTTGGAAATCAAGCAAGAGCTAAGAGAAGGACAGAGACATAGGACATAGGAGCATTGTCATTTTGTAACAAACACTGTCATAAAAGGTATGGATGATTTAACTCTATTCTTTTCCATACATCCTTCTGAGCAAATGCAAGACCAAGAGAAAGATAATCTATTGAAATAATTTTTGAAAGAATAACTTCACTGATCCTGATATGGTATCTAAAGAGAGTCTTAAGAGAGAAGATAAAAGTAAAGTATTCTTCGGTTTCCTCTAAGCATTTTGTTAGCAAAGTATATCTTTGTGGTTAGAAGTGATTGAACCAAAAAGTGGTGGAGTACCCATGTTTTTTTAAAATTTTTATTTTATTTGTGAACATACTGTACAGAGGGGTTACAATTACATGGGCAAGATAATGCATACATTTCTTACCAAGCATTGCAGCCTCCTCCTTTGTTTACCCTTTACCTCACTTCACAGCCTCCCACTCACCCCCCACCCAATCCTTCCTCCCATCCCCCCCCACCGACATTGTAAAGCTCATTTTTGACATGACAATTTGTACTTCTCATTGTTGCAACAGGTCCACTGAATCCTTAAACGACTTGTTTTTCCCCATCTCCTCCACAAGTTATACTGACATCAAATATATTGAAAGTAGGGGTTATACTGTGGGGGAGGGACATACAAAGCAACAAAGAAATAATCTTATAAATGCGTTAGAAACACATGCATGAAACAAAAAAAAACATTAAAATACCTATCTAAGGATTCATTTTCCTAACATCACATTATCTGACTTTTTCCGCTTGACTCATACATATACTAGATATTGCAAATAAGGGAAACCATGGGACCTGTGTTACTTTGTGCCTGGCTTACTTCACTTACTATAATTTTTTTCAAGTTTTTCCATTTCCTAACAAATGGGGCAATGTCATTCTTTCTGATGGAGGCATAGCATTCCATTGTGTATATATAACATATTTTCTTGATCCATTCATCTACTGAAGGGCATCTGGGTTGGTTCCATATCTTAGCTATAGTAAATAATGCTGCAATATACATAGTTGTGCTGGTAGCTTTAGTGTGGTCTTTGTAAACATTTGGGTAAATGCCCAAAAGTGGGATTGCTGGGTCATAGGGGAGGTCTATGTGAAGTCTTTTGAGGAACCTCCATACTTCTTTCCAAAGTGGTTGAGCAAGTTTACATTCCCACCAACAGTGAAGTAAGGTTCCCTTCTGTCCATATCCCCTCCAGCATCTGTTGTTGTTAGAGTTCTTGATTTTTGCCATTCTAACTGGAGTGAGGTGGTATCTCAATGTTGTTTTGATTTGCATTTCTTTTATGGCTAGGGATGTTGAGCATTTCTTCATGTGTCTATTGGCCATCCTTCTTTCTTCTTCACAGAAGTTTCTCTTTAAGTCTTTAGCCCACTTATTTATTGGGCAGTTGTTTCTTTGAGGATTTGTTGTTGGGGGATTTAATATTTTGAGTGCCAATTATATTTTAGATATGAGACCCTTGTAAATTGTATGGCTAGTGAATATCTTCTCCCAATCCGTGGGCTTTCTAGTGATCTGGCTAGCTATGTCCTTGGCCAGGCAGAAGCTCTGCAATTGCATGCAATCCCATTTGTCCAACCTTTTTTTTTATTTTATTTTTTGTGTTTTTGGGTCTCTATTAAGAAAATTTCAGCCTGTGCCAAGGACACCTAGGGTTTCTCCTATTCCATCCTGTAATATTTTCAGACTGTCTACTTTGACTCTGAGGTCTTTAATCCATTTGGAGTTGATTCTGTTGCAGGGTGATAAATAAGGATCTAGCTTTAGTTTTCTACAAGTAGTTGATGAATTTTGCCAGCACCATTTACTGAAGAGGCTGTCTTTCTTCCATTCTATTTTTTAGCTCCCTTATCGAAAATTAGATGGCTATGGGACTGTAGGTTCATTTCTGTGTTTTCAATTCTATTCCGTTGGTCACCTTTTATGTTTTACTTCATCTTTCACTATTTGGATTCCCTTTAAATTTGCATCTTGTCTTATTGTCCCAGCTAGCATTCTAATACTAAGTAGTTGAAGAGGAGTGGAGAGAGCAGACATCCTTATCTCTTTCCTTAATTAATAAGAAATGGCTTTAACTTTTCACCTTTAAGTATAATGCTGGCTGTAGGTTCATCAATTCTTAGAAGAAAGAAGAGCACTGGAGCAATATCAGTTCCAAATTTCAAACTATACTAAAAAGCCACAATAATAAGAAGAGCTTGGTACTGGCACAAGAACAGTTCTGAGGACCAATGAATAGGACTGAAGACTCAAAAATAACCACACTGACATATTGCCACCTAATCTTTGACAAGGGAGCAAAAAAAAAATAGAACGGAAGAAAGACAGCCTTTTCAGTAAATGGTGCTAGTAAAATTGGTTATACACCTGTTGAAAACTAAAGCTAGATCCATATACATATTTATATATCATATATATAATGCAGGGTGATATATATATATATATATATATATATATATATATATATATATATCTTAATAGAGAACCACAAACAAAACAAATCAAAGAGAGGTTGGACAAATGGTATTGCATCAAACAGCAGAGCTTCTGTAAGGTAAAGTTCATAGACAGCAAGATCAATAAAAAGCCCACTTACTGGGAGAAGTTCTTCATGAGTCATAAAACAGACAAAGTCTTATATATAAAATATACTTAGGACTCAAAATCATAAATACCCCAACAACACATCCTCAAAGGAACAACTGTCCAATATCTAAATTGGCTGAAGACTTAAAGAGAGACTTCTTTGAAGATGAAATAAAAAAGAAGAAGTATATATATATATATCTGTAATTTGGAGAGAGGAAGGGATATAGCAGAATGCTTAAATGGGGATTCAGGTTGACCATTGTGACAGTGAGATGTACAGGACACTGTGCAGAAAATGAATTGACAATCTCAGGCAGGTGTCGAGGAGGGAGGAGTTGGAGATGTGGGGAAGGAAAGGATGGTAGGAGAAAAACAAAGGAGGAGGTAACAATGCTGTATACGAAATGTACTCATTACCTAGTCCTGTAACTCTGAGCCCTCTGTACAGTATTTTTACAATAAAAATATATTTAAAAAAATCTCTGCCTGCTGTAGATTTCCAGTGCTGCCCTCGGAATTGCATTTTCTGCCTATTCTGGCTGTGGTTAGGTCCACCTGCACAATGGATCAGTAGTCTTCAAGGCATCTTGGTCTTCCAGTGGGACTTGGATTATCCAGTGGTGGTTGGAACCAGGCCAAGGACAGGACAAAACCACTTCCAGGACATGCCTTCGTCATTACACAGGCAACTAGGATTGCAAGCAGAATTTCTCTGAATTTGACTCCAGAAATCTATCAGTGAACCAAAAGGCAAGTCCACCAAACACCTCACTCTTCCCCCCCATTTCCTCCTTTCTCCTTCCCTGGGAAAGTAGAAAATAATTTTGCAGGTTTTGACACACACACAAAATGCACACCATCTCCCCTGGTAAACTTGGTTTCAAGTCACTGAGTCATGTCAACGGATAATGCTGCATTCATTATTCTGGATAACATCTTCAGGTTGTTTGATGCCTTAATTTGTTGTTGTTGTTGTTGATGTTGTTGGTAGGGGTGCCTGAACTCTGGGTCTGGGTGCTGTCCCTGAGCTGTTCAGCTCAAGGCTAGCGCACTACCACTTTAGCCACAGTGCCACTTCCAGTTTTTTCTGCTTATATGGTGCTGAAGAATTGAACCTAAGACCTCATGCATGCAATATACTGACTCTACCACTGAGTCTTCTTCCAGCCCTAATGATTTAATTCTTTAAAATTTATTTTTGTCAATTATGGGCCTTGAACTCAGGGCTTGGGTATTAACATATCCCAGATTTCTTTAGCTCAAGGGGAGCCCACTCCCAATTGAGCTACAGTGCCACTTTCTGTTTGGAGATAACTGACTCACAGACTTTCATGCCAGGATTTGCTTTGAACAGATGAATTTTTAAATTATATTTCTCCTAGGTGTTTATTGGAACATTACAGTTTTTCTGGAATTTAAAGTTTGCTGTAAACCTTTGTCTTCAAGTAATGCAAAAGTATTAAATATTACATTTCGACGCTATCCTTTAGCACATCCATTTTGAAATTATTATCTTAAGATGAAATTCTAATTCTTTGTAGTCACAACGCATTAAAGTCCAAATGGGAAATATGCTAATTTCAGCAGCCTTGGCTCTCTTTCCTCTTTTTTTCTCTCCAGTATCTTTTCTTGTTTTGGAACAAGTGTCATGGACTGTCCAACCAAGCAAAAGGAAGATTATTCAATTAATTTAATAGAAAAGGAATCCAGCCTACCTGCATCTCAAGGGAACTTTGAGTATAATGTTAATCTAACAGTGGATTTTCAGTCATTTTGATAATTTTTTGTTTAACCACTCATTAAAGAGGTTCCAAAAGTCTAGATTCAAAAATCATGTTCTGCTTTCTAAGAATGTTTAATAAGCTAGTAATTCAACAAAGATTACATGGTGAAGAATTTCTCTTTTATCATAGCCCTTACCACTGATCCCTTCCCTTCAAACTTGTAGCTTTGTTCAGTTTTCTTGTTCCAGCATTCATTTTGGTATTTGCTTCAGTAATATCCTTGTAGGATTTGACAATGAAATCCCATTAATTATTAGAGAGCTCAATTCATATTGCCAAAGGCAGACTCATGAGCAGTTCATAAAGCATAAACTATTGAGAATCATTAACATGGTCATATGCAAATATTCCATAAATTAATATAAGTACCACATAAATGTGCATCTTCATATACTTTTAAAAATGCAAAGTAGTTACATATATATGTCATAAAATAATTCAGATCACTGGTAGAAGAGATTAAGCTAAAATTTTTATTTATATCATCCCCAATATTTTGTGAAATTTTCTTTTCTCATTAACATTCACCTTAGGACCTGCTTTTCCTAGCAACAAGTTATAAGTTGATATCCTTAGATTTTAGTCCCCTCTGAGTAACGTATTTTCTTTCCACCACTAGTTAGTCCCTCATGTTAAATACCTGAGGAATAACGTCCCATTGTGCCTGCAAGAGAAGTACCCAAGTCGATTGTCTGTGCCTACTCTTGCTTTGCTTTGTTTGTGAATGTGGAAGCAGAGACAGGGGTGTCAGAGATCAGGTGGCTGGAACCATGGTGTTAAGAATTATGGGTAGCAAAATGAGTAGCAGAAAATAGGATACCAGGGAAAGGGTAATTGTGACTGTAATTGCTGAGTTGTATTGTCAGTAAATTGGGTAGCAGCAACAGCTTTGCAGGGGTTGGGGCAGCTAATACATGTATCCAGAACAATTTAGCAGTGACAAGGAAGCACAGACAAAATGAAAGATAAAAGTTGTGAGGCATTGTGGGAATTCTTTGTCTACCCATTCTAAAAACATAGAAGATGGTATTTTAAACTAAAACTACAAAAGAAAATTTAAGTTCTTGGTGCTAACAAATCTGTCCAGGTGTTATTACATTAAATAGAGAATGCAAAACGGTTTTTCTTCATGAATACGGAGATCAAAGATATTATAATTCTTATTTCAAAATGCAAATTAAAGGGGAAAATTAGTCAGGAGATAAAATTCATATTGAATATTAATATTTAAGAAGAAAAGAAGATCCTAGATGTCGGACTAAAGACAAAGCAATATTAGAGCATTATATGTTCAATAATAATTAAGAAACTTTAATTGAAAAATTGAGCTAGAATGTTCACATCAGGAAAAGGCAAGCAATCAGAGTCTACCACCAACAAAGAAACATCATAATGTATATCTCAGAAAAAGGAACCAAGTTCCTTATCCTTGATGTCAATGATACACATAACCCCCCTTACAAACACACACACACACACACACACACACACACACAAATTATGCAACAGCTCAAGCTACTCACATCCATTCAACATGAATCAAAGATCTTCTTGTAATACTTGAAACTTTAAACTTTGAAGTCTTACTCTGAAAACATTACAGGAAGGAATAGGAGGAACCCTAGGTCTCCTTGGCACAGGCCGAAATTTTCTTAACAGAAACCCAGAAAAACAAAAAATCAAAGACAAATGTGACAAATTGGATTTCATGAAATTGCAGAGCTTCTGCATGGCAAAGGACATAGCTAGCAAGATCACTAGAAAGCCCATGGATTGGGAGAAGATATGCACTAGTCATTCAAAGGATAAGGGTCTCATATCTAAAATATACCTGGGACTCAAAAAATTAAATCCCTCAACAACAAATCTTCAGAGAAACTACTGCCCATTAAATATGTGGGCTAAAGACTTAACGAGAAACTTCTCTGAAGGGCAAAGAAGGATGGCCAATAAACACATGAAGTAATACTCAACCTCTCTAGCCAAAAAAGAATAACAAATAAAAACAACATTGAGGTACCACCTCAGCCAATTAGAATGGTTATACTCAAGTACTCTAATAACAACAGATGCTGGAGGGGATGTAGTGAGAAGGGAACCTTACTGCATTGTTGGTGGGAGTGTAAACTTGTTCAAACACTTTGGAAAGCAGCATGTAGGTTCATCAAAATACTCCACATAGAGCTCCCCTATGACCCAGCAATCTCACTGTGGGGCATTTAACCACATGATCACAAACAAGATCATAGTAAACCTATCAGCACACCTATGCTTATTGTAGAATTATTTACCATAGCTATGATATGGAACCAACCCAGATGCCCCTCAGTAGATGAATGGATCAAGAAAATGTGGTATATATACACAATGGAATTCTATGCCTCCATCAGAAAGAATGACATTGCCCCATTTGTTAGGAAATGGAAAGACTTGGAAAAATTATATTAAGTGTAGTAAGCCAGACCCAAAGAAACATAGGTCCCATGGCTTCCCTTATTTGCAATAACTAGTATATGTCTGAGGCAAGCAAAAAATTCAGATAAATGGATGTTAGGGAAATGAACCCCAAGATAAGTATTCAATTTTTTTATTTAATGCAGTTGTTTCTAACATATTTTTAAGATGATTTCTATATTACTTTTTATGTCTCTCCCCCTGCTTTCACTGTATTTGATATTGGTACCATTTGTGTAGGGGAAGGGCATAAACAAATCGTTTAACGACGGGTACAGGTGGACACATTGCAACAATGAGATATACAAGTCATTATGTTTAAAAATGAACTTTACAACTTTGGTGGAGGGAGGAAGGGTTTGGCCATCTACTTTCCAGCTGATCTATAGGTGTAGAAGCAAAACATAATACAAAGCAATACAAACCAGTTCTTACTATATATAATTTTTCTTTGAACATCTTAAAAATCAATTCTGACAACATGCAATAAAAAATCCCTAAGTTTAAAGCATTCTTCTAGACAAATTGAAGAAATACTGAGAACATGTATTTTAAGAATAATTTCAGAGAGCTTGAACTCAGGGCCTGGGTTCTGTCTCTGATATTTATTACTAAAGGCTAGTGCTGCCACTTTGAGCCACAGTGCCACAGTAAAGTCTCACCAATTTTCCTCTCCATACTGGCTTTGAACTATGATCTAGATGTTTCAGCTCTCTGCATAACTAGGATTATAGGCATGAGCCCTTGCACCTGGCTAGAATAATTGCTTACCTGAGACAGAGGCCAGTTAGTATTAAATGTCATTCATGTTTAACTTTGTAAAATAAAGTTAACTGAAATGCCTTCCACTAGAAATAAGGAATTAAATGTGTAGGTGGGTTACAAAGTTCTTACCAAAAGATACATATTTTCCTTGCTTTGTTTTTCTTTCAAAATTGTTTGCTTTCCAGAATCATACCTTTTCTTTCCTTGATGGTTTCTTTAGTTTATTTCATACATGCCCACAGCTCCTTCAACTATCAATTCTTATGTGAAGACCTTGCAAATATCTATTTTCAGTCCAAACTCCTTGTGTGCACCTCTCATCCATATATTCAACTGACATAAAAACTTGTGAAACAGTAATAATCTCTTATCATTACTGGATATTAAAGTGTAAGTAAAATTTAAGAAAATAAAGAATAACATAAATAAATATAACATGATTTTAATAGTAATGCTAAACATAAATGCAACGTCGATTATTTTCCGGAGCAATTTAATAAAAACCTCAAGGAAAAGAAATCAACTTTTTTGAGGGCTGATATTATGGTTTAAACTTAGGACCTTACCTTGTCACTTAGGCTTTTTCCCTCAAAGGTGGTGCTCTGTATTTGAATGACAGCTCCCCTTCCAACTTTATTTGGGGGATTATATAGAGATAAGAATCTCATGTAATAAAAACATTTGTGTCCCTATCTTGGGGTTCCTTTCACATAGCATCCTCTTATACAGTACCATGTACAATTTACTCCAAGTAAGATTAACCATGGGACCTTAATCACTTAATATAATTGTTTCTGCGTCTTTCCATTTCCTAGCAAATGGGGCGATGCCATTTTTTCTGATTGGACGCATAGAATTCCAGTGTGTGTGTGTGAGTGTGTGTGTGTGTGTGTGTGTGTGTGTGTGTGTGTATCACATTTTCTTGATCCATTCATCTACTGAGGGACATCTGGGTTTGTTCCATATCTTAGCTATGGTAAATAATGCTGCAATAAACATAGTTGTACCGGTAGCTTAGTATGGTCTTGTTTGTGATCATTTGTGTAAATGCGCAAAAATGGGGACTGCTGGATCATAGGGTGGCTCTAAGTGAGGTCTTAGAAAACTTTATATCAAGTGAAGTAAGCCAAAACCAAAGAAACATTGGTCCTATGTTTTCCCTTATTTGCAATAACTATTATATGTCTGGGACAAGCATAAAAGTTCAAAAGCTCTGTCCATATGACCAGATAAGATGCTGTTAAGCAAAATGAACCCCAAGATAGGATTTATAATCTACCATGTGTTTTTTATATGTTCCTCCCCCATGGTTTAACCTTTGTTTTCACTGTATTTACTGTCGGTGCCCTGCATCTTGTATACACCCTTCTCTAGCTTCGGGAGGGGAAGGGACAAAACAAAATAGATAAATAGTGATACAGGCTGATGCATTGTAACAATGAGATGCACAAGACACTATGTTGAAAAAGTATATTTACAATATAGGTGGGGAAGAGGGGAAGGGAGTAGAGGGGAGTGTATTTGTGGAGGTGGGAGGGAAGGGGAGCGGAAAAACAAAGGAGGAGGTAACAATGCTTGATAGAAAATGTACTCATTAACTTGCTCATGTAACTATAACCCCTCTACACAGCATTTTTACAATGAAAACCTCTTTTTAAAGATAGAAGTTGTGTCGAGCATCGTTGGCTCAGGCCTGTAATCCTAGCTACTCAGGATGCTGAGTTCTGAGGATCACGGTTCAAAGACAGTTCGAGAAAAAGTCCGTGAGACTCTTATCTCCAATAAAACCACTATAAAACCGATGCTGGTGCTGTGGCTCAAGCGGTAGAGCACTCCTCTTGAGCTGAAGAGTGCAGGGACAATGCTTGTGCCCAGAGTTCAAGCCCCGCGACCGACACACACACACACACAAAACAGAAGTTGTCATGTACACCAAGTATAGTAGCCCCATCTGTAATCCCAGCTGATTGGGAAGCAGAAATGACAAGGATCTTTTTCTCAGGCCAGGCCAAAGAAATAATTGCCAAGACAGCCATCTCAACAAATGAGCTGGCCATATTAGTTCACATCTTTAATCATAGCTAATTGTGTGGGAGACAAAAGAAGCAATCTAAGATCATTCAGTCAATCTGAGATCAAACCCGGGAAAAAAGTTCAAGACCTCAAGTAAATAAAATGGACCAGAAGTATGGCAAAAGTAATTGAACTGCTTGTTGCTATACAACTAAAGTCCTATCTAGCAAGCAGAGAACACCTGAATAGAACCCTAGTAATACTCCTCTCTTCCACCAAAAAGCCTAAATAACTTTGTCCTATTTGAACATCTAATTTCAAGGCCACTGACAGATCAGAGATGGTGATATCTTAAAAATTGGGTATTCAAAAGAGACAAAGTTCTTTAGGTTTTGAAAAAGTTGAAAAGATAGGAAAATGCATGTGATGTTTGTTAACTCCATAATTCTTGAAAACATAAAATATACTCAAGTATTTAATATATATCAATATGTGTGCATATATCCATGTATGTATATATATGTGTGTGTATATATATAATCATATATATAAATATACATACATATATATGTATGGTTCATCTCTTTTCTGTGTAGCAAATTGTTCAAATGAATCTGTACAATCACTACTCAAAGGCATGAATAGACAAAGAGAATGAGCAGAGAACTCATACTCAGGAATCAATGGTTAGCCCATAACCTGAAAATCTTTTACATCAGTTTGCATGTGTCAGTTACTGCAGTACAGGGACAATACAATGGCAAATGAGATACCAGGCAGATGAAATGAGAAATGAGAGATACAAATGGTACAGTATTCTTCTGATGGGTAAGTAGAATTTCCAGGGTGTTTATGAGTGTGTGTGTGTGTGTGTGTGTGTGTGTGTGTGTGTGTGTGTGTATGAGTGTGTGTGTGTGTGTGGGTGGGTGGGTGTATTACATTTACTTGGTTCATTTCTCTCTTGAGGAGTATTTGGGCTGATTCTGTAAGCATGGTTGTGCTGAAAACGTTACTATATCCTGGTTTGTAATCTTTTGGGTAAATGCCCAGGAGTAGAATTCCTGGATCATATGGAAGTGGGTAGTCAATAGAGGAGTGAAGTGGGAAAAGGTAGAAGATTGAATAGGAGAAAAGGGGTAAAATGCAGAGAGGAATCCAGTAAATATCCTACAAAATTAAGAAGAGTGAAGGAAGAGGTGTATAGGGGAGGGATGGATGAGAATGTTGAAAGAGTTGACATTGATCAAGGTATATTGTACGCATAAACTGTTTTGTTTAATGATAACTGCTTTGCTACTTAATAATTAAAAAATCATGTCCCTCCAATGTTATGCAATTAGAAGCAAAGCAGGAGAATCTGCTCAGATAATCTCTAGGGTCAATAAATCTTTTTGATTAGGATAAGTTTTAGAACAACACTAATGATACTTATCATCTGAAGAAAATTTAACGATTTCCAACTATTTAAAATAATCACTTTTGAAGATATGGCTCAAGTGGCAGAGTGCTACTTAGTGAGCAAAGCTGTCAGATAATGAATTCAAGTCTCAATCTCGAACACAAGTAAAAACAATAAGTATAATTTGGGCACTTTCCTGGGCATTAGTAGTACCTTATATCAGAAGGCAGAGATCTGGGGATCTCAGTTCAATGTCATCTTAGATTGGAACGTCTGTGAGACTCTCATCTCCAATTCACTGTCAAAGAAAGCTGGAAGGGGAATCATGAGTTAAGTGGTAGAATGCTAGCCTACAGCAAAAAGCTCAGGGGCAGAAACCAAGCCTTGAGTTCAAACCTTAGAATAGTGCATATATATACACAAAGAAAGTAAGTCACTCAATTTCTCAACCTTCCATTTCCCTAATCCTAACTCTAATCTTGGACAGAACCCTAAGAGTAACCTTGATGATAATAGTAACCTAATCCTAAAATTAATGGAAAACACTCGAGTATCTAACAGATACTCATTGTCTTTGAAATGATTTGCAGTTTGTTCCAAATCCTACAAATTCCCTGACTTGGACCCTGAAATAGTTCCCTATGATGAATCATTAACCTCATATCTTCATATCATGAAAACTATCTCAGTTTCCACTGATCTTAACGTTTACAGAACTCCTATATCTCCAAAAAGGAGTTAAAGGTTTATTTAAAATATACTTCAATACGTAACACTAACTATATATAAATCTTACTAGAAACCTAAATCTAAATTTAACCCAATTCAACCTTAAAAAGTAAAACTCTGTAGTTTTTGTTAAATCTCAAACTTATTTTACTTGAAAATATTAGCAGAAAACTCAGTTTTACCGTAGAGCTTACCCTTCCCTAAGCCTAAGTCTACCCTGACCTAGAACAGTAACCCTAAATCTAGAACTAATAGCCTTTGGATTCTAAAAGCTATACAAATACATTAGTATTTATTCATCTTAATTTTGATTCAACTCATTTTTCTAAAAATAGTTTGCAGTTTTACTCAGTATCTTGCCATTGTTTAAATTTAATTTAATTTTATTTGTGAACATACTGTACAGAGGAGTTACAATAACATGGGCAGGATAATGTGTACATTTCTTACCAAGCATTGCAGCTTCCTCCTTTGTTTACCCTTCACATACCTTCCCAACCTCCCCCCTTCCCCCCAATCCCAATCCTTCTCCTTCTTCCCCCTTTCCCTCCCCCCCACCCGCACCGACCTTGTAAAGCTCGATTTGGACATGACAACTTGTACTTCTCATGGTTGCAACAGGTCCACCTGTATCCTTAAACAACTGGTTTTTCTCCATCTCCTCCACAAGTTATACTGACATCAAATATAGTAAAAGCTGCCATTATATTGTGGGGGAGGGACATACAAAGCAACAAAGAGATAATCTTATAAATGCGTTAGAAACACATGCATTAAAGAAAAAAAACATTAAAATACATACCTAAGGGTTCATTTTCCTGACATCTCATTATCTGACCTTTTCCGCTTGACTCACACATCTACTAGGTATTACAAATAAGGGAAACCATGGGACCTATGTTTTTTGGGCCTGGCTTATTTCACTTAATATAGTTTTTTCCAAGTTTTTCCATTTCCTAACAAATGGGGCAATGTTATTCTTTCTGATGGAGGCATAGAATTCCATTGTGTATATATATCACATTTTCTTGATCCATTCATCTACTGAGGGGCATCTGGGTTGGTTCCATACCTTAGCTTTGGTAAATAATGCTGCAATAAACATAGTTGTGCTGGTAGCTTTAGTGTGGTCTTGTTTGTAAACATTTGGGTAAATGCCCAAAAGTGGGATTGCTGGGTCATAGGGGAGTTCTATGTGAAGTCTTTTGAGGAACCTCCACACTGCTTTCCAAAGTGGTTGAACAAGTTACATTCCCACCAACAATGAATTAAGGTTCCTTTCTGTCCACATCCCCTCCAGCATCTGTTGTTGTTAGAGTTCTTGATTTTTGCCATTCTAACTGGAGTGAAGTGATATCTCAATATTGTTTTGATTTGCATTGCTTTTATGACTAGGGATGTTGAACATTTCTTCATGTGTCTATTGGCATTCCTTCTTTCTTCTTCAGAGAAGCTTCTCTTTAAGTTTTTAGCCCACTTATTTATTGGGCAGTTGTTTCTTTCAGGATTTGTTGTTTTGGGGTTTAATTTTTTGAGTTCCAACTATATTTTAGATATGAGACCCTTGTCCGTTGTATGGCTAGTAAAGATCTTCTCCCAATCGGTGGGCTTTCTATTGATCTTGCTAGCTATGTCATTTGCCCTGCAGAAGCCCGGCAACTTTATGCAAATCCATTTGTCCAACCTTTCTTTGATTTGTTGTGTTTCGGGGTTTCTATACAGAAAGTTTCGGCCTGAGCCAAGGAGACCTAGGGTTTCTCCTTTTCCATCCTGTAATGTTTTCAGAGTGTCTGCTTTGAGTTCAAGGTCTTTGATCCATTTGGAGTTGTTTCTGGTGCAGGGTGATATATAAGGATCTAGCTTTAGTTTTCTACATGTAGTTAACCAATTTTGCCAGCACCATTTACTGAAAAGGCTGTCTTTCTTCCATTCTATTGTTTTAGCTCCCTTATCAAAGATTAGATGGCTACAGGTCTGTAGGTTCATTTCTGGGTTTCCAATTCTATTCCATTGGTCCTGAGGTCTGTTCTTATACCAATACCAAGCTGTTTTGATTACTATGGCTTTATAGTAGAGTTTGAAATTTGATATTTATATTCCTCCAGCAGTGTTCTTTCCGTTGAGGAGCGTTTTTGCTATTCGGGGTCTTTTATTGTTCCATATGAATTTTTGTGTTGCCTCTTCTATTTCCTTGAAGAATGAGGGTGGAATTTTGATAGGTATCGCGTTGAAGTTGTAGATAGCCTTGGGAAGTATTGCCATTTCACGATGTTGATCTTGCCAATCCAGGAGCATGGGAGGTTTTGCCATTTTTTAAGTTCTGTGTTGATTTCCTTTTTCAAGATTTTAAAGTTTTCATCATAGAGGTCCTTCACTTCTTTGGTTAAGTTAATTCCTAGGTATTTTATTTTTTATGGGGGCCGTTTGCTTGGTAGATTTTGTTCCAGGCTTTAACATTGAAAATGTGTTTGTTTTTACGGGCAAGTTGTGACTCCTGCAGGCAGCAGATAGAAGGGTCTTGTTTTTTTAATCCAACCAGACAGTCTATGTCGCTTAATTGGACAGTTGAGTCTGTTAACATTAAGAGATATTTGGGAGTTCCTGCCATGTTCTTTGCCTTCTTGGGGGCTGCAAAACCTGGGTTCTTCCTATGGTTCTTGGATTCTCCGTTTGGGTGCAGTTTCTGGGACTTTATTGCGGTCTTGTTGGTTTTCTATGTGTAGGACATCTTTAAGAATCTTTTGTAGGGCTGGTTTGGTGGAGATGTATTGTTTCAATTTTTCTTTGCTATGGAAGGTTTTTATTTGGCCTTCAGTTATGAAGGAGAGTTTATCTCGGTACAGTATTCTTGGTTGATAGTTGTTTGTTTTTAGGGCATGGCATACATCATTCCAGGCTCTTCGTGCTTTGATTGTCTCTGCTGAGAAATCTGAGGTGATTCTAATTGGTTTCCCTTTATAGGTGATTAAACTTTTCTCCTTGTCAGCTTTAAGTATCTTTGCCTAGGTCTGAGTTGATCCTGTGTGGATTATAATGTGACGGTGGGATGTACTATTCTGGTCTTGTCTATTTGGGATTCTAAAAGCTTCTTGTATCTGAATAGGCCTATCTTTTTGTATGTTTGGGAAGTTCTCTGCTAGGATCCTGTTAAACAAATTTCCTAGACCATTAACTTCTGTTTCTAGGTGCTCCTCTACAGATATTATTCTTAGAGTAGGCCTTCTGATGGTGTCTTCCAGGTTTTGGATAGATCTATCATATTTCTTGGACTTGTCTTGGATGGTTGTATGTTCTTTCTCTATAATATCTAGGCTGTCTTCAATCCCTGAGATTCGATCTTCTGCATGGTCTAACCTGCTGTCAAGACTCTCTACTTTGTTTTTTATCTCTTTTCCTTCTAATTGGTCAGCTTTGATGGCTTCAAGTTCTTTGTTGAAGCTCTGTTTTAGGTCTTGTATGAATTTCTTTACTTCCTTAATTTGGTGTTCAGTGTTTGTTCTCAAATCACTTAGTTGATTGGTTATGGTTTCTTTGGACTCCCATTCCTTCTGTTGGGTTCCATTCAGCATTCCCTTTGTGGTCTCCCTGACTTCCTTCAGCTCTTTGTTAATGGATTCCATGAATGCCTTTAGTGATCTTTGTGTATTCTCTCCTTGGTCTCTCAATTCCTGTATTACTCTATGATTAGATTCCTCCCGTTCGTGGGATTCCTGCAGTTCTCTTTCTTCCCATTCGTGGGATTCCTGCAGTCTCTTTATGTGTTCTCAGACTGCTCATGCCATTCCTCCCTTTCTCTTTGAGTATTCTCAAGTTGTTCACGCAAATCCTGTATCAGTTTTTGAGTAGCTTCCTCACGCTTATGATATTCCTGTATAAGTTTTTGGGATGCCTCCTGTCTCTCCCTATCACGCTCATACAGAGTCCTTTTAAAGTTGTCAAACTTCTCATTTATAATATTTTCCAGCAGTGTTTGTAGAGCTATTTGGGAACTCTCCTCTGGATTATTCATTATCTGTTCTGACCCCTGATTATCGAGATTGGGAATTGAGATACCCAGATTTGCCTTTTTTTGTGTGTTTTTCCAGCTTACTCTGCCCATTTGAGATGAAATAGCACCAGTTTTGTGCTAGAACTCTATTTTAAGGCAACAATCAACCAACGTTTGCATTTATACAGTCAATAGTCTACAGATACAATCTAGTTCAACAGATACATATATTCAACATCAAACAACTATATGTTAATGGGCTTCGAACCACAGAGAAGAATTTGGAAAACCAGAAATTTTTAGGGTTAGGGAGAGATGTGGGTAAAAAATAGGAACAGATTGGTGTGGGGAGGCACAGGGAGAGTTAACTATGTCCTAATCTCAATGCAGGAAATAGGTTGGGTAGGATGCATGTAGAGAGAGAGAGAAAAAGAAGAAAGGGAAAGGGATATGAAAAAAGACCAGAAAAAAATAGAAACGTAAAAATTAATATTATTATGGAGATTAAAAGACCATCTATTTAGAGAGGAATGTGAGTATATTAATAGAAGTGTAGGGACATAGAGGAGAAGTGAAAAACTTAAGAAATGCTTAAAATATTATATAGGTATAAAGAGGTAGTACTGCTATTAAGGAATTTAAGTCTCAGAGGTTTTGAATTGAGTAATAAATTTGTGGATTAAGTGTGTACACAATTGGGGATAGGGTCTACTAGTTAACTACGGGTTTATCTGAGGATGTGCAGAACAAGAGTTAAGTCACATAAGGAAGAACAAAAGGGAGGAAAAGGTGAAAAAGATAAGAATGGGAGAGAAAAAGATCAGAAGTTCAGTAGAGCTAGACAAAAGACAAAAAGATAATTAAGAAAGAAAGAAATAGAGAGAGAAGACAAGAAAAGAAAGGAAAACGCACATTCACGTATTCCTAAAATAAAAATTATAAGAGGAAAAAAAGTTACTGGAAAACAATTTTTTTTCAAAAAAGGCAAAAATTAAAGATTAATAAAAGTTTTAGAAAAGGAAAAAAAATTTTATATATATAAGGTACCAAAAAAAAAAAAAAAGAAAGAAAGAAAAAAGAAAAGGAGAAAAAGAAAAAAGAAAAAAAAAAGTTCTTTGATTTTTTTTTTGATTTTTTTGGGAGGGGTGGGAAGAATCCTGTATCTCCCTTTTGTCTATAAACTGCCTCTTATTGGAGTCTCTGGTCAGCTTGAGGTCCTGTGGCTTGATTGGTTTCTTGTGTTGGTTTGTTCGAACAGGCAGAAAAATGGTCTTCTTTACCCAAGATTTTGAGATTCCTGCTCCCAGGTTAGTTTAATGGGAGGGTGATCTGCTTTGAGAATTACAAAAGAGGGGGATGCAGTGATGAGGCTATGTTCTGGGTAGAGTTGAGGCATTTCAACAAACAGTAGCTTTTCCCTGGGGCTATTTTGTGAAAAACTCACAGAGCCCAGCCTGGAGCCATTCTCAGGGTTTCTGTTTTTCAATTGATTGTGGAGGCTGCTAGAGGGAGGGGCAGCCTATGGCTCTGGTTACCCAGTGAGGCAAGGCACTCCAATGGCTGGCACCTGAGCTGGGTGACTTTTGCCTGGATGGAGCTGAGTCTGGCAGGTCACTTCACCGTTAAATTCTTGTGACCTGCTAAATGACTCGTTTTATTCCTAGGCCTGAGTTGGAGCTGGCAGCTCCTCTGATCTTTGTTGATATCCAAGATGGAGATCACCAGTGCTGGGGGGGAGGGGTGGCCTTCCCTCCTCTGCTCCCTGAGAAGGAGTGAGGACGTCGGGCTTGTACTCACGCCGAGTCTTGGATCCTGGGTTGTCTCTGGTCTGCAAACTGCAGGATGAAGATGTCCGCTCCTTGTCGGTTCTTGCTGGTGTTGAGTAGAATCTGCTCGCTCACTGCGTCTGGCTCCTTAGTCCCGGACTCTGTGGCTTAGGTATGGCTGAGGTCAGCGCCGCGACCCTGTCGCCGCCGCGGCAGCTGCTGACAAGTGCTCAGATGTGTCTCCTTGCCTTGGCTTCCCCTCTCTTGTCTAACTCTCTGTCCTGTGATGGCACACTTGGTGTGATTCTCTGGCTTAGTACTGTTCACTGGAACTCTAAAACTGCTTTCTATGCGAGAGCTTGTTCAGATTCCAGCTTCTCCTCTGCCATCTCCCCGGAACTCCTCTTCCCATTTTTTTAACCCGAACCCTAACTGGAATATTGAGGATAACCCTTGCATTAATCATACCCTAATCTTAATATTATTATCAGTTTCTTATTTCACATTCATCCTAATTCTAACTAGATTTGTTATTCGAAGATTTACTTTCAGTTTGACCCTAAACTTGTTTAATTGGAGATAAAGAGTTCTCATGCACTATGCTTCCAAGGGTGGCATCCAACTGCAGTCCTCAGATCTCAGTCTCCTGAGAGGATAGGATGACAGGCATTGAAAAATATGTTTTGCTGGGTGCCAGTTGCTCATGGCTGTCATCCTAAGTACTCAGGAGTTGAGATCTGTGGATCACGGCTCAAAGCCAGACTGGGCAAGAAGGACCCTGAGACTCTTATCTCCAACAAACAACCAGAAACCTGAAAGGGGTGCTGTGGCTCAAGTAGTAGAGTGCTTGCCTTGAGCTGAAGAGCTCAGGGGCAGCACCCAGGCCCAGCGTTCAAGCCCACAATCGAAAAAAAGAAAGAAAGTAAAGCATCTTCGCTGCAAAGATGTAGAGGTATGTGTGGGAGGGTGTTGTGATTGAGAGACCAGGTGCTGGCCTCACTTTACAGACATTTCTAAGAACTCCCCAAGTTTGCACCACTTTGAAGCCACAGTAGAATGGATGGGGCCTTGCCAAGAACTCAAGTGGTCGAAGCCTATGGCAGGCAGGGAGTGGGCAAATGGGTGCAGGGGTGGGATTGTTGTTTCTGTATTCTCCCTAATGAAGGATGGATTTGGATGCTGGGTGTCAAAGCCTGAAGTAAAGAGTTGCAAGAAATTTGTGGCCTGATGAATTTGGTTTCCTCTGGGTATATGAAGATGGATGAATCTGGCGCCTGCTGTGGCTCACAATTGTCATCCTAGCTACTCATAAATCTAAGATGTAAAGACCAAGGTTCAAAGCCAGCTTGGGCAGGAAAGTCTGTGGGTCTTGATATACAATGAGCCACCAGAAAACAGGAAACGGCACTATGGCTCAAATTGTAGAGTGCTCATCTTCAGCTGAAGAGCTGAAGGACAGCTCCCTGACCCAGAGTTCAAACCCCATGACCAACAATAAACAAAGAGGTTGGCTGAGTTTTCCACATTGCAATGTGTATGGTAGGAAATTCCATGCTGGGTTATGAGCATTCCAGCTATGAGAGGCTCAATGCTGTGTCTACAGTTAGTCTGAGTATGATAGTGCCATCTTCTCAGGGGTTGGATGTGATCCTAATAGAGGGAATTCATGGTATTGTTGTCAGGAACTGCTAAGGGCTTGGAATATCCGTGTGTGTGTGTGTGTGTGTGTGTGTGTGTGTGTGTGTGTGTGTGTGTGTGTGTGTAATTTTCCCTCGTCTTTTTTTGTCCCCTTCCTGGTTGCTGGTCTGCCTCTTTCTGACCTCAGATGGTGCCCTTCCTTCACACCGACCTTCCTTTTAGCCCCCTATCAGGGTCTACAATGAGTCCTAAATTGCCACAGGCCTGTGTTCCAACTTTTCTCTAGGGCACAAGTCTTGCTGTCGCAATATTTGGCTGCCTACAGGGGATTCTGGGTTAGTGATGCCAGCTGGCATAGGGTCTCCTCTGCCTGAGAGGGATAGCCTCAGTCATGCGATGTCCTATCCTTTTCCTCAGCTAGGCCTCTGACTGCACATCCCTCTCATCAGGCTGGCAGTGGAGTGGGGAATCAGGGATTGCTGGTGGCTCTGGCCAACTCGAGATTGACAGCTGACTGAAGGCTGCCCAAGCAAGGAGGATCTAGGGCTACATGGGAGGTGAGGTCAAGGCGGCTTGGAAGTATAGGTCAGTGTCTAGGAAATGTAAATGTACTTTATAACAGGACAGTCTATCTTCCGGTCCCAACTGGGCCTCACAGATCATTCTAAAAAATTGCAGATGCTCAGAATACAGAGGCACAAACTTTAGATTCCAGGACCAGGGAACTGGGGGATGAGAGGCTGGTATGGCCAATACCTCATTGTTTTGGGGTATTAGTGTTGACCTGGCTATACACCCCCTTGTGTACTTTCACTTCTTAACCCAGTGTTGTCCACACACCGGCCAATTGTGGCAGTACTGTGGAAGTGGCAGGAGTGGATGTGAGGTCTAGGATGACCAAAATCAAGATTTATGACCTTTGGGGGTGGCAAAGGATGACTTTCCAAAAAAATCTTAGAGCTGGGGCTCAGGGCCTAGGCAATGTCCCCGAGCTTCTTTTGCTCAAAGCTAACATTCTACCACTTAAACCAGAACTCACCTATCATGTTTTTTTTTAGTAGTTTAGTGGAGATAAGAATCTCATGGACTTTCCTGCCTGTTCTGACTTCAAGCTGCCATCCTAAGATCTCAGCCTATTGAGTAGGTAGGATTGCTGGGATAAGCCACTGGCACCTATTAAGGATATTAGTGTGTGTGTGTGTGTGTGTGTGTGTGTGTGTGTGTGTGTGTGTGTGTGTGTGTGTGTGTGTGTGTGTGTGCGTGTGTGTGTGTGTGTGTGTGTGTGTTTACCGGGACTTGAACTCAGAGCCTAGGTGCTATCCTTTATCTTGTTTTCACAAGGTTGGTGCTGTACCACTTGAACTACAGTAGCGCTTTTTCCCAGCTTTTTGGTGATTCATTGGACATAAGAGGGCCCAAGCTAGCTTTTAATTTTGATTGATCCTCAGGTCTCAGGCTTGAATAGCTAGGATGACAGGCATGAGCCACAGGCGCCCAACTGATAATGGCCTTTCACCACAGTGGACTGGGATCTCCTGAAAACTTCCTTTATTTTTTCTGTGCCAGTACCGGGGCTTGAACTCAGGGTCTGGGCTCTGGTCTTTTAACTTTTTCCCTCAAGGCTGGTACTCTACCACTTGAGCCACAGCTTGATTTCTGGATTTTGGTAGTTCATTGGATAGAAGAGTGTCACTAATTTTCCTCCACTGAGCTGGCTTTGACCAATGATCTCTGATCTCAGACTTCTGAATAGCTAGGATTTACAGGGGTTGAGCCACTGGAGGCATTGGGTAGAAGCTTCTCTTGAGCAAGAGTTCTTCCCTTCATTTGCGTTGACTCCTCCATGCAAAGGGGGCCTTAAGGTCAGGAGCTGTGTAAAATAGGCTTCCAGCCACAGAAATTGGCTGGGGTCTTTGGTAAAAAGTCAAGTTAATCTTCCCCTGAGCCCCATTCTGGGACCCCACCCTCTGCCCTACCTGTGACTCAAGTACAATCCTTGACCCAGCCTTCAGTGTTCTGCCAGACTTGTCTGAGGCCATAGAACCTTCATTCCACCCACACCACCTGCTTTAAACCAACCCTCAGGACCTTTGCACCTGCTCTGCACCTTCTTCCCTAGACCCTCTGTCCTGTTCCACATCTTAGAACTCTTGTGGAATTTTGGCACTGGTCATATCACCTCCTGGAGCAAGTCTTTCCTTTCTTTCTCTCACTTTTTTTTAATACTGAGTTGCTAGAAATCGAACTAGTGCAGGCTGACTGTCAAATGCTCTATGTTGGTGTGTGCCTGTGGGGGTGTGCCAGTCCTGGGGTTAGAATTCATGGCCTTGATGTTATCCCTGAGTTTTTATGCTCAAGGATAGCATTCTATTACTTGTAACACAGCTCTGGTTTTTTTGGTGCTTAATTGGAGAAAAGAGTCTCATATAGACTTTCCTGCCTGCACAGGCTTGCAGTTATAATCTTCAGATCTCAACTTCCTGAGTGCTATTATTACAGGGCTGAGCCACCACCACCTGCCCTCTACCTCTTACCTACTTCAGCTCTCCTCTGAGTTCCAGAAGTGTATGTCTCACCAAGCTCACATTTTTTTTGCCAGTGTTGTGGCTTGATCTCAGGGTCTAGGCATGTTCCTGAGCTGCTTTTGCTCAAGGCTACATTCTATCACTGAAGCCACAGTGACACTTTTGGCTGTTTCTGTTTATGTGATACTGAGGAATCCAACCCAGGGCTTCATGCTTGCTTGGTAAGCACTCTACCACTTAGCCACATTCACAGCCCAAGGATTATTTCTAACAGGAACTATGAGGGTGGGATTAATTGGCATACTCTTTTCAGCACAGAAATCGATGGGCATTTCAAATCTTTGCCAGGATTTGGGACCAGAGTGGGACTCGGCAATGAGGAATGATGAATGAGTGATAGCCACCAGGCCCCAGAGATCTAGGCTCACGTCCTACAGAGGGATAGGGAATATGGAGCCAGAAACTTCCACAATACCTACAGCCTAGGAACAGTGGTCTCCCTGGAGGCAGTGGCTGGCTGCTAGATGTCCCAATGGGACACCTCAGCCAGAACATAATGAATCCGTTGAATACACCAGCCAAGGCAAGCCTTCTGGGCTTCAGTTATTAAATGGCAGAGAAGGATGCTTTGTTCAAGCTACTGGCTTAGTACTCTCTGAGGGCTTGTCCCAGCATTCACATGTTGGGGGTCTGTTCATGGGCAACCTGCTGAATGCATATCATCCATACATCATCCATACATACACAGAGACATGAAGTTACTGCCTTCTTTTTTTCTTTGGCAGGTCTCATGTTGAAATATGAACCTAGGCCTTATCCTTAATCTACTCTTTCTCAAAAGTAGCACTCTGCCCTTGAGCCACAGCCCCAACACATGGGGATATTTTCCTGTGATCTCTTAGAAATAAGAGTTTTGCAGACTTTCCTGCCCTGCCTGAATTCAAATTGGCATTCTCTACATCTCAGGCTCCTGAGGAGCTGGGATTACAAACAGGAGCCACTGACACCTGGCTTTCTTTGCTTCTTCTTGTTCTTTTTTTAATCATGACAATCTGAAATCTTCAGTGTCATTCCAATGGTTTGCATTCAAAGTAAACTTCCCAGGCCTGGAGTTTGAACCCCAGGACTGCCACACAGAAATGGAGGGAGATCCTGACAAACTAATTCCTATTTATGTGAAGGATAATGGAATGTTATAAAAGTAATTAAATTTGCAGTTAATTCATGATTCTATTTTAGAAAGCAACACATAAATCATTGGATTTATATCTTCCATTCTAGTACCATGTTATGATTTCCCTAATGGAAGGATATTGATTAATTTTTAATTAATGCTTTCATAAGTATTCAACCATGATACTTCATTAAACAGAGACATAATTTAATAAATAATTATTGGTAACAATATATCATTAAATGGAGACATAACTTAATAACTAATTATTGGTAACTATATATATAACATTTAATAATATCCTCACATTCTCTCTCTCTACATATATATATATGTATACAGCAATCTACACACATACATATATATGTATATATATATGTATATTTATATATATATTGGGAACTACTGTGGCTTGATAACAGTTAACAGGTCCTTAGAACTTCCTGGCATCTCAGTTTTCCAGAGGTTGGTGTGTTAAGACTTTGATCCCATTTATGTATTGGACATTGTAGGCCGTGAGTTGAAATCCCAGCATTGCCAAAATTTATTCATGTAGTAAGAAGGTACTTTTGACATATTTTTTTCCTAAAAAAATGTCCTGGGTGTCAGTATGATGTATAATTCATATGCAAATATATCATGTATGATAAGATGTAATAAATGAAATGTTATATGTGTAATAATAATAAATGAATAAGGGTAATAAACATCATATTCGCTAAACTCATGTGTGTATTTTTTTCCAGTGCTGGAGCTCCAATTCAGGCCCTGGGAACTGGTTTGAATTTCTTGTCTTCAAGGAGGGTGAGCTTCCCCTTCACCCACAGTGACACAGAGATACCCAGATGCTGAGTTCAAATCCCAGGCCTGCCAGAAAAATGGTGCAAATTCCAAGTCATGGCCTTATTTTATTTTATTATTTTTTTGCCAAGCACGGGACTTGAACTCAGGTCTTGGCTTCTCTGCCACAGCTGGCCCTAGGATTCTAGGACCCAAGTTCAAATATTGGGGTTGGCAAGCAATAAAATAAATAGGAAAAGGATAAAATGGAGAAATTCAAGAAGGTGGTTTTACTTTTTTTCCCTTTGCATTGTGACCATCCTGCGTGTAAATGACAAAGCCCTGAAAGTGTACATGACATTGCATGCTGATGTTTGGCTGGCTATTAGGGACGCCATAACCAAAACTATAACTTAGGCCTGGAGGTTGAATCCCAGGGCTGCCACTAAATAATTGGCGGGAGATTCCAAGAAACCCATTTCCATGTACATCCTTTCGAATGGAATTTTATAAAAGTAACAAATTAGTAGTTAGTGTATGAGTATACTATAAAATTATACACGACAATTGTATTACATTGATTAATTTTAAATTAATACTTTACTATGTATTCAACCATGATACTTAAAAGTGGAAGGAATAATTTGAATGTCAATAATGGATAGTAATATAATATATGTAATTTCATAATATACAGACACATTTCTCTTGCCTTATACATACATATATGTGTATATATATATATGTATATACATATACATATATGCCAATCTACACATTTATCTGTTCATACACTTGTCACTCCTGGGGCTCAGTGATATAATGATAGCTAGTACATACAAAGCCCTGGATTCGATTCCTCACTACCACAAGCACATAAAAATCCAGAAGTTGTGCTCTCGCTCAAGCAGTTGAGCATTAGCTTTGAGCATAAAGCCTAGGGACTGTGTCTAGACTCTTACTCAAGGTCCAGGATGGGCATGAAAAAATATTGAATGTTGTGACTGCAACTCTATAAGGATAGGACTTCAAATACCTCATCACAGAGCAACCCGGGAGTCTGGTGCTGACAGCTGCCATCTAACCTGACTTATTCAGAGGTATACGACTGCAACTCAGCCCCATAGAACCAGATGCTTCTGGCTTGCTCACCCCTGTCATCCAAGCTACTCGGGAGCTGAGATCTGACACTGGTGTATTTAAAACCCAGTCCTGGCGGGATGTCTGTGAAACTCTGAGCTGTGGATCAAAGTGATAGATCTCTAGCCTTGAGCAAAAGATCTTAGGACAGTACCCCCAACATTTCAGTGCAATCCCTGTGGCTGACTCCCCCCCAAAAATGCTCCTCTGACTCATTAGATGGGAACTTTGTGCAGTTTGTGATGTGTTTCTGAAAGAATGGTGATACTGATAAAAGCACCCTAATACTAATGACAGCTTGTGGGATGCATCTATGTGATGAGTCCTTCCTGGAATGCTTGGGCCCTCACGGGGTGCTGTGTGCTGAGTCCTGCACAGGATGCTATGTGTTGAGTCCTTCACAGGGTGCAGTGTGCTGAGTCTTGCATTGGGTGCTGGGTGATGAGTCTTTCACAGGATGCTGTGTGCTGAGTCCTGTAAAGAGGGTTATTTGGAGCCGGGCACCAGTGGCTCACGCCTCTACTCCTAACTACTCTGGAGGCTGATATTTGAGGATAGTGGTTCAAAGCCAGCCCTGGCAGGAAAGTCGCTGAAAGTCTGATCTCCAATAAACCACCAGACAACTGGAAGTGTCGCTGTAGCTCAAGTGGTAGAGCACTAGCCTTGAGCTGAAGAGCTGAAGGACTGTGTTCAGGCCCAGATTTCAAGGCCCATGATTGACAAAAAAAGTGTTATGTATTTTGTTCTTCAAAGGGTGCATACTTTCATCTTGTCCTTGTAAGAACTCCAACTGACATGACTATGCAGAAAAGAATATTGAGACTCAGATCTGTCCCCAGGGCAGGGACAAAATTATGTATTACTGATGACTAGTGAGTTGTCTACACGAGACAATTGTTTTGTCTTGTTTTTTCTAAGTCATGAACCTTGAACTCAGGGATAACTCACTGACCCATACCTCTTGGGCTCATGGCTAGCACTCACCACACAGAGCCAAGGACCCCCTTGCAGCAGAGTGTCACAGCTTAGGTGCTTGTGGCTCATGCCGATCATCCTAGCTACTCAGGAGGATGAGATCTGAGGATCATGGTTCAAAGTTAGCTTAGCCAGGAACGTCCTTGAGACACTTAGCTCCAATGAACCACCCAAAAACTGGAAGTGGCTCTGTGGCTCAAGTGGTAGAGCACAAGATTTGAGCTGAAGAGCTCAGGGACAGCTTCCAGGCTCAGATTTCAACTTATACAATGACAACAACAACTAAAAAAGACAGAAACAAACTAACACACTTGAAGTAGAGGGCTGGGAATGTGCCTTAGAGGTAGAGTGCTTAGCATATATGAAACCCTGGGCTTGATTTCTCAGAACCACATCACTAGGAAAAAGCTTGAAGGGGCTCTGTGGTTCAAGTGGGAGAGAGAAATCATTGTAAAAGAGAAACTAGGTACAGTGCTCATGTCTTGAGTTCAAGCTCCAGGACTAGTGTATGCACACACATGCACATACACACACTCACACATAGAGAGAAAGCAGAAGTGAAGCTGTGACAAAGTGGTAAAGCACTAGAGTTCAGCTCTGATCTCATGGTCAGCACCCAGGGCCTATGTTTAACCTCAAAACCTAGCCACCAAAGGCCCAACTAGGAGAGAGCAAAGGTTTCAAAACCTGATGAGCTTCATCAGTCCTAGATGACAGGAAGCTTTGTGATATCCAACATGTGCTTGGATTTCCCAAGGTTCTGGAAACCTAGGAGAAGCATTATAGGCCCATCATTGCCGACGATGAAACGTTTCATTATGTTCAGTGCCCTAGTTGTCTGCCTGAAGGATTCCTGAATTATATTGAGCACTGTATCTGTACACTGGAATATAGTCTCATAGAGGCAGGATAAGAGCACAGAACTTGGCCTGCAATGGGAGGTGGCAAAAATGAAGGTCTCCTGTTAAAACAGAGCACTGGGAAGAGAGATAGCTAAGGGTAAAAACAGAGCTTTTTCTCCTGACCTTCAGAGCCCGCCCACACAGCTTCACTAATTGGCCCAGATGGAGTTATTTGGTACACAGCTGTACAGGAGTGAGGGCTTTTGTGTGCCTGTCCAGACAATGAGGGAGACTTCTTCCAGCAGGCCTGTGATGAAGAGAACCCCTCAGGTTACATTGGGAGCAGTGAGGGGAGCCCTGGAACACGCAATATCATAAAAGCAGTCTCTGTGTTATGAACTCATTGTATTGAATACAATTTTCCCTGCTTGGTGCCACTCATCATACCTACTCAGGAGTTTCACCTAGAGTAATACATCCATACATACACAAAGAAATTGAGGTACAATTTTTTTTGAGGGTGCAGTCCTGGGTTTGAACTATGAGCCTAAGCCTGGTCCAAGAGCTCCTTTTGCTCAAGGGTACTGCATTAAGCTTGAGTCACAACCCCACTTCTGGGTTTTTCTGTGATCTCTTAGAAATAACATTGTCAAGGACTTTCTTACACTGGCTGGTTTCAAACTCAAATTCTCTACATCTCAGCCTCCTGAGTAGCTGGGATTATAGTCAGCAGGCACTTTCACCTTTTTTTTCTTCTTTGTTTTATAATCTGGACTTACTTCTTAATAAGGTCATTCCTATGGTTGAGACTTATAAGTAAACTACCCAACGTTCTTTATACCTGCTTTCTCTGAGAGTATTTTCTCTCTTCATCTTACTCTCTGGTCACAGGGTTGAAGCCAAAAGTGAGAAATGAGTGTAACAGGATTTAGGAGCAAATATCCACAGGACATGCCAGTTCTTTCACTTAGCATTGAGCTGCAGTGAATTTACTGTCTCAGGATATGAGGACTGAAAGCTGGAGCGATCCTTATACTATCTGCATTGCTCCTTTTGCCTATAAAATGATTTAATAATTATGATTGTTTTGTATCTCCAACCTTAAGTATCTAGGACACACTAGAAGCATGTTCCTGTTTCCGTTTTTCACTAGTACCTCTCGAGATTTAGACTAAAGGTTTGGGTGGAGCGGCTCCTAGATGAATCCCTGAGGAAATACACTTGAAGCCTCCTCAGAAGATCTCCATTCAAAGCCAGCCCTAGCAGGAAAGGTTTATTGTCTCCAATAAACCACCAGAAAACCAGAAGTGGAGCAGTGGCCTAGAGGGTGGAGCTCCAGCTTTGAGAGAGAAAGCCAAGCAGGCGATACAGGCCAGACCAGGCAGGAAAGCCTGAGAGGTGCTTATGTCCATTGAAGAACCAGATGGCTGGAAGTGGAGCTGTGCCAGTGGTAGAACCTCTGCCTTGTGAAAAACAGCTGAGGAATGCATCACTTCCTCAGTTTAAGCCATAGGATGGCCACAAAAGAAATTCAAAAAGAGAAGGCCAAGTTTATGTATCAGTGTCCTACTTACTTACGGGTGTATATTACTTCCCTAAGTGCAAAGAGGCTGTATGCAAAACTTCTGCTTTTATTTACAGATTTATGTTTTAGATATGCTCATTGTACATACTGCATCATTTTCTTCATTTCAGCCCCATTGATTTTCTCTTCCAGGATTCTAAGCCTGTTTCCTTATATGATGCACACTGAAGCTCTCAGCAGCCTTTATTTACATTTTATTATGAGGCCAATGCAGGAGCAGTCACAAATCAGGCAGGGGAAAAGATCAGAGTTCATAGAAATAAGCGGTATTCAGAAAATTATACTTGGGGACACAAAATGGTAGCATATATATGTAAAAACTACCATTAAGAAAAAAATATGAGGGGGCTGGGAATGTGGATTAGTGGGAGAGTGCTTGCCTAGCATTCAAGAGGCCCTGGGTTCGATTCCTCAGTAACACATACACAGAAAAATCCAGAATTGGTGCTGTGGCTCAAGTAGCAGAGTGCTAGAGACAATGCCCAGGCCTTGAGTTCAGCCCAAGAAATGTCAAAGAGATAACTAAGTAGGTAGTTAGGTAGTTAGGTAGTTAGTTAGGTAGGTAGGTAGGCAGGTAGGTAAGTTGGTACATAGATAGATACATAGAAAGAAAGAAAGAAAGAAAGAAAGAAAGAAAGAAAGAAAGAAAGAAAGAAAGAAAGAAAGAAAGAAAGAAAGAAAGAAAGAAAGAGAAAGAGAGAGAGAAAGAGAGAAAGAAAGAGAGAAAGAAAGAGAGAAAGAGAGAAAGAAAGAGAGAAAGAAAGAGAGAAAGAGAGAAAGAAAGAGAGGTCGATAGATAGATAGATAGATAGATAGATAGATAGATAGATAGATAGATAGATAGATAGATAGATAGATAGATAGACAGACAGACAGACAGATAGATAGATAGATAGATAGATAGATAGATAGATAGATAGATAGATAGATAGATAGATAGATAGATAGATAGATAGATAGATAGATAGATAAATGATAGATGAATCTGGTCTTGACTTCAGGAGGAAAGAAGGGAACTATTCCCAGTCATGAAGCTTCTGCAGTGTGCCAGGACACCAGCATCACCTTCACACAACCACAAAGCAGGAAAAATGTCTCTTTACCACTTCTCAGGCAGCCCAATGCCGCAGAGCCAAGAGGGCAGAGCCAGGTTCTAACTCAGCTGCTTGGGGACAAAAGAGAAATTACCCTGCCTCACCTTGGACTGGGGATTAGCATTAATGATGTGGAGAATGATGGAAGGAGAAAAGACTGTCAGAGGTAGAAGAAGGTCCTTCAAATCTGATAGATGTAGAGTAAAACACCCACTCCCTAAGACCAGAGAGCAGGGCTTTTCTACTCTGTTCCCTCTCCCTCCCTAAACTGGCTCTCTATTGGGGTAACCTAAAGATAGCCTGAAGCTCTCTTCACCTGAGTGAGGAAGGTTAATCATTGTTTGAGGAAGCTGAGAAAAGCCTGATCCTGGTGTAACTGTAACAAAGATTTCAGGTTTCCCCCATTGCTGGCTGTCCCTGGAATGAATGAAGTGGTGTTGCAGCTCACTTCCCTGTTGAGTGTGTATATTCTGCCTCCTTTTCTGGCTTTTGAAATTGTTTTCTGTCCTTCAAATATAGTGTTATACTGGAGTTCTTCCTGCTGACTGTGCCAGGACTTGCATCCTGAGAACTTCATTTGAACCCAGGATGGGGCAATGGGTCAAGAACACTAAGAACATTTAGAGTAACTTCTCATCACCAAGGGAAAAACAAGAAGCTCTTGAACATCTGACTTTGCAGAAGTGGAAGTCAGAGTGTCATAGAATTTTCTGCCCTGGCTGGCTTCAGTGTGATCCTGAGACCTCAGCCTCCTGAGCTAGGGTGATGGGCAAGAGCTACTGGTGCTCTGCTAGGTTCAGATGAGTAATGACATTAACAATACAAGTCAACTGCTTATCACAAAAGTGTTTGGGGAGCATATTAAGCCTTTCAACATTGGACCTTTCAGAACCCTGTGGACACAAGGTTACAATGCTAGAGCCAGTGAGGCTGGGCATGTGGATCTGCTACACTTAAGTTTGGAGGTCTGACTCCAATTCTGGTGTATATTAGTGTTGATTTTCCAGAGAATATTCTCATAATTAGCAAATAGGAAAAGTACCTGTCATGGTGCCTGAACTCTGGGCCTGGGCACTGTCCCTCAGCTCTTCAGCTCAAGGCTAGTGCTCTACCACTTGAGCCACAGCACCACTTCCAGCTTTTTCTGCTTATGTGGTGCTGAGGAATCGAACTCAGGGCCTCATGCGTGCAAGGCAAGCACTCTATCACTGAGCCACCTTCCCAGCCCCTTTACCAATATATATTTATTTGTATACTACTGTCTGCCTATCCTTGTATCGCTGTTTTGGCCAATCCTGGATCACTATCTCAGCACCTAGGAACCACCTCACAGCTTCATTGGCTAGAGGCTGTTGTGCTCACACTCACCCATTCATGAATTGGACCTGCTAGACCCTGAGTTCAGATCCCAGCACTGCCAAAAATTTAATCTTGGAGTAAGAAGCCAAATGCGACACCTGTTTTCCTTTTCTGGAAGAGTTCTGTGTGTCAGGCATGATGGAGAACACATCTACAAATCTAGATGGTATATGATAGCATGTAAACAATGTAATACATAGTTAGGATGCATAAGTGTCAGTAAAATAAACGGTAAATAAATGAAAAAATAAAATATATAATGTTTAACCACACCAAACATAATATAGACTGAACATCTGTATGGAAGTTCAATCCTATCTTTAAAATGTATATAAGGAGTATGTTTTTCCAGGTCTGGGGCTTGAATTCAGGCCTAGGGAATAGGCATGACTTACTGTTCTTCAAGCAGGGCGAGCTTCCCCTTCCCTGACAGTGCAATAGAGTTACCCAGACCCAGGGTTCAAATTCCAGGACTTGCAGACAAAATATGGCACACATTCCAAGCCAGGGAGCTTCATTAGCATTTTTAATATTTTTTAAGTTCACTTCACCTTTATTTGATACGTATTGATTTTATCATATGAGAATTTTTCAAAAAAAGGGGTCTAAACTTTTACATTTCAGCATAGCACATTGGTGTTTCTATTTTGACCATCTGCCCTGAAGAGTGAGAATGAAAATAAGGACATTTCTCCCTAGAAGATCAGGACAGTTGAATTTATTTCTATTTAGAGTTTTTTCTACAATTATAAAATCTCTGCATTTGTGTCGTATGAGTTTTCCTCAGTGCCTACCATGAAATACACTAGGGGAGTCCTCATAGCACAAAAGGTAGGATTTCTGAATAAAACCTCACTTCTGTGAGGACAGTAGGTACTTCTAAGCATTTTGGGAATAAACTGGATTGTAAAATGAAAAACGAAAACAATGGGACTGTGATGTATCTCAGTAGTGGAGTACTTTGCTAAAGAGCATAAGAACCTGGCAGAAAAGTTTCCTAAAGCTCAGAATGTTAGAATTTTATGATCTGCAGGAACAAACATTTCTTGGGGGGTCCTGTGGTTTGAACTCAGGGGTTATCCCTGTGCTCTTCAGCTCAAGGCAAACGATCTACTGCTTGAGTCACAGTACCACTTCGGTTTTCTAGTGGTTTATTGGAGATAAGAGTCTCACAGACTTTTGTGCTTGGGCTGACTTTGAACCGCCAAACTCAGATCACAGCCTCCTGAGTAGTTAGGATTATAGGCATGAGTCACTGGTGCCAGGCACATGAAAAAACTTCTTAAAGATGGATTCTGAGAAAAGAAACTTGGAAAACACTTTTAGTATAAATAATTTACAGTGCCGGGGCTGGGAAGGTGGCTCAGTGGTAGAGCGCTTGCCTTGCATGCATGAGGCCCTGGGTTCGATTCCTCAGCACCACATAAGCAAAAAGGAAAAAGCCGGAAGTGGCACTGTGGCTCAAGTGGTAGAGTGCTAACCTTGAGCTGAAGAGCTGAGGGACAGTGCCCAGGCCCAGAGTTCAGGCCCCACAACCGGACCCAAAAAAAAAAAATAATAATTTACAGTGCCATGGTTAAGGCACTAATTCAGAAGTATTTATTCATTGGCTGGTTTCTTAGTTTATTTAAAATTATATATATATATATTCATTATTAAATTGTATATGTATATATATTATTAAAAACATAGCTTTGAAGTGTACCTAAGAGCATATGTGCTCATGTAAATTTATACAAATGAAAAAGATTCATTTTTCTTTTCAGTTTGGTTGGTACCATAAATTAGGTGGGATTTGTGTATTGTTTTGTTCTGTGTTCTCCCAACCCCCTCTCCTCACATTTGAACACAGCTTGCTCTTCCTTGGCTTCGTTGTTCATAGCTGATTTTCTACCACTTCAGCTATACCTTAGCCTGGCATTTTGGCACTTAATTGGAGATGATGTCTCTCAGGCTTTTCTGCCTTCATTGGCTTTGAAATTTCATCTTCCAGTTCTCAGCCTCCTGAGTAGCTAGGATTAAATATGTGAGCCACTGGGGTGCCTAGGGATAATTTAGACTTTGGTAAGTGTATTCTTTGTGTTTTTTTTGGCATGGGATCATTTACTATAAAATTTCTGTGAATGACCTGGGTCTGAAGTAAGATATATAATACATATGCAAATCTGTATAATTTTCATAAGATGTAATAAATTTAATACATGTTATAAGTGTATTAATAGTCAACAAATATAATGAATTAATAATACAAAAAATAAACACACTCAAAGCAATATGCAGTAAATATAAATATGTAGATATTAATCATTTCAAATGTGGATGAATATTAATTAACAGGGTTGGGATTGAATTCAGGTCTAGGGAACAGGCCTGAATTGCTTGTATTCAAAGAGGGTGAGTTTCTCCATCCCCCAGAGTGCATTAGATTTTCCCATACTCCAAGTGCAAATCCCAGGCCAAGCAGAAAAAAACGAGCATGAAATCCAAGCCAGAGAGCACCATTAGTATTTTTAAATTTTTAAAATTCATTTTATTTTATTTTCTATGTATGTATGTATGTATGTATGTATGTATGTATGTATGTATGTATGTATGTATGTATGTATGTATGTATTTTGCCAAGCACGGGATTTGAACTTAGGTCGTGGCAACTCTGCCTTAGCTTCCATCAGCTTAGGCTGGGTTTGTGCAGCCTTTGGACCCACAGCCCATCCTGGGAGCCTAGGCCTCATGGCTGACAGGAAGAAAAAAGAAAATACAAGGAAAAATAGCCACGAATTGCAAACAGTTAGAGGTTTCTCGGTTTTCCTTCCATGCATGGTGACCATCCCGGGTCCAAATGACACGACTGCAACCTGTAAGTCACCTGGCACTGCTGTCAGTGGGCTGTCAGCAAAGCCATAGGCCCATCTGCACACCTAGGCCCTGAGTTTGAATCCCGGTCTTGCCACTTACAAAGGGCTGGAGAGTGTAAGAAACTATTGCCTGTCCATAGGAACCCCATAGGAATGTGATCAATGTTATGGTTGGATGAGTAGTTTGTCAATTAGTCTAGCAAAAACTAAATCCAGTATTCACAAGATGTGGATTGATTTTAATTTATAGTTTATTATACATTAAAAGAATACATTGTGTATGTGTGTGTGTGTGTGTGTGTGTGTGTGTGTGTGTGTGTGTGTGTGTGTGTGTGTGTGTGTGTGTGTGTGTGTGTTTTGTCAGTAGTGTGGACTGAACTCGGACCTGGGCGTTATCCCTCAGCTTTACAGCTCAGGGTTAGGGCAGTACCATGTGAGACACAGTGCCATTCCCAGCTTTTTCTGATCATGTGTTGCTGAAGAATCGAAACCGGGACTCATGCATGCAAGGTAACACTCTCCCAATGAGCCACCTTCCCATCCCCTAAAAGAATACTATTGATTAAATGGAGTCCTCACTAAATACCTGAGAATCTCTAGGAAGGTAGTATATGTCATTGAATAACAGATAGACATCACTGGCAATATCTACATATCTAAATATATATTTGTATACCACTGTCTGCATAGAAAGGTATTGCTATTTTGGCCAAACCTGTGTCTCCATCCGAGGTCCTGGGATCCACCTGGCACCTGAATGTGCTAGAGGCTGCTGTGCTGACACTCACCCATTTGTGAATGGGGCCTCTAGGCCCTCAGTTCAGTTTCCAGCATTGCTAAAAATGTCTTCCTGGAGTCAGATTGCAAGTATGATACCTGTTTTCCTTTTCTGTGCAAGTGCTGGGTGTCAGGTATGATATTTATAATATGTCTGCAAAGCTACCTGCTATGGAATAGATTTGAATGAATGTAATAAATGTAATAGGTGTACTCACAGTCCATAAAATAAATTGTAAACAAATAAATATATAATAAAATATAATTAATCATTCCAACAAACAAGATATAGACTGAATGTATGGATGTAAGTATAAATGATAAAATAAAAATGGTTATAAATGTTATGTTCTCCAGGGGGGGGCTTGAATTCAGGCCTAGGGAACAGGCCTGAATTGCTTGCATTCAAGGGAGAAGATCTTCCTTTCCTCCGGCTCCCCCAAGTGCATCAGAGTTACCTAGATCCCAAGGTGACATCCCTGGCATGGCAGACAATAAAATGGCACGAAATCCAAGACAGGGAGTTTCAATAGTGTTGTTAATTAATTAATTAATTTTTGCCAAGCACAGGGTTTGCACTCAGGTCTTGGCAACTCCTCGTCATTTTCCATCACACTAGGCTGGGATAGTGCAGCCTCTGGACCCATAGCCCATCCTGTGGTCCTAGACCTCAGGGGCTCACAGGAAAAGAAAATGAAAACAGCATCGAAAAAAAGCCACAAACCAAGGACGGTCAGCAGTTTCTGTTTTCCTTCCTTGCACGTTGACCATCCTGGATGTGAATGACATGGCTGCAACCTGTAGGTCATCTGGCATTTCTGAAGGCTGGCTCTATCAGCGAAGCCATAGGCCAACGTGGACACTAGGCCCTGAGTTCGAATCCCGGTCATGCCACTTACAAGGGGCTGAAGAGCCTAAGAAAATATTCTTGTCCATAGGAACACTAGAAGAATGTGGTTAATGTCATGGTTGGATGAGTAGTCCGTCAATCTGTCTTGCTTAAAATTAGACCCAATAATCACTGGACAGGGATTGACTTTAATTCATAGTACATTATGTATTAAAAGAATACTATTGATTAAATGGAGTTCTCACTAAATACATGAGAATCGGTAGGAAGGTAGTATATGTCATTGAATACTAGATAGACACCTCTGGCAGTACCTAAATATCTAAATTTATATTTGGGCTGGAAAAGTGGCTCCGTTGTAGAGCTCTTACCTTGCATGCCTGAGGTCCTGCGTTTGATTCTTCAGCACCACATAAGCAAAAAGAAAAAGCCAGAAGTGGTGCTGTGGCTCAAGTGGTAGAGTGCTAGCCCTGAGCTGAGGTCAAGCAACCAGGCCCAAAGTTCAGGCCCCATGACCAGACACCAAAATAAATACATACATTTTATTTATTTATATATCTCCATCGTCATAGAAAGTTACTGCTATTTTGGCCAAACCTGGGGCTTGATCCCAGGTCCTGAGATCCACTTGGCAGCTGAATGGGCTAGAGGCTGCGGTGCTGACACTCACCCATTCATGAATTCGGCCTCTCAGGCATTCACATCAGGTCCTATTATTGCCAAAAATTTCTTCCTGGTGTAATATTTCAAGGGTGACACCTGTTTTCCTTTTCTATACAAGTTCATAATATGTCTGCAAAGCTACACGCTATGGAATAGATGGGAATAAATGTAATAAATGTTATAGGTGCACTCACGGTCCATAAAATAAATGCTAAATAAATAAATGAATGATAAAATATAATGTATCACTCAAAAAACATGATATAGATTGAATATATTGATGTAAGTAGAAATCATATATTTAACATGTCTATAAATGTTATGAAATGCTTGAATTCAGGCCTAGGGAAGAGTTTAGTTCATGCATGATTCTCATTGGAAATGATAGGCAAGATGTATGGCACAACAATTATTTTTAATTAAGAGTTCATGAAGTGTGACAATAAGAATCACATTCAGGAAATGGAGGCATTGGGAAAGATCCAAGAATCGGTACTTAAATGGTAGATAGGATTTGAACACAGCTCGCTACATCTCCTACTCTATCCAAATAGGTAATTAGCATACTAGCTTCAGCTTATGAATGGATGAATATTGTGCCCCATCCCCACACTGGGGCTCTATCTCAGGTCTGGGTATGTCTTAGCTCACAAGCTGATGGGCTCATGTTGACCTATTTGGCTGTTGGGCTTCCTAGACCCCAAGTTCAAATCCCAGCACTACCAAAAGGTTTATCTTGATGTGAGAAGCCAATTCTTGCACCTGTTTTCCTGTACTGTGCAAGTGCTGGGTCTCAGCAAGAATCAAGAAACACTGGCAACTCTATACCCATGAGAATAGGTTGTCATCCATGTCAGCACAGTTTTATATGTCATTCTATGCTCAATAAAATACACAATACATCCTTGAAAAAGACACAAAATAAAAAGAATAACTACACTGAATGCAAGATGCATACCACACCTTACGTAAATAGAGATCCTATGTTTAAAAGAGCTGGGCTTCTTATTTTGTCCAGTGCTGTGACTTCAGATCAGGCCCCGGACTAGGCCTGACATTCTATTCTTCAAGGATGGTGAGCCTCCCCTTCCCCCACAGTGCAACAGAGTTACCCATACCTGAGTTCAAATCCCAGCACTGACAAAAGATTCATCCTGATGTCAGAAGCCAGTCGTTGTACCTGTTTTCCTCTCCTGTGAAAGTCCTGGGTCTCAGCTAGGCTGGAGAATGAATGCATAGGCAACCCTGTAACCATGGGAAAACTTTGTCATCCATGTCAGCACAGTTATAGCTGTCACCATACTCAGTAAAATACACCATACCTCCATGAATTAGACACAAATTAAGGAGAAGTGCACTGAAAGCAAAATGATGACTGCACATGTATGTCAATATAGATCCTGTGTTTAAATTATGAATTTAGGACTATCCTGGCCCTCCCTGGGGTTCGATGTCAGGTCCTAGGAAAGGTCTAGCTCCTTAGTTGCTCACAGGCTGGTATCCTCACCTAGACCTTTTCGCCAATTTGCCCTGCTGGGCTCTGAGTTAAAATCCCAATACTGCCAATAGATGAACTCTCATGTGAGAAACACATCGATCCACCTGTTTTCCTATGAAAGTCCAGGTTCTCAGGGAGGATGGAGAATGCTATATAGGCAACTCGATAGCCATAGGAATAGGTGGTCATCCGTTTCGGCACAGTTATGTCTGTCATCATGCTCAATAAAACACAAAATGCATACATGACTAAGACACACAATAAAAAGAGTAACTATACTGAATGCATGAGGCATTCCACACATCTATGTAAATAGAGATCCTATATGTAAAATAGGTGGGTATATTATTTTTGCCAATACTGCGGCTTCAATTCAGGCCCTGTGACTTAGCCTGATATTGTAGTCTTCAAGGATGGTGAGCTTCCCTTTCCTCCACAGTGCTATAGATTTACCCAGACCTGAGTTGGAAACCCAGCAGTGGTAGAAAAATGGTGCGAGTTCTGAGCCAGGGTGTTTATTATTATTATTATTATCATTATTATTATTATTATTATTATTATTATTATTATTGTTGTTGTTGTTGTTGTTGTTGTTGTTATTGTTATTATTATTACTATTACTATTATTATTTGCCAAGGAAGGGATTTGAACTCAGTTTGTGGTAACTCTGCCTTAGCTTCAATCACCTCAGGGTGACAGGCTGCCATGGGCCCATAGCCAATCCTGGGATGCTAGGCTTTGAAGTCTTGCAGGAAAACACACACACACACACACACACACACACACACACACACACACACACACACAAACACACAAACACACACAGAGAAAGAGAGAGAGAGAGAGAGAGAGAGAGAGAGAGAGAGAGAGAGAGAGAGAGAGAGAGAGAGAGAGAGAGAGAGAGGGAGAGAAGCCGCGGGATGGAATTTTTACATTTTTTTCCCTTTCTATGATGACCATCCTGGGTCTGAATGACATGTCTACAAAGGGTACTTCACCGTGCATTGGCGAAGGCTAGTGGGCTATCAGGGAAGCCATAGTCCCATGCAGCAATGTAGGCCCTGAGTTTAACTGTTGGTCCTGACACCTACCAATCGGGGGATTTCCCGAGACTTATTCCTATGCATCGGAATACCGATGGAATATTAACAAACTATGATTGAGAAGTTTCTGCATGCATAGGTCTAGTCTAAAATTAGACACATTGATCTTATTGAATAGTTTATTAAGCATGAAAAGAATCCTATTCCTTCAATGGCACATAATAACTACCTAAGTGTTGGTAGGAACGTAGTTGATGTCATTGAATCCTAGGTAGATGTCTCTGGCACTCTATACAAATATATATTTATTGGTATACTACCACCTGCCTATCCATGTATGGCTATTTTGTCCACCCCTGTGGCTTGATGTCAGAGTCTGGGAACTGCCTGGCAGTTTCCTGGGCTAAAGGTTGTCGTTTTGACACACCCATTCATGAATTGGTTCTGCTAGGCCCTGAGTTCAGATTCCAGCACTGCCAACAATTGGATCATGGTGTAAGAAGCCAAGCGTGACACCTGTTTTCCTTTGTTCTGAGCGTTCTGGATGTCAGACATGATTGAGAACACTTCTACAAATCTAAATACTATGTGATAGGATGTCATCAAAATAATAAATGGAATAAGGTTATCACAGTCAATAAAATAAATGGTTAATGAATAAAACAGCAATACAATAAATAACCACAACAAACAGGATATGTACTGAACATCTATAAGTAAGTATAAATCTTATCATTACAATATATATAAATAGTATGTTTCCCAGAGCTGGGGCTTGAATTCAAGCCTAGAGAGCAAGCCTGACTTTCTTGACTTCAAGCACGGTGAGCTTCTCCTTTGTCCACAGTGCTGCAAAGTTTCCCAGACCCTGAGTTCAAATCCAAAGCCTGGCAGAAAAACGGCACCAATTGCAAGCCAGGGAGATTATTTATTTATTTATTTATCTATCAATCTATTTATTTATTTATTTTGTGCGAAGCAAGGTCTTGAACTCAGGTCATGGCAACTCTGCCTCATCTTCCATCACTCTAGTCTGGGGTGCAGCCACTGGAACCACAGGCAATCCTGGGATCCTAGACCTCCAGGCCTTCTGGAGGGGAAAAATGCACAGAGAATAAGTGGTGGGATGAAGTTTTACCATTTTGCACCATGACCATTTGGGTCTGAATGATACGGCTCCAAAGGGTACTTCACTTTGTATTGCTGAAGGCTGGCAGGGTACTGGGGAAGACATAGTCCTGCACGGCAATATAAGCCTAGAGTCGAATCTAAGTCATGTCACTTCCAGATGGTGGGAGATCCTAAGAGACCCATTCCCATTTATAGGAATAATGATTGAATGTTGTAAGTGTCACGGTTGAATGAGTTGCTCATGAGTGATACTCGTATAAAATTAGACATTATGATTTCAGTAGGCTGACTAATTTTATTTAATATGAAGCATTAAAAGACTACTATTTTTGGAAGTGGCTCTGTGGCTCAAGTGATAGAGTGCTCGCTTTGAGCTGAATAGTGCAGGGACAGCGCCAAGCCCAGAGTTTATGTTTTTGAAAAGACTACTATTTCTTACAGGGACACATTAATTTCAGAACACTTATTTACTTAATAGTTTATTAAGGATGAAAACAATAATATTAATTATATGGAGACATAATAAATACCCAAGAATTGTTAAGAATGTAGTGTATATAACTGAATAATGGATAGACATCTCTGGCACACTATAAAGATATATATTTATTAGCATACTAACATCTGTGTGTCAATCTGTTTTTATTTTGTCAACCCCTGGGGCTCAATCTCAGGTCCTGGGAAATGCCTGTCAGTATGTCATGCTGACAATCATTCATGAATTTGGCCCTGTAGGCCATGAGTTCAAATGCCAGCACTCCCAAACAAGAAATCATGGAGTAAGAAGCAGATGGTGACACATGTTTTCCTTTTCTGTGAAAGTCCTGTGTGTCAGGTATGAAGTGAAATACATATGCAGACCTATATCCTATTAATCAATATTATATGTGCCATAATAGTCAATAAAATAAATGGTCACTACATGAACAAAACAAAAAATAAAATGAATAACTACATTAAATGCAATATGGAGTCAATATATGTATGTAAATATAAATCATATACTTAAAATGTACACAAATATGATGTATTCTAGGCGTGGGGACCAATTTCAGGCTTAAGGAACAGACTTGAATTTCTTGACTTCAAAAAAGCAAGCCTCCCCTTGCTACACAGTGCAACAGATTTACCCAGACCATGAGTTCCAATCTCAGTCCTGGCAGAAAAAAATGGCATCTCTGTGCTATGTGATGCCAAATTCTTAGGTATTTCATTATTTCTCCATTTAATGAATGTAATTTTTTAAATGCTTCATAAAGTATTGATTAAAATCAATCAGTGTCCTAGAATATAATTGTGTATGATTTTATCCTAGAATCATTCAAAAACTGTCCATTCAATCATGATATACATCACATTCCATTGGTATTCATATGGATAGAAATGAGTTTTTAGGATCTTCTGCCATTTGGAGGTGGCAGGACCAGGATTTGAATTGTGGGCTCCAGCTCCCACTACTTAACCCCGAAGATAGGGAATTTACCAGTCTGTCCAAGAACATCAGCAAGACCAATGCTTAAGCAGGCACCAGTGGCTATCAGCAGACCTCCATGATACTTACAAGGCTGTGAAAGGAGATTCATGGTCAAAGTCACCCTAGGCTGGAAAGTACTTGAGACGCCTGTCCAACTTCAGTGTCAACAAAGCCAGAAGTAGAGCCGTGTGGCTCCAGTGGTAGAAGGGTAGCATTGAACAAAAGCAGCTCACCAACTGTGCCTAGGTCCTGAGTTCAATGTCCGGGACTGGCAACAAACAGGCATACACACAAAAATCTGTGCAGCTATATGGCTAAAGCAGGTCTCCCTCTTGTTCCCAACTGGATTGCACAGAGTTCCCTGGGAAAGGGGCTGCTGTCATCTTGACTCCGCCCATTCTGCCTGCATCACAGGATACCAGCCATACCCCCTTTTTCTTATGGTTCTTTCTGACCAATGGGATACAAGAATCGTGGCCACCCACATTCCATGCTGCCCTGTAGCACCAAGATTCCCTCTGTTGGGTGACACCACTACCAGCAGTTGAGGAAGGTAGAGGTAACTGAGTGATAAACAAGAGTCTCGAGGCGAATTTGGAGTACAATAGGAAATTGACAACCTAGTAAGAGAGTGGGAGAATAGAGGATTTCCCAGAGCCTGGGAATGTGGCCAGCCCATCTTTCCCATCCCAGCGCTCAGATATCTGAAACAACAAGACTCCGTGAGAGAGCTGTGGGCAATAAACTACTGCCAGAACACCAGCAGAAGAAATCCTCCCATTAGACCTTCAGCATTCAAGAAAACAAAGAATACATAAAAGGGAAGGATCCCAAAGACAAATACCTCTGGGAAGGGTGATTCAACCAAGGGTCTGGCCATGGGTGATGCTGACCACTGGCCTCCCCTGCCTTTGGACACAGTCACAGCCACCAGGGTCCAGATTGTCAAGGGTCCCAATACCACCAAGAATATGCAGAGGTGCTAGCAACATGTGGTGCCTGCCCTGGACCACAGCAAAAGGAGAAACCAGGTGCTCTATGCCAAGATCCAACCACTGAAACAGGAAAAGACAGACCTGCAGGATTGACGAGAGAAAGAGAAGGAGAAGGTAGCCAAAGTACACAAAGCAACAAAAACAGAGCTAGACATCCACAAGCCACCCATATAGAGGTTGGTTTCTGCAGAAAGTGATTTACAATCAGCACCAGCCCACATGCAGCTCATGGCCGATGACAGCGAAATGGAGCATGAAGCTCTCACCAGCTGCCTACAGGCCGCAGAGCAGCGCATGGCAGAGCTGGAGATGGTGGCTTCTGTGGTTACTACTTACAGAAGGTGACCAAAATGTTCAAACAGCTAAATGATGTAACACTTCAGCTCAAGAAAAAGAAGAGAAGCTTCTATGACCTGCAGCAAGTGAACACAGAATTTTAGGAGAAGGTGTAAGCATTCTGGACATAGAGGAGCAACAGGAAGAACAGAATCTGCAAGTTCCAACAAGTGCTGTAGGGGTGTGAGGTACTAAGGAGACTTCAGGACAACCTGAGTTGAATGGTGTCTGCAGCGAATCTGGAGACAGACACATTCTTGCAGAACCTGAGCATTGAGAGGTCCACGCAAAAGGAGGAGCCCTGGTGGCAGACCGAGCAGGTGAACCAACTGGCAGAGGAAAAGGAGTGAGGATGAAGCTAGGTGCTGCACCTAGAGAATGAGCTGGGGGAACTGAGAAGGAAGTTGGCAAAGCCATGGCCCTCTGCGGGTCCATCTCAGGAGGAGCAGCACCTGCGGGCCCACACCTACAGCACGCAGATGGGGTTGAAAAACCTGGAGAAACAACTTCACATCCAGGTACAGGAAAACTAGAAACTCCGTCTCCATTATGCAGAGCAGCGGGAGCAAGTGGGAGGATTGGAAGAGAAAACCAAGGATCCACAGGAAATCCCCGAGACCCCACGATGTGCATGTGTATGAAACCCACAGCTGGAGGAACAGCTGGCCTTGCTGCAGGACGCTCTCTACAGGGTGAGCAGTGAGAAGGAGGATCTCACCAGCATCGTGGACTCAGAGCAGCAGGTGAAGAAACATCTACAGGAATAGCTGTACTGCTGAGAGGAGAAGATATAGAAAGGGAAAGAGGTAGCTGAGAGAGAAAGCCAAGTGACTCAGGATCTCCGGGAGCAGCAGGAGCAGTCTCTGGCCCAGCTTCAGGAGCTCAGAGTCACCTGTGAGCAGCACATCACCTTCAATGAGCAGCTGTGCTCCAAGTAGTAGGTCCTGCAGTAGCACCTGCAGAGGCAGACCCAGCTGTTGGAGCACCTGAAACAAGTGCAGGGTCCAACCAACTGGGGGGACAAGATGGTGCCCCCAAAGTGGCAGGACAGTTTCAAGTGCCTGGATGTGACCAGTCCAGAGGAGGAGCACATGCAGGCCCAGCTGAGCTTCCTGGCTTTCCCTGGGGAAGGAGAAGCTGTGAACCCTGGAGAAGCAAAAGCTGAGGAAGCGACTCTCCTCGATGTGCCCATGGCAGAGGATGGAGATGTCCCCCAAACTCAGAGGGACGTGGAGCTCTTAGCACTCTCGGAGGCTGAGATCCACAGGGGGATACTCCTGCCACAGGAGCAGCGAGACTGCTGCAGGCACTCCCCCTCCCACCGACAGCTCAGTGCCAGATAGAGCTGGAGCCACAGGTCCCCCGCCCAATGAGCTGCCACCACAGCATGTGTGAGGATGGGAAGTGGGACACGTGGGCGTCCAAGAAGAAAATCTTCTTCATCCACAACCTGCCTGATGAGGTGGACTTCCAGAGTCCTGCAGATGAGCTCCACCATCGATGCAACCAGCTGTCGGCACATATCTGCACCATCCAGGAGTCCCTCCTGACATGTAAAGGACAGATGTTCATTCTGGATCAGCTGTGTCAGGAGAAAGCCGAGTGCATGTGCCAGCTATCCCAGGAGAATATGAAGAGTAGATAGCTGCCAGAGCTTCTGTCGCTCCTACACGGGGCTCCAGATGCTGACACAGGCTGAGCTCCCCACCAGTGCAGCTGCTTCAGAGGCCTCAGGGTCCTGGGGAGTCAAAATCAGGGAGAAGCAGAAAGGTTTTGAAGAATTGCAAATTCAGGATAGTGTGGAAACTGCAAGAGGAGAGGTCAAGTTTCCCTGCCCCGTACAGGACTCCCCCACAGAGCATGTCCTACTGCAGATCCCCACATGCAGAACTGCCCACAGCTGGTGTGCTCAGGCTTGCATTGCTCTGTACCTTTTTTCTGTAGACAGATGGGGATGATGACTCCCTATGTGACTTACTGAGTCCCAAAATCCTCAGCAGCCACCAGAACTAGGTGGCCAGGTGGGCTTCTCTAGGCCTCCATCTGCCTGGTGATAGGAAGGGTAAACTATGGGCCTGATAGAGCAGAGGCTGCTGGGAGGAGGCCCAAATTCCAGGAACATCTAATGGCTCATTGGTGGCCAGGGAAGAGGCCCGTGTTATGCTTATCAAAAAGAATAAATTGTTTCCAAAGGGGAAAAAATGCCTCCACAAAGATTTGTTCTTCCAGTTATGGGGCTTGAACTCAGGGCCTGTCCACTGTCCTTGAGCTCTATTTGATCAAGACTGGTGGTCTACAAGTTGAGCACCATCTCCCCTTCCAGCTTTTTCTTTGTGGAATCGAACCCAGGGCTTCAGGCTTGCTAGGCAACCATTCTATCACTGAGCCACATTCTCAGCTAGGATGATCTCCTGCCCCCAAACCCATATGGCCATTCCTCAGATAAATAGGAAGTAGGGGCTAGGATGAATATGAAGCACAAGTCTGGTTCACACAGAAACAATCCCCTGCCCCCTCTTCGACACCCTTATTTAAAGTTTCTCTTTTACTATTGAGGGATGAGAGAGGGAGAGGGACATCTGAGCGAGGAGTACCAAGAACAGTGGCCCCCTGAGCCCCACAGCTTCCCCCACACAAGTCGTCCTACAGATTCCCATCTTACCTGACTCAATGTTGTGTCTACACTGTCTCCCTACTCCTGCAAAGCTCAGAATGAAATAAATGTCAGCCCTAGCCTCATCCCACACCCAGGGTAGAAGCTCCTAGTCCCAAACTGACTTCCACCTCTGACTTCCCAGAGTTAGGCTGGACCCACCACTCACCACTGTGTTGGTGTCAATGATCTCATGGATGGATTTCAGGAAGAAGGTTTATGGAAAAGAGCAGATGCAGCAGGGTAAGCAGGCAGGAAGGACCCAGGGCAATTGGTCTGGGATCTTCCTCCTTGGAGTCCTCCTGTCAAGCCAGAGCCATCCTGACCCAAAACCCAGCCAAGGGCAGGGGGTGGAGAAGATAGAGGAGCACGGGACTAGAGGAGGTACTGCTTTATCTTGGCGCACTTGAAATTTCCAATATTTGGCCCATGCCAATCCCAAAGCCAACATGCAATGCCTCTCCTTGTTATTATCCATGAGTGTTGTCCCTGAGCTCTTTTTCTCAAGGCTTGCACTCTACCACTTTAGCCAAGGGACAGTTCTTGTTTTCTGATGGTTCATAGAGGATAAGAGTCTCACACACTTTCCTGCCCAAGCTGGCTTGGAAGCCAGATCTTACCTTCCTGAGTAGCAAGGATGTCAGTCGTGAGCCACAACTGCCCAGCATATGCTGCCTTTTTAAAGGATCTTGGCAAGTCTGTAAATGGAACCCTAAAGGGCCTGGATAGACCAAGACCCAATCAAGGAGCTGGGACTGGGGAAGGCTGACATTCTAGCCATTCTGTTCCCCAAAATTATAGATGTCAGGTGGTGTTGGATGCATCTAACTACTAGGCCAACAACCACCAGACTTAGTGGGAAAAAGGTATAGAATACCCAAAGGTTACAGTGTAGAAATCTCTGATTTTGCATGCATATGGGTGTGTGTGTGTGTGTGTGTGTGTATGTGTGTGTGTGTATGTGTTTGTGTGTGTGTGTGTTTGTGTGTATGTGTGTGTTTACCAAGGTTTGAAGAGCTTATGTGGTAACCTTTAGCTTGTTTGCACAAGTTTGGTGCTCTAACACTTGAAGTATAGTATTACTTCTTCCCAGCTTTTTGGTGATTCTTTGGAGATAAGAGTATGCCCAGGCTAGGTTTGAATCTTGATTGATCTTCCAGTGTCAGCCTTGAGTAGCTAGGATTATAGGCATGTGCCACTGACATCCAGCTGCATGGATGTCTTTTCATACTTTCTGTTCTAACAGCTGTCTACTTGCCTTGGCCTAGATCGCTGACCTCCACATCAGCTCCCAGCAGCACCTGACTGTGTTGAGACCATAATGTTCAAAAATTGTCAGTGCATCCTATTTCTTTGTCCTCAGGGGAGGGTATGTCTCCTCTGAAGACCGGAGGGGTAAGGGAAGGGGTACGAGGGATAGCTGTAGATGGGTGCTCGGCTAGGAAATAGGTACTCTGTTTTATCCAAAAAGGAATGCGTGCCCAGATGCTAATGGCTCATGCTCTCATAATCCTAGCTCGTTCAGCAGGCTGAGATTGGAGGATTAACGTTCAGATGCAGCCCAGCAAGAATTGTCTGTGAAACTCTCCTCTCCCAAGAACCACCTGAAAGCTGGAAGAAAAGCTCTGGCTTAAGTGGTAGAGTGGTATCCTTGAATGAAAAAACTGAGGGACAGAGCATGGGCCCTGGATTCAAGCCCTACTACTAAGATACACTCATGCACATGCACACACACACACACACACACACACACACACACACACACACACACACACACACACACAGAGAGAGGAAGGTAGTAATGATAAGCTGAGCTAGAACTGGGGGCAGTCCTGAGGCATAATCATAATAAACTCTCAAGCCACATCAGTTGTTTCTCCTTAAGTGCTTCTTGGGCTGAGGGGTCTGGGCTATGGCAGTAAATTGCATGGAACCAGCCCCTCCATCCCAGCACGGGGACATAGAACCAAGGGAAGGCCACTATGGATGCTCCTTTGTAGTTGTCCCATGATTGCAGACCTTCATCTGCCCTGAACACTGGTGAGTTAAGCAGGGCTCCGAGTCCTGGGACTCCTGGAATATAGCGACTGCTACAAGCAGCAGCCAACCTGCTTTTGTTCCTCAGCCTACAAGTCTTTCATGAGCCCAACTCAAAACCTGCCCAAGGTGTGCCTGACAAATTCACATTCTTGTGATTCCCTTGTGAGCTGGCCTTAACTGGTCTACCCCTTCTGGCCCAGAACCGTGGTCTGAGACGTTGATTTAGTGCTTAGATCCACACTGCGCTCATGACAGATGCCCTTCTGATGAACGGCGGATGACCTGCATGCCACAAGGCATGACCTTTTCTGGTACTGTGTCCTGCTCTGTAGGCAAAGGCCTTCAAGGAGGCTGCTCTCAAGACTTGTAGGACACATAGACATTGGAAGACCATCAGGAGCACACTGGAAAGTACTTGCTAGAGCCATAACATGAGGTCAAAGCAGGCCAGGTATTGGTCATGGGGCTCTAAGTCTGGGCCTGGGCACCGTCTCTCAGCTCTTCAGCTTAGCACTTCAGCCGCTTCTGGTTTTCTGGTGGATCTTTGGAGATCAGAATCTCCCGGACATTCCTGCCCAGGATGGCTTTGAATGGCAATCCTCACATCTAAGCCTCCTGATGTGCTAGGAGGACCAGCATAAGCCACCCATGCCTGGCCTATCTGTCCATTCACCACAGTGGACTAGGAGCTCCTGAAAGCTTTTCTTTATTTTGTAGGTGCCAGTACTGGGGCCTGAACTCATGGTCTGGCCTGTAGTTTCTTAACATTTTCTCTCAATGAGGACATGCTACCACTTGAGCCAAAGCTCCATTTCTGGCTTTTGTTAGTTCATGGGCAAGAAAGTCTCACTAACTTTCCTCCCTTGAGATGGCTTTGACCCACAATCTCTGATCTCAGTCTCCTGAGTAGCTAGGATTTACGGGGGTTGAGCCACTGGTGGCATTGGGCTAGAAGCTTTTCTTAAGAGAGTTCTTCCCTGCATTTGCCCTGAGTCCTCCCTGCAAAGAGGGCCTGAGGGTCAGGAGCTGTGAAAAATAGGCTTCCAGCCACAGAAATTGGCTGGGGTCTTTGGTGAAATGTCAAGCTAATATTTCCCTGGGCCTCATTCTGGGACCTCACCCTCTGCCCTACTTGTGACTCAAGTACAAATCTTGACCCAGCCTTCAGTGTTCTGCCAGACTTGTCTGAAGCCACAGAACCATCATTCCATCCACACAACCTGCTCTACACCACACCTCAGGACCTTTGCCCATGGTGTACCTTGTGCCTGAGGCTCTCTGTCCTGTTCCACAACTTAGAACTCCTATGGAATTTTGGCACTGGTTATATCACTTCCTGGAGCAAGTCTTTCCTTTCCTTCTCCATCTTTTTTTTAAAAAAATACTGAGTTTCTAGAGGTGGAATTTGTGCAGGTTGACTGTCAAATTCTCTATCTTGGGGTGTGTGTGTGTGTGTGTGTGTGTGTGTGTGTGTGTGTGTGTGTGTGTGTGTGTGTATGTGTGTGTGTGTGCCTGTGCCTGTGCAACTCCTAGGGTTTGAATTCAGGGCCTGGATGCTATCCCTGATCTTTTGTGCTCAAGACTAGCACTCTACTACTTCAACCACAGCTCTACTTCTGGCTTTGTGGGTGTTTAATTGGAGAAAAGAATCTCATATAGACTTTCCTGCTTGAATTTGGCATCCTCAGATCTCAGCCTCCTGAGTAGCTAAGGTTACAGGAGTGAGCAAACAGCATCTGCCCTCTACCTATTACCCATAACCTCGGCCCTCCTCTAAATCCAAGAAGAATATGTCTCACTATGCTCACGTTTTTTGTTGCTGTTGTTGTTGTTGTTGCTAATCTTAGGGCTTGAACTCAGGGTCTGGGCATGTTCCTGACCTTTTTTTGCTCAAGGTTAGCACTTTTATTGCTTAAGCCACAGTTTCACTTTTGGCTTTTTCTGTTTCTGTGTTAGGAAGGAATCGAACTCAGGGCTTCATGTGTGCTAAGTAAGCACTCTACCAGTAAGCCACATTCGAAGCCCAAAGCTTACTTCTAATGGGAGTTATGATGGTGGGATTTTGGATTACCCCTTTTGGCACAGAAATTGCTGGCTATTTCCTATCTTTCCCAGGATTTGGGACCAGCCTGAGACTCAACAATGAAGAATGATGAATGAGTGATGGCCACCAGGCCCCAGAGACCTAGGCTCACATCTTAATGAGGGATAGAGGATTTAGAGCCACAACCTTCAACAACTTCTACAGCCTAAGAATTGTGGTTTCCCTTGAGAAGTGCCAGGACATAATGCACCCGTTGTACACACCAGTTGCACACACCAGCCCAGGCAAAGCCTTCATGGCTTCAGTTCTTAAATTCCAGTGAAGGATGCTTATTCAAGCTGCCTGCTCAGACTTAGTACTCTCTGAGGGCCTGTTCCAGCTTGCCCAGTTTGGGGGGCTGGGCATGGCCAACCTGCTGAATGCCCATCATCCTGGCCCTGTCCCGGAGACTTTTGCTCAAGGGTAGTGCTCTGCAACTTGAGCCACAGGGCCACTCAGGGTGTTTTTGTTGTTATTTTATTTTGATTTCCTGTGATCTCTTAAGAAATATGAGTGTCCCAGTCTGTCCTACCCAGGCTGAATTCAACTTGGCATCTCAGCCTCCTGAGGAGATAGGATTACAGGCAAGAGCCACTGACACTTGGCTTCCTTTTCATCTTGTTGTTCTTTTTTTTTTCGTGACAATCTGAAATCTTCAAGGTGTCATTCCAATGGTTTGTATTAGAAGTAAACTTCCCAGGCCTGGAATTCGAATGCTAGGACTACCACCCACAAATGGAGGGAGATCCTAACAAACTCATTCCTATTCATGCGAATGCTAATGGAATGTTATGAAAGTAATAATTAAATTTGCAGTTAATTCATGATTCTACTTTAGAATGCCACACAAAAATTATTGAATTTATATCTTCCATTCTAGCACCATGGTATGATTAAGGATATTGACTGATTTTTATTAATGATTTTATAAGTATTAAATGATGATACTGAAGTGCCCCCGTCGCAGGACCCCCACCAAGAAGACCGCCGAGAGTCGGACGTTCTGAAATACAAAAACAAGGCTTCATTCAGTCAGGCTGCAGCTCAGGCCACGTCTTACACACCGACACAGTGGAGCTTTAGGAGGAAGCCCCGAGCTGAAATTTCATAGGGCTTATAAAGACAAAAACTACAAAGTTACAGTAACCAGATGTGTTAACAGGACATCCTAGGTTGATAAGGGGTGATAGGGGGTGATCAGACCATTTGGGCTAGGGCATTAAAGGGCAGGGTGTTATCAGACCATTTGGGCTAGGACAATAAAGGGCAGGGGGTTATCATACCATTTGGGCTAGGGCAATAAAGGGCAGGGGTTATCTGTGAAGCAAGGGAAGTTTGTGGCCACAGATAACTCTGTCCTTGGGATTTATGTGAGCTCTGGTTAACTTCAACATGGACAAGTCAGTTCCTGGAATTTATGTTTGCTCTGGGTCACTCATAATTTAACATAAAGGACAGAATGGCTGCCGCCTCAAAATGGAGTTACTTTAACTCTTCAATACTTCATTAAATGGAAGCATAATTTAATAACTAATAATTTGTAATAATATATAATTTAATAATATCCTCACATTTCCTGTCTCTCTCTATATATATGTATGTATGTATATATATATATATATATATATATATATACATACATACATATATATATATATATTTGGCGTTACTGTGGCTTGATCACAGGTCCTCAGAACTTCCTGGCAGCTCAGTTTTCTGGAGGCTGGTGTGCTAAATCTGTGACCCCATTTATGGATTGGGCATTTTAGGCCATGCGTTGAAATCCCAGCATGGCCAATAACGTATGCATGGAGTAAGAAGCCAATTTTGACACATTTTTTTCCTTCTCTGTGAAAGTTCTGGGTCTCAGTATATGTGATATGATGTAATAAAATAAATGATTTATGTGCAATAATACTAAATAAATAAGGGTAATAACTGTCATATGGAGTAAACCCATGTATGTAAATAGATCTCATATGTGAGTATCATTTTTTTCAGTACTGGGGCTTCAATTCAGGCGCTTGGAACTTTTCTGAACTAGTCTTCAAGGAAGGCAATCTTCCCCTTCACCCACAGTGCCACAGAGTTACCCAGACTCTGAGTTTAAATGCCAGGCCTGCCAGTATAATGGTGCAAATACCAAGCCAGGGCCATATTATTATTGTTATTGTTGTTGTTGTTATCATTATTATTATTATTTGGTTTTAGGCCAAGTACCGAGCTTGAACTCAAGTCTTGGCATCTCTGCCAAAGCCAATCCTGGGATCCTAGGTCCCGAGTTCAAATCTCAGGGCTGGCAAAAAAATAAAAATAAAAAGGAAAAAAATAAAACTGAGAAGTTCAATGAGGTGATTACACGTTTTTTCCTTTGTATTGTACCATCCTGGGTCTAAATAACAATGCCCAGACAATGTACATGACCTTACATTGCTGATGTTTGGCAGGCTATTAGCGAAGCCAAGCTGAAATCGGCAACTTAGGCCTGGAGCTTGAATCCCGGGACTCCCACTAATGAATGGCTGTCGGGAGATTCTAAGAAACGCTTTCCAATAGACATCTGTACAAGTGGAATGTTATAAAAGTAACAATTACATTAGTAGTTAGTGTACAATTATATTAGAAAATTATACACAACAGGTATACTACATTGACTAATTTTCAATTAACACTTTATTATGTAGTCAATCATGATACCTAAAAAAGGAAGGAATAATTTAATTGGCAATATTTAATTTAATTGGCAATATTTGATAGAAATATCATATATGCAATTTCATAATTTACAGATATCTCTCATTAAATATATCTACATCTATCTATCTATCTATCTATCTATCTATCTATCTATCTATCTATCTATCTATCTATCTGTCTGTCTGTCTACCAATCTACACATTTATCTGTTTATACACTTGTGACTACTGGGGCTCCATGGTAGAGTGCTCGCCTAGTAATTACGAAGCCTTGGGTTCAATTCCTCACTACCATTTGCATAGAAAAATCCAGAAGTTTTGCTGTAGCTCAAACACTCCAGCACTAGCTTTGAGCATAAAGGCTTAGGGACTGTGACTAGACCCTTACTCAAGAGCCAGGACTGGCACCAAAACAAAAAATAAAAAAGGAAAATTTAGAATGTTCTGACTGCAACTACATATGGATAGGGCTGCAAATACCTCATCACAGAGCAAGCTGGGAATCTAGTGCTGACGTTTGCCATCTAACCTGAATTAGACAGAGGTAAACTGCTTGAACCCAGTTCCATGGACTAGATGCTGCTGGCTTGCTCACCCTGTCATCCAAGATACTAGGGGGCTGAGATCCTACACTGGTGGGTTTAAAACCTAGGCTTGGCAGGAAGTCTGTGAAACTCTGAGCTGTGACTTAAAGTCGCAGAGTTCTAGCCTGATCAAAAGACCTTAGGACAGTACCCCCAAAATTTCAGTGCAATCCCCGTGGCTGACTCCTCCCCCCAAAAAACCTCACCCCTCCAAAATCTAAATTTGGACTGTTTGTGGTGTGTTTCTGAAAGAATGATGATACTGATGAAAGCACCCTAATTCTAATGATATTATGTGGGCTTCAGCTATGTGATGAGAATTTCATGAGGTGTTGTGTGCTGAGTACTTCTTGGAGTGCATTTTTTCATCTGGTTCTTGTAAGAGCTCCACAAGTAAGATGATTGTGCAGATGAGAAACTTGTGGCACCATTTCATGGCCAAAATTATGTATGTACCTAACTGTAGTGAGTTGTCTCCTGCAGACAATTGTTTTGTATTATATTTCTTGATAATGAACCTTGAACTCAGGGCCTAGCCACTGACTTTTACATTTGGGGATCATGGGTAGCACCTTACCACAAGGAGGCAAGGACCCCCTTGCAACAGAGTGTTACAGTCTAGGCGTGCAGTAGATGAGTTGTGTCATCCTGTCTACTCAGGAAGCTGAGATCTGACGGTCTGGGTTCAAAACTATCCCAGACACAAAAGGTCCCATGAGACTTTTATCTCCTATTCACTACTTAGGAACTTGAAGTGGAAGCTAGTTGCTGCTGACTTGTGCCTGTCATCCTAGGTACTCCGGATGCTGAGAGCTGAGGATCACGGTCCAAAGCCAGCCTGGGCAGGAAATTCCTTGAGATGCTTTTCTCTAGTGACACACCAAAAACCTCAAGGGGTGCTGTTGCTCAAGTGGTAGAGTGATTGGCTTTAGCTAAAGAGCTCAAGGACAGCACCCAGGCCTAGACTTAAATTCCTCCAACTTCCAACAAAAGAAAGAAAGAAACCTGAAATAGAGTGCTGGGAATGTGTCTTAGGAGTAGAGTGCTTTGCATGTATGAATCCCTGGGTTTGATTCCTTAGTACTACACTAGAAAAAATCCTGAAGTGGCTGTGTGCCTCAAGTGGTAGAGTGCTATCCTTGTACAGGAGAAACTCAGGTACATTGTTCAAGTCCTGAGTTGAAGCTCCAGGACAAGTGTATGAACACACATACATGCACCCACACACACACACACACACACACACACACACACACAGAGATAACAGAAGTGAAGCTGTGACAAGAAATGATAAAACACTGAGCTTCTGCTCTGAGCTCATGGTCAGTATCCAGGTCCTGTGTTCAACCCTGAAACACAGCCACCCAGGGCCCAACTAGGAGAGGTCAAAGTTTCAAAACCTGCTAAGTTTCACCAGCCATAGATGACATGAAGCATAGTAATATTACACATGTACTTTGATTTAGCAAGCTTCTGGAAACCCAGGGAAGCATCATTGCCAATAATGGATCATTTTATTAGGTTCAGCTCCTTAGTTGTCTGCCAAAAGGACCCTTGAATTAATTGTAGCAGGTTTTTTCAACACTGGAACATAGTCTAACAAATACAGGATAAGTGCAGGGAACTTGGCCTGCCACGGGAGGTGGCACAAATGAAGTCTTCCTGTCACAACAGATCTCTCAGCAGAGAGATAGCTTGAGATACAAAGCGGCCTTTTTCTCCTGGCCTTCAGAGCCCACCCACACTCCTCACTAATTGGCCTAGAAAGAGTTTTTTGTCACTCAGCTCTACAGGAGTGAGGCCTTTTGTCTGCCTGTTCCAATAATGAGGAAGTCTTCTTCCAGCAGTCCCAGGCTACAATGGGAACAGTGAGAGGAGCCCCGGAAGATGCACTGTCTTGAAAACTCTCTCTGTGCTATGAAATCATTTTATTCAAAGCAAATATCCTAGCTGGATGCCTTTCATTATAGGGATTTTGGACCTTCACCAATAGAAATACATGTGTACATACATGGGGAGACATGTTGTTACTGGCTTTTCTTTTAATTGCCAGGCTCGGGAGTTTTACTATGAGCCTAGGCACTGTCCCTGAGTTCTTGTGCTTAAGGTTAATGCTCTGCCCTTGAGCCATAGCCCCATTCATGGGGATTTTTTATTCCTGTAATCCCTCAGAAATAAGAGTGTGGTGGATTTTCCTGTCCTGGCTGAATTCAAACTGGCATTCTCTACCTCTCAGCCTCCTGAAGAGCTAGGATTACAGGTAGGATCCACTGACACTTGGCTTTCTTTCCTTCTCATTCTTTTCTTTCACCATGACAATCTGAAATCTTCACAGTGTAATTCCAATGGTTTGCATTTCAAAGTAAAATATCCAGGCCTGGAGTTAAAGTGACAGTACTGCCACCTACAAATGGAGGGAGATCTTGAGAAAATCATTCATATCCGTGGGAATGCCTAATGAAATGTTATAAAAGTAGCAATTAAATTTGCAATTAGTTAATAATTCTCTTATAGAATGCCACACAAAAAGTATTGGATAATGTCTTCCATTCTAGCAACATGGTTTGATTCTCCCAATTATGGAATACTGACTACTTTTACATTAATACTTTAATAAGTATTCAACCATGATACTTCATTAAAAGGAGGCATAATTTAATAATTAATAATTCATAATATATATAATTCAATATTCTCACATTCTCTCTCATATACATAGCAAACTACACATCTATCTATCTATCTATCTATCTATCTATCTATCTATCTATCTATCTATCTATCTATCTATCTATCTATCTATCTATCTATCTATCTATCTATCTATCTATCTATCTATCCGCCACTACTATTGCTTGATCACAGGTATTCAGAACTGGCTGGCAGTTCAGTTTGCCAAAGGCTTTTGTTTTACAACTGACCCATTCATGATTTGTGCATTGTGGGCTGTGAGTTCAAATCCCAGCATGGCCAAAAGTTTATATGTGGAGTCAGAAGCCAATTTTGATCCATTTTTGTCCTTCTCTGTGAAAGTTGTGGGTCTCAGGATGATGTATAATCCATATGCAAATAAATCCATGTGATAAGATGTAATAAATGAAATAAATGTGATATATGTAATAATACAAAATAAAATAAATAAAAAATAAATAAGGGTAATAAATGTCATAGGGAGTAAACACATGTATGTAAATAGATCTCATGTATGAATATTATTTTTTCCAGGGCTAGTGCTTGAATTCAGGCCCTGGAAACTGGTCTGAAATTCTTGTCTTCAACGATGGTGAGTTTCTCCTCCCCTACAGTGCCAAAGAGTTAATCAGACCCTGAGTTGAAATCCCAGGCCTGCCAGAAAAATGGTGCAAATTCCAAGCCAGTGTCTTAATTTTTTGACCAGGGACATGCACTATCTTGAAAGCACTCTCTGTGCTATGATATCATTCTATTCAAAGCAAATTTCTTAGCTGGGTGCTATTTTTCCTAATGACTATGGTTGTTCACTGATAGAAATACATGCATATATACACAGACACATGGAATTACTGGCTCTTTCTTTTTAGTGCAGATCCTGAGGTTTGAACTATGAGCCTAGAAATTATCTCTGAGGTCCATTTACACAAGGCAATACTTTATTGTGCCTTAATCAATGATACTTCATTAAATGGAGGAATAATTTAATACCTAATAATTATTAGTAATATGTTAAATGTCATTTAATAATATACAGACATCTCACATTCTATAATATATGTATATTTAAATGTACAGTGGAATATACATATACATCTCTCTCTCTCTCTCTCTCTCTATATATATAAATATACATGTATTTGCACCAATTTACACATCTATCTATTTATATACTGACCACTCCTGGGGCTAGAACTCAGGTCTTGGGAACTGCCTGGCATTGAATTTGTTTGAGGCTGCTGTGCTTAAACTGACCCCTTGATGAATTGGACATTCCAGGCCCTGAGTTCAAATCTCAGGAGTGCTGAAGTCAATTGGTGGAGTAAGAAGCCAATGTTGACCTAATTTCCTTTCCGTGGAAATATTGTGCCCTAGGTACAATATGTAATATCTATGCAAATACATATGTATGATATATATTATACATGTATATAAATATTATTTTTGCCAGTTCTAGGGCTGGAATTCACACACTGGGAAATGCTCCGGTTATTTTTTTCTTCTAGGTTAGCTTTCACTTTACCCAGAGCACAATAGTGTTACCTAGTCTCTGAGTTCAAATTAAAGGTATGGCAGATAAATTGGCCCAAACTCCTAGCCAGGACCTTAACTTTTTTGGGGGGGCAGGCACGGGGGTTGAACTCAGGTCGCCAGAACTCTGACTCAGCCCTGATTACCCTAGGCTGGGGTGCAGCTTTTAAACCCACAGATGATCCAGGGATCCTAGGACCTGTGTTCAACTCCCAGCTCTGGCAAAAAAGTAAAGCAACCAAGATTGAGGAGGAAAAACCAGGAAATTTTAGACAACAGTTTTACCTTTGTTTCCTTTGCACTGTGACCATCCTGGCTCTCAATGACTCGGCTTGAAAATTGCACATGTCCTTGCATGGCCGAAGGCTGGCAAGCTGTCAGTGAAGCCTGAGCCCAACCAAGACACCTAGGCCCTGAGTTTGATGCTGGGACTTTCACCTACTCATTCCTATCTATAGGAACAATAATAGAATCTTTGTAATGTACAAATTGAACTACTAATTAGCTAGTCATTGTAGTATAAGATTGTATGCAATAAATATAGGTCATTGATTAATTTAATATTTTATTGTCTCCCACTGTGATTAATTAATGGAGGCATAATTTTAGACCAAATAATCCATAATAATAGAGTATATAAAAATAAGATATAGACATCATTATACAGTAGAATCTATATAAATGTCTATCTGTCTCTCTCTATAACTTTATTTATAGATTCATATACATATGTAAATACACACCCTGCAATATACATATCTGTTTATATATTGGCCACTCCTAGGGCTTTATCTCAGGTCCTCAAATTTGCCTGACAACTTCACTTGCATCAGACTGGTGTGCTAACATTGACACATTCATGAAGTGGGCCTTCTAGGGCCAGAGTTTAAATCACAGAACTGCCAAGAACTTAATCATGGTAGAAGAAGCCAATTGTCCCACTTGTTTTCCTTATCAGTGAAAGTCCTGGGTCTCAGGAGTGATGTATAATACATAGGCAAATCTGTGTCCTATTTAATAGGATGTAAATAATGTTATACATGTAATCATACTCTCTAAAATATATAATAAATAAATAAAAAACAAAATAAAATTAATACCTACCCTAAATGCAATATGTCATAAACATGCATATGTAAATATAAATCATGTTTTTAAAATGTATACGAATATTATTTTTGCCAGTGCTAGGGCTTGAATTCAGACCCTGGGAACAGGCCTGTCTTTTTTGTCTTCCAGCATTGTGAGCTTTCCCTTCCCCCACAGTACTGCAGATTTACCCAGACCCTGAGTTCAAATCCCAGGCTCGGCAGAAAAAATGGCTCAATTACGCCAAGTAGCCTCATAATTATTTAAATATTTTTAATGTATCTATGTATATATGTATGTATGCATGTATGTATTATGTATTTTTATTTTGTCAAGCTCAATGGCAGCTCTGCCTCAGCTTTGATCACTCTAGGCTGGGTTGTAGCCACTGGACCCACATCCGAACCTAGGTTCCTGGGCCTAAAAGGCTGACAGAAAAAATAAATAAATAAAAAGACACAGAAAAAAACCCAGTAACTTTCAGATGTCTGCCGGTTTTACATTTGTTCTCTTTTCAAGGTGACCATCCTGGATCTAAAAGACAGGGCTGAAAAGTGTTGGTAACCTGCCATTGCTGAATGCTGTTGGGCTTTCAGGGAAGTAATGGGCCAACACCACAACATAGGCCCTGTGTTCGAAGCTGGGTCCTGAACCCTACCAGTGAAGGGAGATCCTAAGAGTCTCGTTCTTATTCATAGGAATACCGATGAAAGATTATGAATGTCAAGGTTTAATTGGTTGTTCCTGAATGATACTAGTATAAAATTAGAGAGTGATTTTAGGAGTCTGAAGGATTTTAATGAATATTTTTTGGCACATTAAAAGAATACTATTAATTATGTGGACACAATAGTTTTGGGACAGTGGTCGATTTAATTAATAATTCATTAAGGATGAAAACAGTAATATTAATTACATGGAGGCATAATAAATACCCAAGAATTAATAGGAATGTAGCCTATATAACTGAATAATGTACAGACATCTCTGGCACTCTATAAAGATCTGTATTTATTTGTGTATTACCATCTACATGTCAATCTGTTCTTGTTTTGTCAACCCCTGGGGCTCAATCTCAGGTGCTGGGAACTGCTTGTCAGTTCAATATGCCCCAGGCTGGCATGCTGACACTCACCCATTCATGAATTGGGCCTTGTAGCCTGTGAGTTCAGATGCCAGTACTCACAAAAATTGAATCGTGCAGTAAGACACAGGGTGACACATGTTTTCTTTTTCTGTGAAAGTCCTGAGTGTCAGGTGTGAAGTTTCATGAATAGGCAATTCTATATCTTATTTAATAAATGTAGTAAATATTCCATGTGTTGTAGCAGTCAATAAAATAAATGATAAATGAATAAAAATTGAATAATTTCATTACGCACAATTTGGAGTCAACATACAGGGCTCTATCTCAGGGCCTGGGAACTGCCTGGCAGCTGAATTGACTAGTGGCTGCTGTGCTGGCATTAACCCATTCATGAACTGAGCCTTCTTTGCCTGAGTTTAGATCCCAGCACTGCCAAAATGTAATTTTGGAGTGAGAAGCTGAGCATGACACATGTTTTCCTTTTCTGTGAATGTGCTCTGTGTCAGGTAGGGTGTATAATTTGGATGCAAATCTATATTCTATGTAATAGGATGTAATAAAGGTAAAAAAACATCATAGGTTGAAGAATTGCCACTACAGTAAATAATAAACAGATTGAATTAGTAGTGAATCATTCTAGGATAAAATTAGATGCAATAAGTGTAGGATGTGCACTAAGTTTAATTGCTATTTTATTAAGCATTAACAGAATAAAAATTACATGGAGACATAATTAAATAACTAATAATTGGTAGTAACACATGATGCATAATTTAATAATATATAGACATTGGTCTCATTCTATGAAATATCTAATTATATATGTACATATATGATAAACAATAATGGGATATTGAGTAATTATTAATTAATGCTAGACATAATTTAATACCAAATAATTGGTAGCAATATTATCTATAATTTAATAATATGCAGAAATCTCATTTTGTATATATTATATTTATATACAGCAATCTCTATCTATTTGTACCTCATCCACTCCTGGGGCTCAGTGGTTGAGTGATCCCCTAATAAGCACGAAGCTCTGGGTTCGATTCCTCAGTGCCACAAAACAGAAAACCCAGAAGTTCTGCTGTCTTTCAATCAATTGAGTGCTAGCCTTGAGCACAAACGTTTAGGGACAGTGTCTAAGCTCTTACTCATGCCCCAGGTCTGATAACAAAAAAGGTAGAATGGTCTAACTGCAATTATAGAAGGACAGAACTTCAAATACCTCATTACAGATCAAGCTAGGAGACTGGTGCTGATAGCAGCCACCTAACCTGACTTAACCACATGTAAACCGCTGCAACCCAGCTCCACGGGTTACCTATATCATCCTGGCTTATGCCCATCATCCTGGCTGCTCAGGAGCTTTAAAACCCAGTCTTTGCAGGAAGTCTGAGACACCTCAAAATGTGGCTCCAAGAGGTAGAGCTCTAGCCTTGAGCAAATGTTATTGGAACAGTACCCCATGCTTTGAGTTCAAGCCCCATGGCTAACAACCCCTCCCCCCCCCCAAAACACCCCACTAAACCATTAGATGTGAACTTGTATGGTTTGTAAAATTTTCCTCAAAGAATGGTGATACTGATGAAAGCACCCTAATTCTAATGACAGCTTGTGGAATGGAGCTATGTGCTGAGTCCTCCATAGGCTGCTCTATTCTGAGTCCCGCACAGGGTGCTTTGTGCTGAGTCTTTCATAGGATGCAGTGTGCTGAGTCCTGCATTGGGTGCTGGGTGCTGAGTCTTTAACAGGATGTTGTGTGCTGAGTGGTACAACGAGTGCCATGTGCTGTGTCCGTAACCGGGTGCATTCTTACATCTTGTCTATGTAAGAGCTCCACAACTTAGATGATTATACAGACAAGAATATTGAGGCTCAGATAGATCCCCATGTCAGGGATAAAGTTATGTGTTACCGAAGATTAGTGAGTTGTCTACAGCAGACAATGGTATTGTTTTGTTTTTTCTCGGTCATGAACCTTGAACTCAGGGCTTAAGGGCTGACCCTTATGTCTTGGGCTCATGGCTAGCACTCTACCATGTGGAGCCATGGATTCCCTTGCAACAGAGGCCACAGCCAAGGGGTCAGTAGCTGAAGTCTCTCATCCTGCCTTCTCAGGAAGCTGAGTTCTAAAGTCCATAAGACTATTATCTCCAATTCACTACTAAGAACCTGAACGGGAAGCTGGGTGCTTTTGGCTGATGTCTCTCATCTTTGCTACTCAGGAGGATGAGATCTGAGGATCATGGTTCAAAGCTAGCCTAGGCAGGAAAGCCCTTGAGAAACATAGCTCCAATGAACAACCAGAAAACCGGAAGAAGCTCTGTGGCTCAAGTGGTAGAGCACAAGATTTGAACTAAAGAGGTTAGGGACAGCACCCAGGCCAAGACTTCATCTCATTCAACCGACAACAACAACAATAAAAAAAGACAGAACTAAACTAACAAAGCTGAAGTAGAGGGCTGGGAATGTGCTTTAGTGGTAGAGTGCTTTCCATATATGAAATCCTGGGCTTCATTTCTCAGGAGCACATCACTAGGACAAAGCCTGAAGAGGCTCTGTGGCTCAAGTGAGATAGGGATATCATTATACAAGAGAAACTAGGTACGGTGCTCAGGTCCTGAGGTCAAGTTTCAGGACTCATGTATGTGTGCACGCACACACACACCCGCGCACACACACACCGTCATGTGCTCTCTCTCTCACACACACACACACACACACACACACACACACACACACACACATACTAGATATTGCAAATAAGGGAAATCATGTGACCTATGTTTCTTTGGGCTTGGCTTACTTCACTTGAATTGATTCTTCTTTATAACAGAAAATGCCTCAATAAACATTAACAAATCATAACTGCAATATAACTTATTGAAATCTAATTCTTGTTAGGGATATCTCCATGCTTAAGTAACCCTGTCAATCAACCTGCCACAAATTCTTTTTTCTTTTTTTTTTGGGGGGGGGAGTCCGGTCGTGGGGCCTGAACTCTAGGCCTGGGCGCTGTCCCTCAGCTCTTCAGCTCATGGCTAGCGCTATCACTTGAACCACAGCACCACTTCTGGCTTTTTTCTTTTTGCTTATGTGGTGCTGAGGAATCGAACACAGGGCCTCATGCATGCAAGGCAAGCACTCTACCACTGAGCCACATTCCCAGCCCCTGCCACAAATTCTTATATGTAGGAACTGCTATAATAAACTTCAAACTTTTATTGAATGGAAGAGTTCAGACATTAGCCTCACCATTTAATCCAAATCTTTCATTTTCTCATACACATTGGCAAATAGGGAAAAATTCTGATATAACAATAATACAATGCTGACTTGAATTAACACAACTTCTAGGATCTAGTATTAAATTGATTACTTACTAATTAGCTCCAAATTTTGTGGATATTTATATTTCTCCTGGGAAAACTAATGAGCTCCAAGCAAATGTCCCTAGGGAGGCTTTCACTTCTAATATCACTGTTTGTCTCAAACTGCTTTAAATTCTACACCCTCTAATGTGGGCATAGGGTTATACTGTGCAATTTTTTCCTCAGAGAGTGAGTACTACCCTATTGTTTATCATAGACAAAGTACCTTGATACATACACTGGGTGTGTGCAAACAAGAAGTGGTAGTTGAACAATGTTCTTAGTTGTATATAAAGATGAAATTGAAATAGAGCAACTATGAACTCAAAAGGAATGTGCAAAAAAGATAAAGGCACAAAGTAGAATGTGCCAAGGAAATGCTGAAGTATAATTTCAAATTACGTACTCACGTTTGAGGGTGTGTTCAAAGTACAGCTTCAGACAATGCAGTTGGATATCTTGGGGGAAAGACTGCTTTAAACTATTTTGGGATACTTGTACAAGTAGAAGCCCCTAACTCTGATTCTAATCAGCCACAACATCTTCAACTTATGGACTATTTTCCAAGTGCAATGTGAGAAAAAGAGGGCTCATCACAATTAGTGTTCTGGTTGAAGTAATGGCAATCACATAAATTTTCTTATAAGTCTTTATTTTGGAGCATTAAAGTAGGAAAAAGCCAAGTAAATATTTTGCATGTACCTAAATTAAGTGGGACGTATTATATTGGTCTCCTTTTAACTGGGAAGTTATAGATTATTTCTTTTTATACTCTAACTTGGAACAATGATCTGCTGTCGGTTATTTCTTCCCTTCCTCTTCTTTTGCCCTTCCACTTACATAATTTTTATTTAAAGAGACATACTTGAACTTGCATTTCTAAATTCTTCCAAATTATCTGAATTTCTTCATATTTCTGGAAGCCTCCTAAATCTTTCTCAAGAGAATATTTTGTCAGTACCATTTCTATCCTATATGATGTCTTCCTGCCTAACTCAGTGCAAGAAATACATTAGACTTATTCAGGTATCTCAATACTTGTCCCACCATCAAAAACTATCTTACTTAGAAATCGTGATTTTAGTATATCTTGGGAGGTGGCATCTGTCATTTTTGTATGACCCTAATGATACTTACATGCAATCATGATTTAAACCAATATGCCACTCAGAAGATGAACAAATCCATTAAGCACACACACCGTGGAATTCTATGCTTCCAATTAATAAGGAAATGGAAAGACTTGGAAAAATCCTACTAAGAAAAATAAGCAAGACACAAAGAAACAGATTCCATGGTGTTCCTCATGTGTAATAATTAGGTAATGGCTAAGATAGTCCTAGCGGATGAGCAGAATGGCTATGTATATATAACCATATAAGAGGATGCTGAGCAAAATGAACTCCTAGACATGGAAACAGAGGTTTTTCTTTGTGGTTATTGTTTTTACAGTACTATGTGATTTCTTTTATGACAAAGGGCCAACCAATGCAATAGCAATACTCACAAGAAAACATGTAGGATATTCACATTACAACTTGTGAGGGATATTGGGGTGAAGTAAAAGTGTGAGAAAAATGAGGGAGGGCATAAAAAGTTCAACTTTTAGATATTCACTACCTTACAATTACTGCAACACCTTCTATATTCCACCTTGACAATAAAATTAAATTTAAATATAAGCTACATAAAATATAATTTCACTATATTTCTATAGTAAATGATATTCTATGTGTATTACATTTTTTAACAAATGAACAATATTTGGCTTCTAATTTGAATTAATTGCCCCTTTCTTTTTCAGATGGTCATCAACTTGAATGCTATCAAACTATACAAACTTTTCAGAATATACTTGCCATTATTTTTTTTGAAAACATTATTTTAATATTGTCTCATACTAAATAGAAAAGAGTTCAATTCCCTGAAAACTCCTAATTATTAAAACTGAATATTTGTTAAGAGGACAGAATATATGTGTTCTACTAACCACTCATTTTTAAATTCTGAGTATGCCATACCAGAGACATTTAAAACAGTGCTTGTACGCATTTTATGTAATTCTGCAAGAGATGCAGTTTCCAATGAGACATTACATATTTATATGTCAACAGAGAAACTAGCCACATTCTGGTAGAAGATAAAACTATGAAGTATCTATAATAATTAATTCCTCTAGAGTAAACATTTGTTCATCATAGTAAGCTATTATTTCAATGAAAATCAATACCAACATTTTATGCAGTAAAGTCATTCTAGCCCAACAGTTTCCACCTTGTAAGCTGCACCTTAAAATTCCCTAAATTCACAGCATGACTAGCTTATCACTATTGTGAAAAAATTCTACAATTCTGCTGATGTTATGCCCTTTTTATTGTTGAAAGAACACTACACTAAACTTTGCTGCATCGTTTTCCCTCAAGTGGTATTCTTTTTTTTTTTTAATTTTTATTTTATTTTATTTGAGAACATACTGTACAGAGGGGCTACAATTACATGGGCAGGAAAATGCATACATTTCTTACCAAGCATTGCAGCATCCTCCTTTGTTTACCCTTCACCTCCCTTTCCAGCTTCCCCCCTCCCCCCACCCAGTTATACCCCCCTCCTCCCCGACACCGACATTGTAAAGTTGGTTTTGACATGATATTTTGTACTTCTCATTGTTGCAACAGGTCCACCTGATTCATTAAACGACTTGTTTGTCCCCATCTCCTCCACATGTTATACTGACATCAAATGTAGTGAAAGCGGGGGTTACACTGTGGGGGAGGGACATACAAAGCAACAAAGAAATAATCTTATAAATGCGTGAGAAACACATGCATGAAAGAAACGAAAACATTAAGATACATATTTAAGGGTTCATTTTCCTAAAATCACATTATCTGACCTTTTCCGCTTGACTCATACCCATACTAGACATTGCAAGCAAGGGAAACCATGGGACCTAGGCTTCTTTGGGCCTGGCTTACTTCACTTAGTATAATTTTTTCCAAACCTTTCCATTTCCTAACAAATGGGGAAATGTCATTCTTTCTGATGGAGGCATAGAATTCCATTGTGTATATATACCACATTTTCTTGATCCATTCATCTACTGAGGGGCATCTGGGTTGGTTCCATATCTTAGCTATGGTAAATAATGCTGCAATAAACATAGTTGTGCTGGTAGCTTTAGTGTGGTCTTGTTTGTAAACATTTGGGTAAATGCCCAAAAGTGGGATTGCTGGATCATAGGGGAGATCTATGTGAAGTCTTTTGAGGAACCTCCATACTGCTTTCCAAAGTGGTTGAACAAGTTTACATTCCCACCAACAATGAAGTAAGGTTCCTTTCTGTCCACATCCCCTCCAGCATCTGTTGTTGTTAGTGTTCTTGATTTTTGCTGTTCTAACTGGAGTGAGGTGATATCTCAATGTTGTTTTGATTTGCATTTCTTTTATGGCTAGGGATGTTGAACATTTCTTCATGTGTCTATTGGCATTCCTTCTTTCTTCTTCAGAGAAGCTTCTCTTTAAGTCTTTCGCCCACTTATTTATTGGGCAGTTGTTTCTTTGAGGATTTGTTTTTGGGTGGTTTAATTTTTTGAGTTCCAAGTATATTTTAGATATGAGACCCTTGTCCGTTGTATGGCTAGTAAAGATCTTCTCCCAATCGGTGGGCTTTCTATTGATCTTGCTAGCTATGTCATTTGCCCTGCAAAAGCTCTGCAACCTTATGCAATCCCATTTGTCCAACCTTTCTTTGATTTGTTGTGCTTCCGGGTCTCTATTCAGAAAATTTCGGCCTGAGCCAAGGAGATCTAGGGATTCTCCTATTCCATCCTGTAATGTTTTCAGAGTGTCTGCTTTGAGTTCAAGGTCTTTGATCCATTTGGAGTTGATTCTGGTGCAGGGTGATATATAAGGATCTAGCTTTAGTTTTCTACATGTAGTTAACCAATTTTGCAAGCACCATTTACTGAGGAGGCTGTCTTTCTTCCATTCTATTGTTTTAGCTTCCTTATCGAAGATTAGATGGCTATAGGTCTGTAGGTTCATTTCTGGGTTTTCAATTCTATTCCATTGGTCCTGAGGTCTGTTCTTATGCCAATACCAAGCTGTTTTGATTACTATGGCTTTATAGTAGAGTTCAAAATTTAGTATTGATATTACTCCAGCAGTGTTCTTTCCATTGAGGAGCGTTTTTGCTATTCGGGGTCTTTTATTGTTCCATATGAATTTTTGGATTGCCTCTTCTATTTCCTTGAAGAATGAGGGTGGAATTTTGATAGATATCACGTTGAACTTGTAGATAGCCTTGGGATGTATTGCCATTTTCACGATGTTGATGTTGCCAATCCAGGAGCATGGGAGGTTTTGCCATTTTTTAAGTTCTGTGTTGATTTCCTTTTTCAAGATTTTAAAGTTTTCATCATAGAGGTCCTTCACTTCTTTGGTTAAGTTAATTCCTAGGTATTTTATTTTTTGTGGGGCTATTACAAATGGAGTTGCTTTCCTAATTTCAGCCACACTTTTCTCATTGTTGGCATATTGAAAAGCGATTGATTTTGGGGGGTTAATTTTATAACCTGCTACTTTGCCAAAGTTTTGAATCAGCTTGAGTAATTTGGGAGTGGAGTCTATGGGATTCTTTAAATACAAGATCATGTCATCTGCAAAGAGGGAGAGTTTTATTTCTTCTTTCCCTATTTGGATCCCCTTTATGTGTGCATCTTTTCTTATTGCTGTAGCTAGGCATTCTAATACTAGATTGAAGAGAAGTGGAGAGAGTGGACATCCTTGTCTTGTTCCTGAGTTAAGAGGAAATGGCTTTAGTTTTTCACCATTGAGTATAATGCTGGCTGTAGGTTTGTCATATACAGCCTTTATTGTATTGAGGAATGATCCATGGATTCCTAATTTTTCCAGAACCTTCATCATAAAGGGGTGTTGGATCTTGTCAAATGATTTTTCTGCATCTATTGAGATAACTATGTGGTTCTTATTCTTGCTCCTGTTGATGTGATGAATAATATTAATTCATTTGCATATATTGAACCAGTTTTGCATCCCTGAAATGAATCCTGTTTGATCATGGTGTATGATTTTTTGGATGAATTGTTGAAGTCGATTGGCCAAAATTTTGTTGAGAAGTTTTGCATCAATGTTCATCAAAGAAATGGGTCTATAGTTCTCTTTCTTTGATGAGTCCCTGCCTGGTTTTGGGATGAGGGTTATGATGGCTTCATAAAATGTGTTTGGTAGTGAGCTTTGTCTTTCAATTTCATTGAAGAGTTGGAGGAGTATTGGTGTGAGCTCTGCTTTGAAGGCCTTGTAAAATTCCGATGTAAAACCATCTGGTCCTGGACTTTTCTTAGCTGGGAGGTCTCTTATTGCTGTTTCTATTTCAATGCTTGATATGGGCCTATTAAGCTGATTTAACTCATCTTGGTTTAGTTTTGGCATGTCAATATTTGCTAGGAAAAGCTCCGTTTCTGTCAAGTTCTCAAACTTATTAGCATAAAGTTTTGAGAAGTATTCCCTTATAATGTTCTGAATCTTGGTTGTTTCCGTGGTGATGTTTCCATTCTCATCTCTGAGTTTATTAATTTGGGTGTGTTCTCTCCTTTTTCTGATAAGGTTTGCTAAGGGTTTGTCAATTTTGTTAATTTTTTTGAAGAACCAACTCTTTGTTTTGTTGATTCTTTCTATAGTTTTTGGATAATAATTCATTTAATTCTGATTTAATTTTGATTATTTCTTTCCGTCTACTGGATTGGGGTTTATCTTGCTGCTCTTTTTCAAGGAGGTTTAGATGTGTCATTAAATTATTAGTTTCAGATATCTCCAATTTGTTGATGTAGGAGCTCAGAGCTATAAACTTGCCTCTGAGTACTGCCTTTGCTGTGTCCCAGAGGAGCTGGTAATTTGTGTGTTCATTTTTGTTAAATAGCATGAACATTTGAATTTCCTTTCTAATCTCTTCCATGACCCACTCATGATTCAGCAGTGTGTTCTTCAGCCTCCATGTGATACCGGACTTTCTTTGGTGGCTTTTGGTGTTCTGTTCTAATTTTATTCCCTTGTGGTCAGAGAGAATGCAAGGTATAACTTCAACGTTTCTGAATTTAGACAAGTTTACTTTGTGGCCTAAAATGTGGTCTATTTTAGAAAACGTTCCATGTGCTGCTGAGAAGAACGTGTATTCTGATGCTGCTGGGTGAAATGTTTGGTAAATGTCTGTTAAGTCTAGTTGATCTATGAAGCTGTTTAGATCTGCGGTTTCTCTGTTATGTTTTTGCCGAGTTGATCTATCTAGTGGGGAGAGTGGTGTGTTAAAACCCCCAACAATTAATGTCTTTGGATCTATATGGGATTTGAGGGAAAGTAGTGTTTCTTTGATAAATTTGGGTGCTCCATTGTTTGGCGAATAGATATTTAGAATTCTAATATCCTCCTGAAGGAGAGATCCTTTAATTAGTATGTAGCGACCTTCTTTATCCCTTGTCACGAATTTTAATTTGAAGTCTATTTTTTCTGATATTAGGATTGCAACTCCCGCCTGTTTATGAGGGCCCTTTGCTTGGTAGATTTTGTTCCAGCCTTTGACATTGAAAATGTGTTTGTTTTCTCGGCAAGATGTGACTCCTGCCGGCAGCAGATAGAAGGGTCTTGTTTTTTAATCCAACTAGACAGTCTATGTCGCTTAATTGGAGAGTTCAGTCCGTTAAGGTTAAGACATAGGACTGAGAGTTATTTGGGAGTTCCTGCCATGTTATCCACCTTCTTGGGGGCTGTGAAAACTGGGTTCTTCCTATGGTTCTTGGATTCTCAGTTTGGGTGCAGTTTCTTGGCCTTTGTTGCGGTCTTGTTGGTTTTCTATGTGTAGGACATCCTTAAGAATCTTTTGTAGGGCTGGTTTCGTCGAGATGTATTGTTTCAATTTTTCTTTACTATGGAAGGTTTTTATTTGGCCTTCAGTTATGAAGGAGAGTTTAGCTGGGTACAGTATTCTTGGTTGATAGTTGTTTGTTTTTAGTGCATGGCATACGTCATTCCAGGCTCTTCTTGCTTTGATTGTCTCTGCTGAGAAATCTGAGGTGATTCTAATTGGTTTCCCTTTATAGGTGATTACCCTTTTCTCCTTGACAGCTTTAAGGATCTTTTCCTTGGTCTGGGTTGATCCTGTGTGGATTATAATGTGACGGTGGGATGTCCTATTCTGGTCTGGTCTATTTGGGGTTCTAAAAGCTTCTTGTATCTGCATAGGCCTATCTTTTTGTATGTTTGGGAAGTTCTCTGCTAGGATCCTGTTAAACAAATTTCCTAGACCATTAACTTCTGTTTCTAGGTGCTCCTCTACACCCATTATCCTTAGATTGGGCCTTCTGATGGTGTCTTCCAGGTGTTGGATAGACCTATCATATTTCTTGGACTTGTCTTGGATGGTTGTATGTTCTTTCTCTATAATATCTAGGCTGTCTTCAATCCCTGAGATTCGATCTTCTGCATGGTCTAACCTGTTGTCAAGACTCTCTACTTTGTTTTTTATCTCTTTTCCTTCTAATTGGTCAGCTTTGATGGCTTCAAGTTCTTTGTTGAAGCTCTGTTTTAGGTCTTGTATGAATTTCTTTACTTCCTTAATTTGGTGTTCAGTGTTTGTTCTCAAATCACTTAGTTGATTGGTTATGGTTTCTTTGGACCACCATTCCTTCTGTTGGGTTCCATTCAGCATTCCCTTTGTGGTCTCCCTGACTTCCTTCAGCTCTTTGTTAATGGATTCCATGAATGCCTTTAGTGATCTTTGTGTATTCTCTACCTGGTCTCTCAATTCGTGAATTACTCTTTGATTAGCTTCCTCCCGTCTGTGGGATTCCTGCAGTTCTCTTTCTTCCCGTTCATGGGATTCTTGCAGTTCTCTTTGAGTGTTGTCTGCCTGCTCACACCATTCCTCCCTTTCTCTTTGAGTATTCTCAAGTTGTTCACGCAAATCCTGTATCAGTTTTTGAGTAGCTTCCTCACGCTTATGATATTCCTGTATAAACTTCTGGGATGCCTCCTCTCTCTCCCTATCACGCTCATACAGAGTCCTTTGTACATTGTCAAACTTCTTTTTTATCATGTTTGCTATTAGTGTTTGTAGAGCTATTTGGGAACTCTCCTCTGGATTATTCTTTATCTGTTCTAATCCCTGATTATCCAGATTGGGAATTGAGATACCCGAATTTGCCATTTTTCTTGTGTTTTTCCGGCTTACTCGGCCGATTTGAGATGAAGATTGCACCAGTTTTGTGCTAGAACACTATCTTAAGGCAACCATCAACCAAAGTTTGCATTTGTACAGTCAATAGTCTACAGATACAATTTAGTTCAACAGATACACCTATTCAACATCAAACAACTCTATGTTAAAGGACTTCAAACCGCAGAAAAGAATTTGGAAAACCAGAAATTATTAGGATTAGGGAGAGATGTGGGTAAAAAATAGAAATAGATTGGTGTGGGGAGGCACAGGGAGAGTTAACTATGTCCTAATCACAATGCAGGAAATGGGTTGGGTAGGAAGCAAGTAGAAAGAGAGAGAAAAAGAAGAGATGGAAAGGGGAATGAAGAGAGACCAGAAAAAAAATAGAAATGTAAAAATTAATGTTATTATAGATGTTAAAAGACCGTCTATTTAGAGAGGAATGTGAATATGTTCAGAGAAGGGGAGGGACATAGAGCAGATGTGAAAAACTTTAAGGATGGGAAAGGGAGAAGGAAAGATCAGAAGTTCAGTAGAGCTAGACAAAAAACAAAAAGATAATTAAGAAAGAAAGAAAAAGAGAAAGAAGACAAGAAAAGGAAGGAAAACGCTCATTCACATATTCCTAAAATAAAAATTATAAGGTGAGAAAAAAAAAAGTTACTGGAAAACAATTTTTTTTCAGAAGAAGCAAAAATTAAACATTAATAAAAGTTTTAGAAGGGAAAATATTATATATATATATATATATGTATATAAGGTAACAAAAAACAAAAAAACAAGCAAAAAAAAGAAAAGAAGAAGAAGAAAAAAAAAGAAAAAAAATTCTTTTGATTTTTTATTGGGGGGGGGAGGAGTGGGAAGAATCCTGTATCTCCCTTTTGTCTGTAACCAGTCTCTTGTTGGAGTCTCTGGTCAGCTTGAGGTCCTGTGGCTTAATTGGTTTCTTAAGTTGGTTGGTTGGAAGAGGCAGAAAAATGCTCTGCTTTACCCAAGATTTTGAGATCCTCTTCCCAGATTAGTTTCCTGGGAGGGTGATCTGCTTTGAGAATCACAAAAGAGGGGGATGTGGTGTTGAGGCTAGGTTCTGGGTAGTGTTGAGGCCTTTCAACAAACAGTAACTTTTCCCTGGGGCTATTTTGTGATAAAGCTCACAGCGCCCAGCCTGGAGCCATTCTCAGGGTTTCTGTTTTTCAATTGATTGTCGAGGCTGCTAGAGGGAGGGGCAGCCTCTGGCTCTGGTTACCCAGTGAAGTAAGGCACTCCGATGGCTGGCGCCTGAGCTGGGTGACTTTTCCCTGGATGGAGCTGAGTCTGGCAGTTCACTTCTCCGTTAAGTTCTTGTGACCTGCTAAATGACTCTTTTTATTCCAAGGCCTGAGCTGGAGCTAGCAGCTCCTCTGAGCTTTGTCGGTATCCAAGATGGAGATCACCGGTGCTGGGGGGGGGAGGGGTGGCCTTCCCTCCTCTGCTCCCTGAGAAGGAGTGAGGGCGTCAGGCTTGTACTCACGCCGAGTCTTGGATCCTGGTTCGTCTCTGGTCTGCAAACTGCAGGATGAAGATGTACGCTCCTTGTCGGTTCTTGTTGTTGTTGAGTAGAATCCGCTCATCCGCTGAGTCTGGCTCCTTCGTCCCGGACTCTCTGTGTCTCAGGAATGACCCCATGGTGGTGTTCACCGCCGCGACCCTGCGGCCGCAGCGGCAGCTGATGTGTTTCCTTGGCTTCCCCTCTCTTGTCTAACTCTCTGTCCTGTGATGGCACACTTGGTGTGATTCTCTGTCTTAGGACTGTTCACTGGAACTCTAAAACTGCTTTCTATGGGAGAGCTTGTTCAGATTCCAGCTTCTCTTCTGCCATCTTCCCGGAACTCTCAAGTGGTATTCTTGAGATCAGAAAACTTGAAAATATTATTTATACTTATCTTTTCGTCTACCATAAATATTCAAGAGGGAAAGATCTGTATATTATGGTTCAAAGGCCACCCAGCCAGGAAGGTTCCTTAGATTCTTATCTCCAATAAAGTGCTCAGGAAAAGCCAGACACAAGTAGTACTGAGGTTCTAGTGGTAGAGCAGTATCCTTGAGCAAAAAACAGGCTCAGGGACAGTGCCCAGTGCCCAGACGTCAAACCCTAGGGCAAACAAAGCAACAAAAACAAAATGAAGACAAACTCCAAACCTAGGATTTTTTTCATTGTATACAGAGGTATATAATTCAGGAAATTTCTTCCTATGTTATGTACAGGTAGAAGAAAAAAGATTTCAAATAGTAATTCTCTTCATACCATGTTACACAAAAGTCACAAAACATGGCTCTTTTTCTAAATTTATAAATTAATAGCATCCATTTATTGTCAACTTTTTCTAGATTATTCACATTATCATGTTATACATCTACTGTTGGAATTATCTATAAACTAAGTCCTAATTACAACTCTCTTGAATGAATATTCTAGACAAATAGAATGCCAGAATCATTTGTGAATTGGTAAATTAAAACTTCTATTTAAAAAGTATTTTGTAGTATCCTATAGAATATGAAATTACAAGCAAAAGATATTTATTTTAAATCTAAATTCTAATTTAGTAAGGTCTACAAAGTCCTACATTAGATAACTTTGCTGTTTCTCCTGGCTTAAGCTTTTGTATTCCTTCATTATTTCTTTGGAATCCAACAGAATGATGCTAAATTTTTCAAATTTTTGGTTCGGAATCATGACCGATTTTGCATCTAGAAGTATTCTGTAATGAAGAGAGCATTTAAAACATGACTGAGGATGATATATGAGTTGTATTTCAACAGGAAACTTGACTTCTCAAAACATGAAAAAATTTGCCCAAAATTCCAACTATGAATCCTTTCTTGTACTTTGGTTTGTTTTATTGAGGCAAAATTATACTACCTAGTCCAGGGAACGTATTACTATTTAATCCACTCTCTAATCTCCTGTATTAGTCTGAGTGCTAGAATTCCAGACTTGTATAGCATTGCCCTGCCATAGTTTCTTGGTTTATTTGATCGAGAAACCTACTAGTAATTCTGAACTTCTCCGATGATCTTATCCACAACTGACTGTTCAAACTGTTTCTGTACAATTTTCAAAGATGTTCTAACATTTGACACAAAACATGAACATTTTCAGATGCACCTGCAGGGGTCTCTGATTCATTCTTCCATGGATCCGATCCCTTTAATAATTATTACTTGGCTCTTTTACTATCTCTGGTCACTACTTATGTAATAGTCTCATGCTTTTGGGGGGAAAGTTCACTTGACGACTTTCTAATATTAAAAATTATCACTTGATTCTAGTCTTACTCAGGACATATTTTCTATTGTTTTCTAACTTTTCTACACATTTTGAGAATTGTTTCATATGTGTGTTTGCACATATAAGTGCTTCTGTGTGCATGTAAATGTTAGTATGTATGTATGCAAAATCCTCAGGCTATTATTCAGCACTCTTTTTCATAACTAGTATCCCATCACTTGAGCCATTCATCCAATGCAGCTTTTGGCTGGTTAATTATAGGTAGTGTTGCAAAGACTGTTCTGCCGAGGCTGGATGCAAACTGAACTTTCCAGACTCTTTTATATTCTTAGTTTTTATTTTTTCCAGGAGTATGGTTTTAAACTACAAACATTTTTGTGAATGTAAAGTCTAACCTGTTGCCTAGATTTTTAACTCACGAATTCATACAAAGATAGATGAACATACGCATTACACATCCTGAGTGTACACTGCTACAAATGTGATCTTAATCCTGGTACTGGTGTCTCAAAATTTTAATCCTAGTTACTCAGGAGGTTGAGATCTGAGGATTGCAGTTCAGATCAAACACCAGTGCGAAAGTTTTCTGAGGCACTTAACTCCAATTAACCACTAGAAAACTGGAATTGGCACTGTGGCTCAAGTGGTAGAGTTCTAGCCTTGAGCTGAAGAGGGGAGGGACATCGTCCAGGCCCAGAGTTCAAGACCCACAACCATAAAAATAAACTGAAAAAGAAAAACAAATGTGATCTTATCCACTAGCTCATTGCTACTATATTTCCTGCTCTCTCAACATTGCCTTTTTTTCCAGTTAAGTCCATGCTCTTATATCTGACTCGTTTTGGAACCAGAATTACTCTTCTGTTCTACTTTTTACATATTTGCATGCTTAGATACCATGATTTAGATCTAGTAGAAAACAAGAGTGGCCTCATCCTTCATGTTCCACTTAGTAGTAATGCTTTCCCTATATCACTCCCATAGATCTACATACTGGCCTTGGATTTATTGTTTCAAAGTTGTCTTACTTGAAGAGTTTTCTATAGTGTATTGAACCATTATACTTAAGCACATAACTTCTTTTTCTCCTATTATTCCTATTGTTTCTCCTACTGCTAACTTATGTACACTTGGGAAATAATGCACAAAACACACTCACAAAAATGTTTCTGAGAACATTCTTCCCACATAAAATTGGTCTTAATTAAAGAGCACTTAGAAAATTTGAACTTAAAGTAGTCCAGGATGTTTTTTTCATGTTTATTTTTGTAAAAATGGTTTAAAGAGGGGCTAGAGTTACATAAGAAAGTTAATGAGTACATTATCTATCAAGCATTGTTACCTCCCCTTTTGTTTTTCTCCTACAATCCTTTCCCTCCCCACCAAACTAACTCCCTTCTCCCCTCCTCAAGTTGTAAAGCTAATTTTCTACATAGTGCCATGTACAACTCATTGTTACAATAGGTCATATTGTATACTTCTTTAAGCATTCTGTTATTTCCCTTTCCCTCCCCACATTAGAAAAATGTATATGAAAGATGCAGGTCTCTGACAATAAATATAGTGAAAACAGGGGTTATACCATGGAGGAAGAAAATAGAAGAGAAACAAAAAAAATCACATACTATTTGTTAGATACATTGAAAAAATGACAAGCAAGAACAAGCAAGTTGTGTCCATATCTTGGGTTCCATTTCACTTAACATCATCTTATATGGCCATATGTACATGGATAAGGTTTTATAAGCCATGCAAATTCCATATTTTCTCGTTATGAAGTTATCTCTGAAACACATGTTACCTCATGTCCAAAGATATAACTTCTGCTATTTCTATGAAGCCAGAAAATATTCATTTTACCTGGAGCAGCACCATAGATTGTTACTGGAACTAAGTGGAAGGAACTGTTATTGCAAGTGGAAATTGATCCCAAGAGAGGAATTGAACATAAAGAAATGACAAATTTCAAGGTAATTTGTGCTGTCCTTTTATGGTACAAGAAAAGAATCAAAGGCCTGAAGGAAACTCTGTCCCTGAGTTTGTCAAGTGTGTCTTTACTTACATAAAACTTTTCTGTAAACTTCTAGTTGAGAGTATAACAAAAGGAAACAATATGCCATTTGAAGACCAGCATAGAATAAAAGGAAATAAATTTGTTTTAAAAGTGTTCTCCTGCCAAAAAACAAAGATTTGGGGGTTTTAAAGAGACATGCACGGATATTTCATTCCTGAGATGATTCTCCTGTTGCAGGAGTCAGTTACCCAATTCTTTAGTCTGGTCCTGAGTTCTCCATAGCAATAAGGATTCCAAAAAGCAGGATCCAGTGAGTACGATCAGCAAAAGGAGCCTCTTCTCAAACCAGTGCTTTAAGGATAGTCTCAAAGAAATATGTGGTTTTTTTCATTTGCTTGTTTGTTTGTTTAGTTTGTGCTGGTATGGGGGCTTGAACCCAGAGGGTGGACCCTGTCCCTGTACAGTTGCCTTTCCTGTCCACCTGCCCCCAAAGCTAGTACTCTATTGCTTGAGCCTAAAATCCACTTCTGGCTTTTTTAGTATTTAATTACAGATAAGAGTTAGACAGACTCTCCTGCCTGGGATGGCTTTGAACTGAAATAGTAATAAATCCAATTGATTTCAACTGTATGGACTTCTCTTTTGAACCAAGAAATATTAGGTGAAGTTTATTATAAAGCTAATATTTGACAATTTTTAAAAGAAGAGAATATGTCCAGCAAAGAAACCATAACTTAAATAACTCAACAAAAATAGGTGCACTGAATCATTTTGGAATTATTTTTTCTACTTGGAAAGATTACTATTGACTTTGTGGTTCCTTTTGGGGAAACTTAAAGTCAAATTTGCACTTTTTTTGGGGGGCGTGAGTCTTTAACTCTGACACTGGACCCTGTTGCTCAGTTCTTCAGCTCAAGTTGAACACTCTGCCACTTTTGGTACAGCACCACTTCTGGGTTTCATTTGTTTAATTAAAGATAAGAGTCTCATGGACTTTCCTGACCAGGCTGGTTTTGAACCACAATCCATTGGTCTCAAATTTCTGAGTAGCTAGGATTACAGGTGTGAGCCATGAGCATCCATCTTATATTTGCATTTATGTGCACTTATTGACACTATGTAGGCAAAGAATGGAAATTTGAATCAAATGATGACATTGCAAGTTTTCAGAAAAATTGAGGTAGCAATAAATTTATCCTCCTTTTCCATGTTGTTACATTAATGATTCATATGTCATGGGACTCTTACATTAGCATCCTCTGCTGTCTGCATTGGTCAACTTAGTATCAGAAATTGTTCATAGAGAAATATAAAAGACTGAGATTTTTAGAAAGCAAAGGAGTTCAGGTATACAGCATAGAAGGATATACAACCTATCACACAGAGATTAAGAATTAGCCTAATTACTGGAATGCTAAAGGCAATGAGGAATAATCCTAATTGATGACTAGTTCTTTAATAACCAAAACTGGTTCACAAGAACACTTTGTGGTATAACTTAGTTATTATCATTTATTCCTTCCATCTGGAGTTATTCCTTCTCTTCTGTAAAAACTATTAATTAGCCTCTGCCTTTTTGGTGCCATGACTTACCAAAAAGATTTCCAAATCTCACTTATACTACGCTTCTGATTGTGATTAGCAATGACCACCCAAAAGCCTGGAATCTTTGAATTTCCAGAATTAATCTTCACCTGACATCTAAGCACATTCCTGGCATTAATTGCCGTGATTTAATGAACAAAAGTTTTTAGACTTTTTTTTTCAAAATTGTATACTAATATAGGTAAAGTATATGAATTAGGGACTAATGTCAGGTATCAGTATGGAAGGAGCAATGTTATATTCCAAGTATGAGTTGTTTATTTTGCATTTACTAACTAAACGTTTGTTGTTGTTGTTGTTGTTGTTTTGCCAGTCCTGGGGCTTAAACTCAGTGATAGGGAATTATTCCTCAGCTTTTTTTGTTGTTGTTGTTGTTGTTCAAGGCTAACCCTCTACCACTTGAGACACAGCACCATTTCCAGTGATTCTTTCTCTGTTTATGTAGTACTGATGAATTGAACCGAAGTTTTCATGCATGCTAATCAATCACCATACTGTGAAGCCACATTCCCAGAGCCCTAAATGACTTTCTTAAGATGGCATTACTTTTTCATTCCGTAACTATGTATCAAAATTTTAGCCAGAAATTTTTGCTAGAAAAGGTCATTGAACACAATACTGAGTCCAGTAAGGCTAGATGGACAATGAATAACCGTCACGGTCTAGCCAGAGCACAGAGGGGCTTACCTCATGGAGCTGGAACAACAGACTGAGTGAGACAACTCCTGACCCACAGCCCACCACCAGAATGAGAGGGCCACATTGGTTCCAGCCCCATGGGGATGCTGGGCCACCTCCTCCAGCACCCATTCAATAAGTTCTTGAGAGAGAGAGAGAGAGAGAGAGAGAGAGAGAGAGAGAGAGAGAGAGAGAGAGAGAGAGAGAGAGAGAGAGAGAGAGAGAGAGAGAGAGAGAGCGTCAGAATTACACTTAAGTCAGGTGATGGGGGCACAGGCCTATAATCCTAAGTACACAGGGGACTGAGATATGAGGACCATGGTTTATAGACAGCCTGGGCAGGAACATCTGTGAGACTCTTATCTCCAAAGAACCACCAGAAAACCGGAAGTGGTGCTATGACTCACGTAGTAGAGCACTAGCCTTGAGCTGAGGAGCTCGGGGACAGTGCACAGGCCCAGAGTTCAAGCCCCACGACTGACAAGAAGTGGACTTCCCACCACAAGAAGTGGACTGAATAGCACCCATTGTCCTAGGGAGCATGGCAGAGAAGTCAGGCCGAGCTTCCTGTCAGCTCTCTCTTTTTATTTTAATATGAAGGTGATATTCCAAGGGGTGGGTCACAGTTACATAAGTAATAAGTACTTTTTTTTACAGTGTTACCACTTCCTCATTTTTTCCTGCTTCCCCCAACCCTGATATCCCATTTACCGAAAGTTGTAAAGTTCATTTCTAACAGTGTTTAGTGTATACCACTATTGCTTTGGTTAATCTTTGTCCGAACATTTCTGTGATTTCCCTTCCCTTCCCCAAATCAGATAAACTTGTAAATAAGACAAAGGGTATAGCAATAAAAAAAAACAGTGACTACAGGGAATAAACCAAAATGGAAACAGTAAATCGAAATACATAAAAGCAGTTCACTATACAATCATCTTGTATCCATTTCTTGGAGCTCATTTCAATAATCATCATTTTCTATGGTGACATGCATATAGCTATAGAGCTGTTGTGATCTTTTATAAGAATATCCTAGACATATTCTAGTTTTTTTAAATGAGTGAAAACATGTAGCCTATGATTCTTTAGGTGTGGCTTGTTTGACGCATTATGTTTTCCAAATCTTTCCATTTCCTTACAAATGGGGCAATGTCATTCTTCTGATGGAAGCATAGAATTTTGTTGTGAATATATATGGCATTTTCTTGATTGATTCATCTACTGAGGGGCATCCGTGTTGGTTCCATATCTTACCTATGGTAAATAATGCTACAATTGACATAGTTGTGATAGTAACTTTAGTGTGGCCTTGTCTGTGGTCATTTGGGTAAATGCCCAGGAGTGGGATTGCTGGGTCATAGGGGAGATCTTCTGAGGAACATGTATACTTCTTTATGGAGTATTTGAACAAGTATACTTTTCAACCAATAGTGCAGTAACATTCCCTTTTGGCTATATTCCCACCAGACCAGCATCTGTTATTATTAGTTTTCTTCATAATGGTTATCAAACTGGGGGAAGGTGGAATCTCAATGTTGCTTTTATTTGTATTTCTATGGCCAGAAATGTGGCATATTTCTTCATGTTTCAATTCACCATTCATATTTCTTCTTCAGAGAGGTCTCTCTTTAAATCTTTAGCCAACTTATTAAGAGGGTTGATTCTTTGAAGATTTGTTTTTAGGGGGGGAGTTAACATTTGGGGCTCTAAATATATTTGAGATGTAAGGCCATTGCCTATTGCAGAGCAAGTAACGAACTTCTCCCAATCTGTGGGCTTTCTATTTATCTTTCTATCTAAATCTTCTTAGATTTGGTGTCTGTCAAGTCTGTTAATTTATTGAAACAACCAATTCTGTTTTGTTGATCTTTTTATGTTTTAGTTCATCTTTATTTAGTTATTTCTGATTTTTTTATTTGTTTCTGTCTTATGCTTTGGGTTTGGGCTTGTTCCTGTTTTCAAGAATTTTGAGTTATATAATTAAAATACAGACTTCAGATTTCCCCAATTGCTTGATGTAGGCATTTAGAGCTATAAATTTTCCTCTAAGTACTGCACTTACTGTTTTGAAGAGTTGGTATTTTGTGTGTTCAATTTGTTAATTTTCAGAAACTTTCAGATTTTCATTCTAATGTATTCAGTGCCTCACTGGTCATTCAGCAATGTGTTGTTCACTCTTCATGGGTTAGGGTTTTTTTTTTTTTTGCTTTAGCTTTTTAATTCTAAGTTTATTCTGTTGTGGTCTGACAAGATATGGGAATTCAAATAATTTTTCTTTCAATTCGGATAGAATTTCTATGTGACATAGGATATGTTGTATTTTGGAGATTCTTCCATGAGCTGCTGGGAAGAATTTGTATACTCATGCTGAATGTATATTCTGTCTATGTCTGTTAAGGAGAAGCGTTCAATGTAGTTATTTAGGTCTTCAGTTTCTTGATTGTGTTTTTCCTGGATAACTTATCCATGCATTTCAATGATGTGTTGCGATGTGTTTTTAGGTTAAGTAGTATTTGGTTGATGAAATGGGGTGCTCCAGGATTCAGGACATTGATACTTAGACATGATATACCCACCTAATGGAGATGTGTCTTTATCAATATATAATGTCTCTTCCTAGTAATTTTATTTTGAATTCTATTTCATCTTATGTTTGTACTATGGCCTGTTTATGGTGTTCATTTGCTTGAAAATTTTCCTTCCAGCCTTTCAGTTTGAGTAAGTGTTTGTTTTTGTCAATAAAATGTGTCTCTTGTAGATACTACATGCATGCGTCTTGTTTTATTATACTACTATTTAATCTGTTTATTATTTCGAAAGTTAATTCCATTTATATTGAGAGTTAAGACTGTGAAATATCTCATAAGTCCTGCCATGTTATTCACCTGTTCTTAGCCTCTGTGTCTAATCTACTCTTAATACATTTACCTTGTTCACTGGTAGGGAGCATTTTATATAACCATTTTCTGTTCTTTATGATCTTCTCTATGTAGGATATATTTGATTAACTTCTATCCTGCTGATTGGTGGAGATACATTGTTTAAAGTTTTCTTTGTCATGAAATATTTTTATATATCCTTTTAATGTAAAGGAGAGTTTGGTTTGGGACCATATTCACGGTTGGTATTGTTTGCCTTTAATATTTGTCATATATCATGCAAGGCTCCCCTTTTTACCATATCAGCTAAGAAATTTGTATTTATTCTGACTGTATATCCTTTATAAATAATCAGTCTTTTCTCCTGACAGATTTAAGAGTCCATTCATTGATGTCTAATGATCCTCTAATGGATTATGATGTGATGGTGGTTTGTTCTGTTCTGGTACACTCTGGTGTTCTAAAGGCTTCTCTTATCTGAATGAGCCTATCTCTTTGATTTCTCTGTCTTACAATTGGTTATTGTTTTAGGGCTTCTATCTCTTTATTAAAGCTTTATTTTGGTCTTGTATGGGTTTTCTTTACAACTTTTTATTGGGTGGGGACTTGGGAGGTATGTGTTTTAGCGATGTCTTCTCTCATATCTTTTAACTAGGCATCCATTTTTCCCTTGGACTCTCTTGCCTTCTCAGAATTTATTTTTCTTTGTGTTTGGAGTCTCCATGAATTATTTTGCTGATCTTTGCTTGGTCTCATCTTGTTCACAAATTTCCTTGTAGAGGTTTTGTATCTTTTCATTAATCACAATTTCCAGCAGTATTTTTAATGTATTTTGAAAACTATCTTCTAGGTAATTGATTGTTCTAATGCCTGTTTATTTACTGTGTGAATTTTGTTACCTTGGCATGACTTTTGTCATATTTTTCTGATTTGTTCTGTCCATTTGAAGTATTTCTTGGCTTCAATTTAGGGGATCTATGATCTTAATAGGTGACTATCTATGTTCTTGGTTGATATGCCAAGTGTTGCTTTGTTCTTCTGTTGTGATTTGCTTTTCTGGAATTAGGTTTTTGTCTAGACCATTAAGTGTAGGAGAAGAGATCAGTCCTGAGAGAGTTGTCAAATGAATACTAATGCTTCCAACGAAAGTTCCGACTATCCATTGGTAAGGTGAATTATGTGTGTTTATATGTGAGTGTCTCTGTTCATGAATTTTTTTCTCACGTGGCCCTTTCAGTTCCACACTGCAGTTGTGTTTTTGAATATGTTGGTCAATACAGTCACAGCAGTCACCTTCCTGGCTGGGTAACTTTTCATAGATTTCTGTTTTCTTGTGAAGACAGTATAAAATATTCTTTTGAATTGTGTATCTATATATAATTATACCTAACTTAGTGTGACACTCTAGAAATGGAGTACCTTCTAGGATTCTAAATCTCTGTTTCATTAGAGAAATCTAGGGTAATTTTCTGTTGTTATTCTGCCACTGTTTATCCTCTTCCTCTGGTTTATTTATGATATTGTGGATTTTTGTGACATAATTTAGGATTTGTGATGGTTGTATCAAGTTATTTTTGTTTTTCTGTTTGTGTTACTTTGAAATAGTGATTTCAGGCTTCTATGAAGAGACAGTAATAATATGAAATGTGAAGGGCTTAAAGCTTAAAGAGGCACAATGAAGGCCTAAGTAACTTCATTACAGGCTAGCAAACATCTTGTGAGGTATGAATTATGAAAATAACCATGGGTTGGACCCAGAAATGACACAAAAAGGAAATCAATTCCTGGACAACTGAGACATAAACAATCCTTGGTAAAGTCACAGAAATTTTCTCCAAATGCATTTACCAAACATTGGTTAGCCATGCAGGACACGGTGACCCAGTGGCCAGACACTTCCTGTCAATCCCACCTCAATAATATTAGCCAATCACATATGTATAACTTAGTTTGCTTAAAATGTTAATCAACCAAGTAATTGCTCATGTAAATCTTCCTCAAAGTAGTTTGTTCAATACTCTAAAAACTGTGCTGATTCTATGTTTTGGGTCTCTTAGTGTCATGGGTTACCGATTGCACAGAGTACCAGCCTGGAGCTTGCAAATAAAAGACTCCTTTGTTATTTGCATTGGTCGAGGTCTCTGGTGGTCTTCGGGTGGTCTTGAGTATAGGTAAGACAAATGTAAGTTATTACATTGAAAGAAAGAGAGCAGATATTTTAACCTATTTGCTACAAGTAAATTAATATTAAACAAAGCTAATTAACTCTTATTTACTCTTCAGAGGTTGAGTATAGTACTCTTGGATAACTTGGAGGAAAAGACTGTAGACTGATTACAATTGATGCCTTTCACAGAAATTACTGGCTAAACATTCTTCTTCAGAAAGGCAAATGCTCCATTTTTTTCATATTAGTATCATAAAATCATAACATCTGCATGTTGATTTATTTTCCTCTGCTATTTTCAATACCATTCTTCATCCATTAGGTATCTAGGACTTGGTATGACCCGTTCCTTAAAATACCTATATTGCTTATATTGTGATATAAATCTCAGTAATATTAATATGAATTTATCTCTGAGTCTCATCTTGAGCTACATTCATATGTAATTTATGCAGTTTCAAGCAAGAAACCTATTTTACTCTTTTCTGTTCTTTAAACAATAAATCTATTATCTTTAGAAATATATTCTAAAGAAAATATGTTCTTTTATATTGTTCCAGTAAACATCATTTATTTCTAGTACTTTTACTGAAATAAATATAAAGTATGTCACATGGAGACAACCCCCCCTTATCACTTTAAAGTATATCCTTGGGGACTATTTTATATATAAAAATAACTAAGTGCAATGCACATGTTTATACATGAATCATCTAATGGTTAAGTCAATTAGACACAAGAACTATCATACCACATCAAGTCTCAATTTACTTAAAGGCACATTGTTCATGAATATCACTCATTTTTAGAAAATGACTAGTCACAACAAAGTTTATATTTCAAATTTAAAAAATAAAAATTACACCCAGATTTGATGTGAATATCCTGTTTCCAGGAATACATTTATTCAGCAAACAGGGAAACAAAAATATAAGGGTTTGTCATATAGAAAGAAAGATGTAAAGCATAATGTCTTTCCTTAAGATGATACATACATGAAAATCATGTCATTTATTCAAAGATACTATAGAAATTCATGAGCAGATTTGTGATAAGAAGTGATAAGTAAGCAAAGTAACTGGAAACCTGTATTTGTAAATAGTGCTTTCAATATATGATGACGTTTTCAATAAATAAGCCTATAGATGATGATTTTGTATCTGTAACACACATCCAGTATTTTAGACATACTCCCATTGTCTTCCCTAAGTCCTTGATCAATATTATTCTACTTTCATGATGTCAATTGCTACTAAAGTAAAAAGGTGGGTGTTCTCTTGGTTTCCACATCCAATAAATTTTAGTATTTTGCAACGGTGTCTAAAGTCATGGAGTTTGACTTGGATGTGAAGTTTGAGGATACTGTATTCAGGGTATTAATTGGCCTGTAGCAGCCAGGAACTTATTGTGAATACACAGACACACGGGATACTAAGAATTAGGGACTTGATCTCGGGGAAAGATAAAGGTCCAGGCAAGATCTTGAAGCTGAGATAAAGCAATGCAGCAAACATCAATCAACTATCATTACAAGGGAATGGAACTTATCTCTGATGTGTCTGGTTGGCAGTTGTGTGTGTGCGTGTTTGTGTGTGTGTGTGTGTGTGTGTGTGTGTGTGTGTGTGTGTGTGTGTATGTGTGTGTGTGTAGAGAATTTTAGTGTGGCTTCTATATTTACAGTCCGTAGAGCATTACTTGCTAAGGAGAAGGTGCCTTTACCAGAGCTCCGATACCACTGTCATCACTTTTTACTGCAAAAAAACCACTTGCTTAATCTCTAATTAAAAAGGGAAAAATAAACTAACATCTTAGATGATTGTTTTGAAAATTAATTGGCAAATTGAAGGCCAAAGGGAGAAATTGGAGATTAATATAATCTTTTTCCTCTCTTCTGATTATTAAACCACAATAGCTGTGATTTTCAGGAATCTCCTGTAATGTACTTACTGCTGAATTATTAGTATGTTTAATAATATGAAACACATGATAGAGAAATAGATCAGCCAGCAAGCACAAAAAATTAGAGATAAGATCGAGCTTTTGAGCAGGGTTGCCACATCTTTTAGGAATGCAGTTCCTTCATATGAATTTCAAATTTCATGGCTTTCCCTGTGTGAATAAATGGCAAGAAAGTACTATAGAAACAAAGTTCCTGTTCAGCCAAGTAGAAAGTGCTTATGTTCCCATCCTCATGTGGCAAATTTCAATTCCATAAAGAGCCTTTGTTAGAATGCTTTCATTTAATATACTTTAGCACATCATTCTTCCCTGTTGGAGACAGGAAAAAAAGATAATTTTGTTTGAATATTATCTTATGTAAGTTAGTGTGTACCGGCATGATTTGTATAATTACAGAAGTTTGTAATAAATATAAGTAGGGATCATGTCACAACTATAAAATATAATTAAAATCACATAAGACTAGAAGTCACAGAATTTTGTGCATGAAAAAAATACATTAGATTAGTTGCAGAATTTCTATTTTGAGACAGACTTTATATTAAAATATAAAGCACTTTACTAAGGGTTGAAACATTTTATTGAAAAATATATATTTCTTAGAGATATTTTGCTTCATATTTTAAGAAGAAAAATCGTCTCAAAGTAATTATTTTTTAAATTTTTTTCCCGTTTCCATGTGATTAACCTCCAAATTAGAAATCCAGATATTTAATTCAAATTAGCCAAAAATATTTATTGAGTATAAGAACCTTCTGCTCTCTATATTCTTCACACTAACTTTACCAAATATGATGAGTCTGAAATAATCAGTCTCTTTGTGACCTGTGTTGATATTATTTACAATGTAAGCAAAATGATTAAAAAGTAGTATTTAGTTTAGCTTGATTGCTCTGAAGAGACAACAAATGATATAATCAAAGGCTAAAACTGAGTAGATTTAAAATTTAGAATTCAGGAAATGTTTTTGACCACACTCGTTACTAACCATTATTTAATCTTAACTGGAACATTGAGAATAACCATAAGCCTAAGTGTAAGTAGATTCTAAAATTAATAGCAATACTCTAGTTCACATTCATTCTAATTCTTACCTGGCTTAATATGAAATTTACTATCAGGGGCTGGGAATGTGGCTCAGTGGTAGAGCGCTTGCCTTGCATGCTCGAGGCCCTGGGTTCGATTCCTCAGCACTACATAAGTAAAAAGAAAAAAGCCGGAAGTGGTGCTGTGGCTCAAGTGATAGAGTGCTAGCCTTGAGCTGAAGAGCTGAGGGACAGCACCCAGGCCCAGAGTTCAGGCCCCATGACCGGACCCAAAAAAAAAAAAAAGAAATTTACCTTCAATTTGACCCTCATTTTTTTCTCTTACATTCTAACCCTAACCATGGCTAGAATCCTAACCATAACCTTGACACTAATGGTATCTCAAATCTAAAATTTATGAAAAACGCTTGTTTGTGTCATTCTAACTGAAATTCCACTTGTAATTCTTAAAATAAATTGCAGGTTTTCCTAAACCCTATAGATTTTCTCATTCTTAACTTTGAACCTATCTTGTTCCATAAGAGGAATCATTATACCCATTGATCTCAAATCCTAATATTATGAAATACATTGTACTTCCATTATCCCAGCTATTCCTGAATTCCTAGAACCTAAAATAAGTTCAAATTTACTTAACATTTAACCCATTCCTTTTTTTTCTTTTTGTTGGGCGTGCAGATTGGTCTCTGGGCCTGGGCAGGATCCCTGAGCACTAGGCATGGGCAAGATCCCGAGTTCTTTAGCTCAAGGTGTGCACTTTACCACTTGAGCCACAGCACCACTTTCAGGTTTTCTGGTGGTTAATTGGACATAAGAGTCTCACAGACTTTCCTGCCAGGGCTGGCTTTGAACTGCATTCCTCAGAAATCAGATTCCTGAGCAGCTGTGATAATAGGTGCAAGCCACCAGTTTAACCAAGTTCTTTACTCTTTCCTCAACCCCCTTTAACCAGAAACCTAATCTTAATCACAATCTAAATTAACACCAAATGGTTAATGTAAGGAAAATTGTCTGGATTCTATTCAATCACACATTTTATTGCTTCTGCTTCTTAGTGAAAAACTAAATTTTACCCTAATCCTATCCTTCGCTAACCCTAACAAGAACTAAAACAGCAATTCACAATTTAAACCAAATAATATCTGAATGTTAAAAGTAACACAGACGTTGGTTTTCATTCATTCTAACTTTGATATCATTCATTCTTCTTAAAACATATTGCAGTTTTACACAATATCTTACATCTTTTTCTCATCCAAACCCCAGCTCTACCTGGAACACCTTGTTGAATCCTAAACCTACAGATAACTGAATCAAAATGTTAATAGCAAGCCTCTATTTCACATTTATCCCAACTCTTGCTAGGTATGTAGGTCTAAATTGTACTTGCATTTTGAACCTAAAGTTTTTAAAGTGTTTTCCTATTTCCTGTCAGGTTTTATTTTGCATTTTTTAAAATTTTAGTTATTGTAAAATAGGCTGACAGAGGGATTATGGTTATATGTGTAAAGTAATGAGTACACTTCTTGATGAACATTGTTACCCTCTTCTTTGTTGTTCTCCCACTATAACTTCCCTCTCCCACCTCTCTCACTCCTCTTTCCCAATGGTGTAAAGTTCATTTTCAATATAGTGTGTTGTGAGTATCATTGTTGCAATGGGTCATCTTGTGTTGAACCTAAATTTTCTTTTTCTCTAACCCTAATTCTAATTCTGTCTGGGATCCTAACCCTAACCATAATAATAACAATGGCCCAATTCAAAAGATAAGAAAAAATATTAAAGTTTTTATTCATCCTGTTGATTCACTGTACATATTGAATTAAGCTGCAGTTCACCTTAAATCTTCCAAATTAGATTATATGTGCGTATTTAAAGATGTTATTTTATGTGAAAAACAGAAATCTTTGGAGGAAGGAGTAATGAAAAGGAAATAGAGGGAGTATAATCAAATGCTTTAAATATATTTTGGAAAGAGCCTAAGGAAACTGTCACTTCTGATAATTAATAACCATTAACAAAATAACTAAAAATAAATAAATAAATAACACACTGCCATCTAGTGTTCTTTAAGAGAGCCATAATATGTCTTGTGAATAAAATATTTGTGTTAAATAAACTTTGTTCATGCATAATTCATATTGCCATTGGCCAATTATTTAACTTAATCAATAAATATATATCAAATAAAATTCCATGATAAAAAATATAAATCAGTTAGTCATTGTTTGATAAAATGTAGTCATGTGCTACTGAGAAAGACGTGTATTATTATGCTGCTGAGTGAAATATTTGGTAGATGTCTCTTAAATCTAGTTGATCTATGCAGCTGTTTAGATCTGCGGTTTCTCTGTTGAGTTTTTGCCGAGTTGATCTATCTAGTGGGGAGAGTGGTGTGTTAAAATCCCCAACAATTAATGTCTTTGGATCTATGTGGGATTTGAGGGAAAGTAGTGTTTCTTTGATAAATTTGGGTGCTCCATTGTTTGGCGAATAGATATTTAGAATTGTAATATCCTCCTGAAGGAGAGATCCCTTAATTAGTATGTAGCGTTATCTCTTCTAACCAATTTCTATTTGAAGTCTATTTTATCTGATATTAGGATTGCAACTCCCGTCTGTTTTGGGGGGCCGTTTGCTTGGTAGATTTTGCTCCAGCCTTTAACATCGAAAATGTGTTTGTTTTTACAGGCAAGATGTGACTCCCGAAGGCAGCAGATAGAAGGATCTTGTTTTATAATCCAACTAGACAGTCTATGCCGCTTAATTGGAGAGTTCAGTCCGTTAATGATAAGAGATAGGACTGAGAGGTATTTGAGAGTTCCTGCCATTTTATCCACCTTCTTGGGGGCTGCAAAAACTGGGTTCTTCCTATGGTTCTTGGATTCTCAGTTTGGGTGCAGTTTCTTGGCCTTTATTGTGGTCTTGTTGACTTTCTCTTTATAGGGCATCTTTAAGAATCTTTTGTAGGGCTGGCTTGGTGGAGATGTACTGTTTCAATTTTTCTTTGCTATGGAAGGTTTTTATTTGGCCTTCAGTTATGAAGGAGAGTTTAGCTGGGTACAGTATTCTTGGTTGATAGTTGTTTGATTTTTACAGCTTGGCATACATCATTCCAGGCTCTTCTTGCTTTGATTGTCTCTGCTGAGAAATCTGAGGTGATTCTAATTGGTTTCGCTTTATAGATGATTAATCTTTTCTCCTTGACAGCTTTAAGGATCTTTTCCTTGGTCTGAGTTGATCCTGTGTGGATTATAATGTGATGGTCGGATGTCCTATTATGATCTAGTTTATTTGGGGTTCTAAAAGCTTCTTGTATCTGAATAGGCTTATCTTTTTGCATGTTTGAGAAGTTCTCTGTTAGGATCCTGTTAAAAAAATTTCCTAGACCATTACCTTCTGTTTCTAGGTGCACCTCTACACCCATTCTCCTTAGATTAAGCCTTCTGATGGTGTCTTCCAAGTGTTGGATAGATCTATCGTATTTCTTGGACTTGTCTTGGATGCTTGTATGGTCTTTCTCTATAATATTTAGGCTGTCTTCAATCCCCGAGATTTGGTCTTCTGCATGGTCTACCCTGCTGTCAAGAATTTCTACTTTGGTTTTTATTTCTTTTCCTTCTAATTGGTCAGCTAAGAAAAGTCCAGGACCAGATGGTTTGACAGCAGAATTCTTCAAGCCATCAAAGCAGAACTCACACCAATACTCCTCCACCTCTTCAATGAAATTGAAAGAGTAAATCACTACTGAACACATTCTATGAAACCATCATAACCCTCATCCCAAACATTTTCATATGGACTTCACCTCAGTCTACAACATTCCTTCATTATTCTGTCCCTGATGTTTTTATACTGTCAAGACATAATAAAACCAGTTTGATTTACAGCATGAGAAGTTATCCACCTGGCTGACTTTGAAGCAGAGCATGGTCAATAGAGAAGATGCCTTCTGGTTTCTCATTACATGTAATGGCTTTTGTAATGATTGCATTCTATTTAGTATTTTAAAAAAACTGCTGGCTAGTTTGTGACCATTTGGGTAAATGCCCCAAAGTGGTATTGTTGGATCATAGAGGAGCTCTATGTGGAGTCTTTGGAGGAAACTCCATACTAATTTCTAAAGCTGTTGAACAAGTTTACACTCCCAACAATAATGCTTTAAGGTTCCATTCTGTCCACATCACCACCAGCATCTGTTGTTTTTAGAGTTCATGATTATAGCCACTCTAACTGGGGTGATGTGGCATCTCAATGTTGTTTTGATTTGCATTTCTTTTATGGCTAGAGAGGTTGAGCATTTCTTCATGTGTCTATTGGCCATACTGTTTTCCTCTTCAGAAAAGTTTCTCTTTAAGTCTTTAGCACACTTATTTATTGGGCAGTTGTTTCTTTGAGGATTTGTCGTTGGGGGATTTAGTTTTTTGGTTCCAGGTATATTTTAGATATGAGACCCTTGTCAATTACCAGCACAACTATGTTTATTGAAGCATTATTTATCATGGCTAAAATATGAAACAAACCCAGATGTCCCTCACTAGATGAAAGGATGAAGAAAATGTGATATATATATATATATATATACACAATGGAATTCTATGCCTCCATCAGAAAGAATAACAATGCCCCATTTGTTAGGAAATGGAAAGACTTACAAAAAATATATTAAGCCAGGCCCAAAAAAACATAGGTAATAGGTCCCATGGTTTCCCTTATTTGCAAAAACTAGTATATGTCTGAGACAAGCAGAAAAGGGCAGATAAGTTGATGTTAGATGAAATGAACCCCAAGATAAGGATTCAATTGTTTTTTTTCTTTATTGCAATTGTTTCAAACATTTACCAGATGATTTCTTTGTTGATTTGTATGTCCATCCCCCATGGTATAACCCATGCTTTCACTGTATTTGTTGTTGGTATAACTTGTGGAGGGGAAGGGAAAAAAACAAATCATTTAAATAGGGATGCAGGTGGACTCATTGTAATAATGAGATGTACAAATCCTTATTTCGAAAAATGAACTTTACAACCTTGGTGGGATGGGGAGTGTGGGGGGAGATGCGAAGGGATGGGAACAAGAAGCAAAGGAGGCAACAATGCTTGATAAAAAATATACTCATTATCTTGCCCATGTAATTGTAATTGTTATTCCTAGAAATTTATGCTAAGTATTTCACAAGTTTTTTTTTCTCTTAATTCTTAAGAAAACATTTGCTATAATTCTAATATTATTACCATTTTAGTGTTAGGAAATATTGTAATTAAAGGCACTAAGTTCATGGCCCAAAGACACACAGTGGGGAAGGAAATGATTCAAAATTTCAAAAAGTAAACAATAAAAAAGTAGGTAAAATCCTCTCCATTCCCTTACTCTCTCAACTCAATATTCATGCTGTCCAAGAAATAATAGCATAGCAATTATTGCCCACGTTAATTGTTTTTTTTTGTTAAAAAATATATATTTATTTCAGTTTTTAGATGCTTCAGATGTTACAGGCCATCATGATTTAAATATGAGGGAAAAACATTTTAGAAAGGATAAGAACCTTTTGTTTAAAGACTGAAATATAAATTGTTCATTCACTTTTAAGAAACAAAGTTCACAATAACCTATTAAAAAAAAACAATCATTTTCCCCCTTAACTTAATGGAGATTTCTCTCTAGTGAAGCTTTTTGTAAGAAGATAAAATTTTTCATTTTCTTGAGACTGAATTGATGAAAGGGCATATGGTGTCCCCAAAAATGTCTGATGAGTAAGAACATTAAAATGACTAAACTGATGGGACACATTTAATTCATTATGATAAACCCAAGAATGGCTATATGAATCTTGTTCTGAATTGCTGTCCTCTCCTTCAGAGCCCACGGTAATTGTTTTCTGTCACATTTTGTCTTCAACACAGTGTTGGTAACATTGGGTTATCATGCTCAGAGCTGAGCTCATAAATTGAAGTCTAAAGAGAGACAAATTTCTTCTGTTCCACAGTTCCTGTATACATTTTAAAAAGTACTAAAGGGCTGGGAAGGTGGCTCAGTGGTAGAGCGACTGCCTTGCATGCATGAGGCCCTGGGTTCGATTCCTCAGCACCACATAAGCAAAAAAGAAAAAAGGCGGAAGTGGCGCTGTGTCTCAAGTGGTAGAGCACTAGCCTTGAGCTGAAGAGCTGAGGGACAGTGCCCAGGCCCAGAGTTCAGGCCCCATGACTGGACCCCCCCCCAAAAAAAAGTACTAAAACTAGCTGGTAGCTGGTGGCTCACACTTACAATCCTGGCTACAGAGGAAGCTGAGATCTGAGGAATGCGCTACAAAGCAAGCCCAGGCTGGAAAATCTGTGAGACTCTTATCTACAATAAACTACCAGGAAAGCAGAAGTGGCACTGTGGCTCAAGGGGTAGAGGACTAACCTTTAGCTGAAAGGCCCAGGGAGAGTGCCCAAGTCCAGAGTTCATGCCGCATGACCAAATTTTAAAAAAAAAGATTAAAACTTTTAAATACCATCACTTACTGTCTTTTAAGAATCCAAAAATGAAATAAATTCACATATAATCACTCCAAAATGCTTTAAAAGTGGGAGATGATAAACAAGCCTCCATGAAGTAAATTTTCTTCTATTTTTTAAATTATTCTGAAAGCCTTGTGCTGGTTGGTCACACCTGTAATCCTGTCTACTCGGGTATCTGCTCAGGAACTTGAGATCTGTGGATAACCGTTCGAAGCCAATCAGGACAAAAAATATTCATGAGATTATTTAAAAAAAATTACAATGGAATTCTATGCCTCCATCAGAAAGAATGACATTGCCCATTTGTTAGGAAATGGAAAGGCTTGGAAAAAATTATATTAAGTGAAGTAAGCCAGGCCCAAAGAAACATAGGTTCCATGGTTTCCCTTATTTGCAATATCTAGTATATGTATGAGTCAAGCAGCAAAGGTCAGATAATGTGATGTTAGGAAAATGAACCCTTACATATGTATTTAAATGATTTTTTCTTTCATGAATTTTTTTCTAACGCATTTATAAAATTATTTCTTTCTTGCTTTGTATATCCCTCCCCCACAGTATAACCCCTGCTTTCACTATATTTGATGTCGTTATAATTTGTGGAGGAGAAGGGGAAAAACAAGTCATTTAAGGATACAGGTGGACACGTTGCAGAAATGAGAAGTACAAGTTGTCCTGTCAAAAACGAATTTTACAAATTTGGTGTGGGGGGGAGTATGGGGTGGGGGGTGGGGGGAGGCTGGGAAGGGAAGTGAAGGGTAAACAAAGGAGGAGGCTGCAATGCTTGATAAGAAATGTACTCATTATCTTGCCCATGTAATTGTACCCCCTCTGTACAGTATGTTCACAATAAAAATAATGAAAATATTAAAAAAAATTAATGAACTAGCAAAGAGCCAAGAATGGAGATGTAGCTTATATAGTAGCTCATCAATCTAGAGAGGAATGGCCTAGCGGGTCCTTGATACACTGAATTCAAACTCTGAGAACAAAAATGCGCAGGCATGCACACACACACACATACACAAACACACATTTATTCAAAATATCTGCATATCAGTGTTTTGTATTAATTTCTTTGTTAACGATATTATATGGGTAAAATAGGGGAAATATTCTCTTCCATCCCATAACATTTTTATATTTTTTATTGTAAAAGTACTGTACAGAGTGGTTACAGTTACATGAATAGTTCATTTCCTATCAAACATTGTTACCTCCTCCTTTGTTTTCCCCCCGCCATCCCTTCCCTCCCAGCTCCACAAGTACACTCCCCTCCCCCACCCTCCTAAATTGTAAAGTTCGTTTTTCAACATACTGTCTTGTGCGTCACATTGTTGCAATGGGTCATACTGTATCCTTATTTTACTATTTTGTTTTTTCCCTTTCCATCCCCAAATTAGAGAAGTGTATATACAAGATGGAGGTGCACCAACATCAGATACAGTGAAAACAGGGCTTTAACTGTGTGGGATGCACATATAAAAATCACATCATACATTATAAATATATTAGAAACCACAGGAAGGAATACAAAACCACTTGTGTCCTTATCATGGGGTTCATTTACCTTAACATCATCTTATCTATTCATATGCACATGCTTTTGACCTTTTTTTTTTAATTGTGAAAATACCATACAGAGGAGTTACAATTACGTGGAAAATGTAATGAGTACATTTCTTATCAAGCATTGTTGCCTACTCCTTTTTTTCGCCTTACCATACCTTCTTTGCTTATCCCAGATATGCATTAGTTATTGCAAATAAGGGATACCACAGGACCTATGATTCTTTTTTTTATTGTGAAAATGCCATACAGAGGTGTTACAATTACATGCGTGAGTTATTGAGTACATTTTTTTTATTGTGAGAATACTGACAGAGGAGTTACAATTACATGGGCAAGATAATGAGTACATTTCTTATCAAACATTGTTGCCTCCCCTTTGTTTCCCCTTCCCATCCCTTCCCACACTCCCCCACTTTTCCCACCCTGTCCTCCTCCCCCCAAAGTTGTAAAGTTCATTTTTTGACATAATAACTTGTATATCTCATTGTTGCAATGAGTCCACTTGCTCCTCCTTTGTTTCCCCTTCCCATCCCTGCCCATCTCCCACCCCCTACACCCACCAACCCCTCCCCCCCATCCCCCCCCACTGTCCACATCCCTCAATACCTGGCCAAAATCATTTTTTGACATAACGACTTGTTCATCTCATTGTTGCAATGGGTCCACCTGCATCCCTTTTTCAACGATTTGTGTTTCCCTTCCACTGCACAAAGTATACCAACATCAAATACAGTGAAAACAGGGGCTTTAGCTTGCAGGAGGAACATACAAAGCAACAAAGAATTCATCTTATAAATATCTTAGAAACAATCGCAAGAAATAAAAACTATTTGAATCCTTATCTTGGGGTTCATTTTGCCTAACATCAACTTATATGATGTTTTCTGCTTGTAGCAGACACATACTAGTTATTGCAATTAAGGAATCCATGGGACCTATCTTTCTTTGGGCCTGGCTTACTTCAATTCTTTGAGCCTGGCTTAATTCACTTAATATAAATTTTTCCATGTCTTTCCATTTCCTAACTGGGTGATGTCATTCTTTCTGATGGAGGCATAGAATTCCAGTACACACACACACACACACACACACACACACACACACACACACACACACACACACACACACACACACACACACACACATTTTCTTGATCCATTAGTTTACTGTGGGGCCTCGGGTTTGGTTCTGTATCTTAGCTTTGGTAAATAATGCTGCAATGAACATAGTTTTGCTGGTAGTTTTAGTATGGTCTTGTTTGTGATCATTTGGGTGAATGCCAAAATGGGATTGCTGGGACTTAGGGGCGCTCTATTGTAGTCTTTTGAGGAACCGCCATACTACTTTCCAAACTCTTCGAACAAGTTTAAACTCCCAACAACAATGCATTAAGGTTCCCTTCTGTCCACATCCCCTCCAGCATCTGTTCTTTTAAAAATCTAGAATGCTTCACGAAGTTGAGTGTCATCCTCAGTCAGGGGCTATTCTTCTCTTTATTGTTCCAATGTTAGTGTATGTGCTACTGAATTGAGCACAGAACATTTTTTATACATAAAGTGTAATTGATTTTCTTAAACTAGACAATTCCACAAAAATTTAATTCAAAAGAATTGTCGTGAAATTTTAGAATCATGTATTTCTTACATAAGAACACATTTAAGAATAAAGTCAAGTTTGACATGTCAAAAACAAAATAATACCAGATATTTGTTGTTCAACAGATGTGTAGGAGAAGGAATTCAATTAATCTGTACAAGGAACCTGCCATAATGAACACTATAGAAAGTGTTAAGGTTTGTTAAAAGTTTTAATGTTTTAAATATGTTTAATTTTGGGAATTTGCTCATATATGCCAAAATTAAGACTATTTAGCAGGTTATAAAACTTTTTCATAAAGCATTTAAGATTCATGGTACATACTACTAAATATGTACATTTCAGAGTTTATAGAAACATTACTAATGAGAAGTTGCAAAGTGTTTGTGTAAAGAAGCAGATTTAAGACATTAACTGCACAGTTTCTGTTAAAATTTAAAGGCTTCTTTACTTTATATATTAGTGAGGAACAAATGATGGTATAAGCCATATACAAATGATGAGATGAACCATAAATAATAATCTTAATAATAATAATAATAATAATAATAATAGTAATCTTTAAAGACTACTCATAGCCTATAAAATTCTTGTTGAACATCATAGACTTAGGCAGTTTTAAATGTACAGCAATATGAGAAAATAATAAATCGAATATGTAATACATTTCAAATACTGGAAACAGTGGTAATTGTTTTTTTTATTTTATTAATCATTAATATTTATGTATTGGTTTTCCTTATTTGTAGCATTGTTTTCCTTGTTGTAATATAAAACAACTTTATGTAAGTCATCATTAGGAAGTACTTTGAGAATGTTATTGGGATGGCCACACTGTTTTTTTATAGGTATATGTGAATTTACAAAGAGCAAAATTAATAAGAACAAAATATTGATTAAAATTTTATCAATTAGAATCTGAATCAGGAGTGTTGATAAATGTCCACACCTAAAATCTTAGCCCTAGACTGAAGCACTAGTGTTACAATGTTGAGCACACAAAAGTGAGAGACTGTGTTTTGTTTTGTTTTTGTTGGTTTTGGGGCTTGAACTCTGGGTCCTGGGTGCTGTCTCTCAGCTCTTCAGCTCAAGGCTAGTGATACTACTTGAGTCACAGCAGCTCTTCCATCTTTTTCTGCTTATGTGGTGCTGAGGAATCAAACCCAGGACCTCATGCATGCAAGGCAAGCACTCTACACTGAACCACCCTCCCAACACCAGAGAGACTGTGTTTTAAAAAATCATCTAAACAACATTTACTTTCTGTTTTGTGTTATATAATGAAATAAAGAATATCTTTTTGTATTTTTGAATGGTCATGCTTCTAAATTTATATTAAATTCAGTCACTTTATCCTTTTCAAAGTCATGTAATATCTCAGAGTTTGCTTCTGTAAAGATTGTTTTTGCATTGATAATTTATTTTGAATCATTTTTATTTTTTATCAAAATCACTTTATATTGTATGGTGTTTTGTGTTTTTTTAAGTGTGAAAATACCAGACAGAGGGGTTACAATTAAATGGGCAAGGTAATGAGTACATTTCTTATCAAGCATTGTTGCATACTCCTTTGTTTCTCCTTACTATCTCTTCCCATCTCACCCCCCTTACGTCTCATTTTCCCCTCCCCTTTCCCCAACCAAAGTTGTAAAATTTGTTTTTCGACATAATGTCTTGTATATCTCATTGTTGCAATTGATCCACCTGTATCCCTATTTAAAAAATTTTTCCCCTTCCCCTCCACAAATTATACCAACATCAAATACAGCGAAAACAGGGGTTATACCATGTGGGACGGACATAAAAAGTAACAAAGAAGTCTTCTTATAAATATGTTAGAAATAATTACAGAAAAGAAAAAAAAATTGAATTCTTATCTTGGGGTTCACTTCACCTAACATCAACTTATCTAACAATTCCTGCATGTCTCAGACATACACTAGTAATTGCTAATAAGGGAAACCATGGGACCTATGTTTCTTTGGGCCTGGCTTACTTCACGTAATATAATTTTTTCCAAGTTTTCCATTTCCTAACAAATGGGGCAATATCATTCTTTCAGATAAAGACATAGAATTCCATTGTGTATATATACAACATTTTCTTGATCCATTCATCTACTGAGGGACATCTGGGTTGGTTCCATATCTTAGCTATGGTAATGCTGCAATAAATATATCTGTGTGGTAGCTTTAGTATGGTCTTGTTTGTGATCATTTGGGTAAATGCCCAAAAGTCGGATTGCTGGGTCATAGGGGAGCTCTATGTGGAGTCTTTGGAGGAACCTCCATACTACTTTCCAATGTGGTTGAAAAAGATTACACTCTCACTAACAATGAAGTAAGGTTCCCTTCTGTCCACATTCCCTCCAGCATCTGTTGTTATTAGAGTTCTTGATTATAGCCATTCTAACTTGGGTGAGGTGATATCTCAGTGTTGATTGATTTGCATTTCTTTTATGGCTAGGGAGGTTGAGCATTTCTGCATGTCTTTATTGGTCACCCTCCTTTCCTCTTCAGAGAAGTTTCTCTTTATGTCTTTAGCCCACTTATTTATTGGGCAGTATTTTCTTTGAGTATTTGTTGTTGGGGGATTTAAATTTTGATTTCCACATCTGTTTTAGATATGAAACCCTTGTCGGTTGTATGGCTAGTGAAGATCCTCTCCGATTCCGTGGGCTTTTCATTGATCCTGCTAGCTATGTCCTTTGCCATGCAGAAGCTCTGCAATTACATGCAATCCCATTTGTCCAACCTTTCTTTCATTTGTTGTGCTTTTGCATTTCTTTTCAGAAAATTCCAGCCTTTGTCAAGGAGACCTAGTGTTTCTCCTATTCCATCCTGTAATGTTTTCAAAATATCTGCTTTGACTCCGAGGTCTTTGATCCATTTGGACTTGATTCTGGTACAGGGTGATATGTAAGGGTCTAGCCTTAATTTTCTACAAGTGATTAACCAATTTTGCCAGTACCATTTACTGAACAGCCTTTCCTCGATTTTATCTTTTTAGACCCTTTATCAAATATTAGATGATTATGGGTCTGTAGGTTCATTTCTGGGTTTTCAATTCTATTCCATTGTTCCTGAGATCTTTTCTTGTGCCAGTACAAAACTGTTTTAATTACTATGGCTTTGTAGGAGAGTTTGAAATTTGGTATTGATATTCCTCCAACACTGTTCTTTCTGTTAAGGATCGCTTATTTCAATTGGGGGTCTTTTGTTGTTCAATATGAATTTTTGGATTGCCTCTTCTATTTCCTTGAAGAATGCGGTTGGAATATTGATAGGTATGACATTGAACTTGTAGATAGCCTTGGGAAATATTGCCATTTTCACAAGGTTCATCCTTCCTATCGAGGAACATGGGAGGTTTTTGCAACTTTCTAAGTTCTGTTTTGATTTCCTTTTTCAGATTTTAAAGTTTTCATCATAGAAGTCCTTCACTTCTTTGGTTAATTCCTAGGTATTTTATTTTTTGTGGCGCTATTACAAATGGAAACGCTTTCTTGATTTGAGCCACACTTTTCTCATTGTTGGCGTACAGAAAAGCCATTAATTTTTGAGGGTTAATTTTATACCCTGCTATTTTTCCAGGTTTGAATCAGCATGAGTAATTTGGGAGTGGTGTCCGTGGGATTCTTTAAGTACAAGATCATGTCATCTGCAAAGAGGGAGAATTTTAATTCTTCTTTCCTTATTTGGATCCCTTATTTCTGTAGCTAGGCATTCTAATACTAGGTTGAAGAGAAGTTGAGAGAGTGGACATCCTTGTCTCATTCCCGAGTTAAGCAGAAATGGCTTTAGTTTTTCACCATTAATTATAATGCTGGTTGTACGTTTTCCATATAGTTTTTATTGTATTGAGGAATGTTCCATGGATTCCTAATTTTTCCAGAACCTTCATCATAAAGGGGTGTTGGATCTGGTCCAATGCTTTTTGTGCATCTGTTGAGATAACCATATGGTTTTAATCCTTGCTCTTGTTGATGTGATAAATTATATTAATTGATTTGTGTATATTGAAACAGGTTTGCATCCCTGAAATAAATCCTGTATATTGGTGTATGATTTTTGGATGAATTTTTGAAGTCGATTGGCCAAAATTTTGTTGAGAAGTTTTGCATCAATGTCCATCAAAGAAATGGGTCTATACTTCTCTTTCTTTGATGAGTCCGTGTCTGGTTTTGGGATGAGGGTTATGATGGCTTCATAGAATGTGTTCGGTAGTGAACTATCTCTTTCAATTTCATCGAAGAGTTGGAGTAGTATTGGTGTGAGCTCTATTTTGAAGCTCTTGTACAGGTCCTGGGATTTTCTTACATGGGAGGTCTCTTTTTGCTGTGTCTATTTCAATGCTTGATGTGGGCCCCTTAATATGCTTTAACTCATCTTGGTTTAGTATTTGCATGTTGATAATTGCTAGCAAAAGGTCCATTTCTGCCAAGTTTTCAAAGTTATTAGCATAAAGATTTGAAAATACTCCCTTATAATGTTCAGAATCTTGGTTGTTTTCTGTGGTGATGTTTCCATTCTCACATCTGAGTTTATCTATTTGGGTGTGTTCCTTCTTTTTCTGATAAGATTTGCTAAGGGTTTGTCAATTTTGTTAATTTTTTCATAGAACCAAATCTTTGTTTTGTTGATTCATTCTCTTTTTTTTAAATTTCTAATTCATTTAACTGGGATTTAATGTTAATTATTTCTTTCCATCTATTGAATTGGGGTTTATCTTGGTGCTCTTTGTCAAGGTGGTTCAGATGTCTCATTAAGTGGTTGGTTTCAGATCAGTCTAATTTGTTGGTGTAGGAACTCAGAGCTATAAACTTACCTCTGAGTACTGCCTTTCCAGTGTCCCAGAGGAGCTGGTAATTTGTGTGTTCATTTTTGTGGAATATCATGGACATTTGAATTTCCTTTCTAATCTCTTCCATGACCGCCTGGTTATTCAACAGTGTGTCGTCCAGCCTCCATGTGTTACAAGACTTTTTTGGTGTTGAGTTCTAATTTTATTCCCTTGTGGTCTGAGAGGATTCAAGGTGTAACTTCAATTTTTCTGAATTTGAACAAGTTTGTTTTGTGACCTAAAATGTGATCTCTTTTGGAAAATGTTCCATGAACTGCAGAGTAAAATGAGTATTCTGATGCTAATGGGTGAAATATTCAGTAGATGTCTGTTAAATCTATTTGCTCTATGCAGTTGTTTAAATCTGCGGTTTCCCTGTTGATTTTTTTTTTGCTGATTTGATCTATATAGTGGGGATGGTGGTGTTTAAAATCCTCAACAATTAATGTCGTTGGACCTATGTGAGATCTGAGGGAAAATAGTGTCTCTTGGATAAATTTTGGTGCTCTATTGTTTGGCAATTCCATATTTAGAATTGTAATATTCTCCTGAAGTAGAGAACCCATAAGTCTCATGTAGCGACCTTCTTTATCTCTTTACAGTAATTTTAATTCGAGGCATATTTTATCTGATATTATTATTGCAACTCCTTCCTCTTTATGGCAGCCGTTTGCTTCGTAGATTTTATTCCATCCTTTCATTAACAAAATGTGTTTGCTTTTATAGGTAAAGTGTGCCTCCTGAAGGCAGGAGATAGAATTATCTTGCTTTTTAATCCAACTAGACAGTCTATTTTGCTAAATTCGAGCTTTAAGTTAATGTTGAGAGGTAGGACTGAGAGGTGTTTGGTAACCTCCTTGGGGGCTGTGGAAACTTGGTTTTTCCTATGGTTCTTGGATTCTCAGTTTGGGTGTGGTTTCTTAGCCATTATTGTGGTCTTGTTGGTTTTCTGTGTGTAGGTCATCTTTAAGTATTTTTTATAGGGCTGGTTTGGTGGAGATATATTTTTCAGTTTTTCTTTGCTATGGAAGGTTTTTATTTGACCTTCAGTTATGAAGGAGAGTTTAGTTGGGTACAGTATTCTTGGTTGAAAATTGTTTGTCTTCAGGGCATGGCATACAGCCTGCCAGGCTCTTCTTGCTTTACTTATTAATGCTGAAAAATATGAGGTGATTCTAATTGGTTTTCCTTTCTAGATGATTGATTTTTTCTCCTTGACATTTTTAAGAACTTATTCTTGATCTGAATTGGTCCTGTGTGGATTATAATGTGACAATGGGAAGTGCTGTTCTGTTCTGGTCTATTTGGGATTCTACAAGCATCTTGTATCTGAATAGGCCTATCTTTTTGTATGTTTGGGAAGTTCTCTACTAGGATCCTGTTAAACAGATTTCCTCAACAATTAACTTCTGTCTCTACCTGCTCCTCTACACCATTTGTCCTCAGAGTAGGCCTTCTGATTGTGTATTCCAAATGTTGAATAGATCTATCATATTTCTTGGATTTGTCTTGGATAGTTGTATGTTCTTTCTCTATAATACCTAGGCTGTCTTCAATCCCCAAGATTCGATCTTCTGCATGCTCTAATCTACTGTTGTCTTTCTACTTGGTTTATTTCTTTTCCTTCTAATTTGTTGGCCTTGATGGCTTCAAATTCTTTGTTGGAGCCTTGTTTTCGATCTTCTATGAACTTCTTTACTTCCTTAATTTGGTGTTCTCAAATCACTTAGTTGATTGGTTATGGATTACGTGGACTCCCATTCCTGCTGTCGGGCTCCATTCAGCATTCCCTGTGTGGTCGCCCTGAATTCTTTCAGCTGTCTGTTTATGGATTCCATGAATGCCTCTATTGATCTTTGTCTATTCTCATCCCAATGTCACAATTCCTGTGTTATGCTTTAATTAGCTTCCTCACGTTCATGCAATTCCTGTAGTTACCTTTGACTGTTCTCAGCCTACTCACACAATTCCTGTGTCTCTCTTCATCTGTTCTCTGCCTGCTCACGCAATTCCTTTCTTTCTCTTTGACTGTTCTCAGCCTGCTCACGCAATTCCTTTATTTCTCTTTGACTGTTCTCAACCTGTTCACGCAATTACTGTATCAGTCTTTGAGTAGTTTCCTCACAGTCACGAAATTCCTGTACTAACGTTTGGTTTGCCTCCTCTCTCTCTCCCTCTCACGTTCAAACTGAGTCCTTTGCAAGCTTTCATTCTTTTCATTCACCACGTTTACCAGTAGTGTTTATAGTGCTCTTTGCAGGAACTCTCCTCCGGATTATTCATTAACTGTTCTGTCACTGGATTATCATGAATGGGAGTTGAGATACCCAGACTTGCCATTTTTCTCGTGTTTTCCGGCTTGTTCTGCACAGTTGATATGAAAGTGACACCAATTTTTTTGTTAAAACACTATTTTAAGGCAAGCATCAACCAAAGTCCTGTAGTTGCATAGTCAAAATGGCTGCAGAAAGAACCTAGTGTAACAGATACAATCTATTCAACATCAAAAAACTATGCATTAATGGGCTAAGAACAGCAAAGATGAATTTTTCAAATCAGAAATTATTATGTTTAAGGAGAAATGTGGGGGAAAATAGGATTAGAAATATGTGGAGAAATTAAAGTAAATTTAATCAAGTCCTAATCTCAGAGAGGGAAAGGTATTGGACAGAATGATAGGAGAGAAATTAAAGAGAAGATAATCAAAAATGGAAAAACAAAAATTTAAATTTAAAAAGTGAAACATTTAAAAATTATGTAACTTTAAAGAAGTGATATTGAAAGAAGAAAAGGATAGGATGACAGGAGGGGATGATAGAAAGGAGACATGAAAAACTAAAAAATAAAAATTCTTAAAATATTTACTTAAAAATTATATGGTATAAAGATATAATACTGCTATTAAACATTTAAGCCTAAAAGTTTGTGAATTAAGTAATACATTTCTGGATTAATTATGTACACAATGGGGGATAAGTTCTAATAATTGATGAAGGGTATTTATCTGGGGATGAGGCAAAACAGCAATTAAGTCACGCAAAAAAAAAAAAAAAGAAAGACAAAAAAATGAAAAGAATCAAAAAAATAAAAACAATTTAAAAAGGACCAAAATGTCAATATCGATTTTTTAAAAAAGCACACACAACACACACACACACACACACACACACACACACACACACACACACACACACACACACACACACACACACACACACACACACACACCTAAAATAAAAATTAGGAGAAGAAGAAAAAAATGATTAATAGAAAACAATTAAAAAATTTAAAAAAATGGTACCAAAAAGAGTTGTTTAATTTTCGGGGGTGTGTGTGTGTGAGGAATGGGAAGATCCTGTATCTCCCCGGTATCTGTAACCAGTCTCTTCGTGGAGTCTTTGGTCTGCTTGTGGTGTTTGGTTTTCCTGTGGCCTGATTGATTTCTTACATCAGTTTGTTTGAGCAGTCAATAAAATGCTCCGCTTTATCCAGGATCTTGTGATCCTCCTTCAGGCTCGTTCAGTGGGAGGGAGATCTGTTTTGAGTATCACGAAAGAGAAATATGGCTGTTTCCTCTAGTTTGGATATGCTGTGATGAGGCTACGTTCTGGGTAGGGTTGAGGCGTTTCAGCAAACAGTAGCTTTTCCCTGAGGGGCTAGCTCCTGAGACACTCCCAGACCCCAGCCTGGAGCCATTCTCAAGGTTTATGTTTATTGAATTTCAATTGATTGTCTAGGCTGCTGTAGGTAGGGGCAGCCTCTGGTTCTGTTAACCCAGTGAAGATAGTCACTCCTCTGGGGGGCAGAACTCTCTCTGCTTGGGCTAGGTGACTTTCTCCTGGGTGGATCTGAGCCTGGAAGGTCAGGTCAGATACCTATGACCTTTTAAATGACTCCTTTGTTTTCTTACAAGACCTGAGTTGGAGCTAGTTGCTCAACCTGGCCTTTCTCAGTATCAAAGATGATGTCTGGTGGGAGGGGGAGGGGCAGCCTTCCCACCTCTGCTCCATGAGAAGGAGTGAGGATGTCAGGATTCTACTCAGGCAGGAGTCTTTGTTCCTGGTTATCTCTGGTCTGTGATCTGCAGGATGAATTTATCTGCTCCTTTTCAGTTCTTATTGGTGTTGAGCAGAATCCGCTCACCCACTGCATATGGCGCCTTTGTCCTGGACACTCTGTTGTAGATATGGTGGCTATGGGAGCCACAGATGCTGCCACAACCGTGGCTACTGGCAAGTGCTCAGATCTGTCTTCTTGCCTGGATCTTCCCTCTCTAGTCAAACTCTGTGTACAGTGTTGGCACACTTGGTGTGATTATCTAGGCTAGTACTGTTCACTGGAATACTAAAACTGCTTTGTATGTGAGAGCTTGTTTAGCCTCCAGGTTCTCCTCTACCATCTTCCTCCGACCTCCATGAAATGCTTTATATTTTATGTTGATTGGTTTTTATGCAACAAATACCTTCAAATGTACATGTAGTGTCAAAAGATAGGCATATGAATATTCTCATACAGCTCTTATTTATCTGTTATGCACTTTCACTATTATGATATTTCTCTCTCTCTTATACTCTCTATCATTTCCTCACTTTCTCTTTCATGCTTCATGTCTGCTGCTTAGAATTTCTGGTGGTCTACTATCATCCTTCAGGATCCACTGATTTGTGGGAACATGATATGGACAATCAGTTACCTTTGCCTTATTGAAGAGTTACAACTGTGATGTGATATTATTATTTGCCATTCTAAATGGTAAAACAACAGATCTAGGAATTCCTTCTCAATTTTATTACTATTATAAATTTTATCTCATAAGAATAATTGGGATGGATAAGATACTTTTAACCTGTGACCTAAAAGTACGTTTCCTTTTACAAACAACCTTTTCCTTTGAGTATCAGTGAGTAACTACATGTAATGAAAACAAAGCTATCCTATGGAAAGTAGACTGAAAAACAAGATAATGGGGACGTGAGTACAAAGGATACCCGTCATAGAGCACAGATCCTCAGAGCAGTTTATCATGTACACTTTGTGAGAATGACAATGTGTTAGGAACTATACATTAAATCACTGAACACTTGATATATATATGCAAATATATTTATATATTTACATTTGTTTATATATGCATATATGTATGTGCCCTTATATATGTACACGTGTATGTTACTCTACTCACAAATACACACATACATATACCCATGTATATATGCACACATGGAGAAAGACACATAGTTACAGTCAACATAAGTTTCACTAGTTGTTGAATATGCCTTAGATGGAATTCTTGGAACCAAATATGTTGAAGATGTATTTGTCTCTAAGAGTTCTTTTACCACTCCTCTTATCTCTTAAAACTGGTATGTTTTAAGACATGAGATTCGACTTGAAAAATGCAGTACAAGTGATAGGAAGTCATTCGGAAATCTCAGTAAGTAAAGGTCGTATGGTGTCACCCTGCTCCCCATGGAATGCTTGCTCTTGTAGACTCTCAACAACCAAAGTAGCAGGAGAGTATCCTATCAGAGTATATACTATGGGGGGGGCGTTGGATGGAGGATGTGGGTGATGTGAAGGGAAGGGATGGTAGGGGAAAAACAAAGGATTTGGTAACAATGCTCAATAAGAAATGTACTCACTTCCTTCCTTATGTAACTGTAACCCCTGTGTACAGTGTCTTTACAATAAATATATATATTAAAAAGATACAAGGAAAACTTCTGTACTTATGGGAAGTTGTATTTATCAGTCAATATCGGTAAGATATTGGTTTTAGGACCACAGGCATATTAAAATGTTGGATCCTCAAACTTTTTCTTGAACACAGTATATTATTTACATTAAAATGTGTACACAACCTAGTTCAGAGTAATTGCTATGAAACATTTTACTACATTTTATGTTTGTAATGGAAAATAAAAGTATATGCACTATCAACAGATAAACATTTTTTCAATTTTTTTTTGTCTTTTTTGTCTGTATTTTGTGGATGGAATTGGGAGAGCAATTTTGAAAAGCTCAAATTTCATCACCAAGAGCTGTCTGCAAAATGTAAAAGGATCTAATATAGCATCTTGAATAGTATGGAACTGCTAAGTACTTGAATTGTGACATTATCAGAAAGTCTAACCATGCAAGTATTTTTAAAAGCACAGCTGCTAGATTTCTAATGGAGAGCTTTCATAACCCTTTGTGAAACACAAGTCAGAACCTCATTGAAGTATAGATTGTTTTCCCTCACCTTTCTGTCAAGCTCAGTCATTATCAATCAACATTTAGCTAATCTTGAATAATCCTCTAATAACCAAATGTTGATGGAATGTTCATATGCAGAAAACCTGGGAAGGCAAACTTTTTCCAGTTAAGACAATCTATATTCTATGCTCCAGAAGAGAGAAAACTAGGTAAGCATCTATTTACAACCTTCTGAATAGTTCTGATTCTGCCCACATCAGTTATCTAACCATACCTGTGATGGAGTGAGAGGATTTGAAAAGAATTTAGTGACCTAAAATTTAAATTTAAATGTGGAATGAAATTAGTTCCAATACATTACATTAAGATATTTAGAAACAAGTGAAAAACCCAAAGGTCTATATGATTTTTTTTATTGGAAGTGTAGGGATATTGGAAATTGGTTCTCTATATTTTAAGCAACTTGCAAGAAGAATTGGCAAAACACAATTAACATTCGGAGTAGACTTGTCACACTAATTTTTGTATATTGAAAGGAGTACAAGCCTCAACAATATGTAAGTGCTATCCTCTTATTTATCTCTAAAATTTTATGCATCTGGTCCATTAACATTAAAATTTCAAAAAAATTAATTTTTAGCTAATTGTCCAAAGGGGTTTTGCTTCATCATGTCAGTGTTGAATAGAGAATATGTGCATTTCAATGTACAATGCATCTGGATAATTGTCAACCTTTCTATTTTTCTTTCTTCCTTTACCCCAACCCCACATATCCCTTCAAGTTTCCTACTTATATTTTCAGTTATGTATATTGAGTTATATGACTGTATTATTCCACCATTTCCATCTCCATTCTTCTGTCCTACTCCCTTTATGCCCAAATCTCCCTTTTAAGACTGATTTCAACTTCATGGGATTTTGTTAAATATCTCTGCCATTGGTATGTGACTTTGGGCTTGCCATATCCTCTCTTCCATGTTTGACTTACATAAATGAGGATATTTCTACATTTTTTGAATCTCTGAATGTCTGAGTAAGGTCATTAATCTGGGTATCCTTTTCATTTTTTAAATTTCAAATATAATATAAGCTTTGTTTGACTAGTCATTTTCTTAAAATGAGTGATATTCCTGAACACTAATATTTTGGTAACAAATTGAGACTGTAGTAACCTTGATGATAATAGTAACCAATCTATTTTAAGTAGATTGAGATGCAACTAAAGTATTTTCATTATATTTATTTCTTAGTGATCTTTTTTTTTTTTTCTCTTTTATTTTATTTTTTTTTTTAAATTGTATTTTATTTTATTTGAGAACATACTGTACAGAGGGGCTACAATTACATGGGCAGAATAATGCATACATTTCTTACCAAGCATTGCAGCCTCCTCCTTTGTTTACCCTTCACTTCCCTTCCCTGCCTCCCCCCTCCCCCCACCCAATTTTACCCCCCTCCCCCCACCCAATTATACCCCCTCCCCCCCCCACACCGAAATTGTAAAGCTGGTTTTGACATGACATTTTGTACTTCTCATTGTTGCAACAGGTCCACCTGAATCCTTAAACGATTTGTTTGTCCCCATCTCCTCCACATGATATACTGATATCAAATATAGTGAAAGCGGGGGTTACACTGTGGGGGAGGGACATACAAAGCAATAAAGGAATAATCTTATAAATGCATTAGAAATACATGCATGAAAGAAACGAAAACATTAAAATACATATTTAAGGGTTCATTTTCCTAACATCACATTATCTGGCCTTTTCCGCTTGACTCATACCTATACTAGATATTGCATATAAGGGAAACCATGGGACCTATGCTTCTTTGGGCCTGGCTTACTTCACTTAATATAATTTTTTCCAAACCTTTCCATTTCCTAACAAATGGGGAAATGTCATTCTTTCTGATGGAGGCATAGAATTCCATTGTGTATATATACCACATTTTCTTGATCCATTCATCTACTGAGGGGCATCTGGGTTGGTTCCATGTCTTAGCTATGGTAAATAATGCTGCAATAAACATAGTTGTGCTGGTAGCTTTAGTGTGGTCTTGTTTGTAAACATTTGGGTAAATGCCCAAAAGTGGGATTGCTGGATCATAGGGGAGATCTATGTGAAGTCTTTTGAGGAACCTCCATACTGCTTTCCAAAGTGGTTGAACAAGTTTACATTCCCACCAACAATGAAGTAAGGTTCCTTTCTGTCCACATCCCCTCCAGCATCTGTTGTTATTAGAGTTCTTGATTTTTGCTGTTCTAACTGGAGTGAGGTGATATCTCAATGTTGTTTTGATTTGCATTTCTTTTATGGCTAGGGATGTTGAACATTTCTTCATGTGTCTATTGGCCATCCTTCTTTCTTCTTCAGAGAAGCTTCTCTTTAAGTCTTTCGCCCACTTATTTATTGGGCAGTTGTTTCTTTGAGGATTTGTTGTTGGGTGGTTTAATTTTTTGAGTTCCAAGTATATTTTTGATATGAGACCTTTGTCCGTTGTATGGCTAGTAAAGATCTTCTCCCAATCGGTGGGCTTTCTATTGATCTTGCCAGCTATGTCATTTGCCCTGCAGAAGCTCTGCAATCTTATGCAATCCCATTTGTCCAACCTTTCTTTGATTTGTTGTGCTTCCGGGTCTCTATTCAGAAAATTTCGACCTGAGCCAAGGAGACCTAGGGTTTCTCCTATTCCATCCTGTAATGTTTTCAGAGTGTCTGCTTTGAGTTCAAGGTCTTTGATCCATTTGGAGTTGATTCTGGTGCAGGGTGATATATAAGGATCTAGCTTTAGTTTTCTACATGTAGTTAACCAATTTTGCCAGCACCATTTACTGAAGAGGCTGTCTTTGTTCCATTCTATTGTTTTAGCTTCCTTATCGAAGATTAGATGGCTATAGGTCTGTAGGTTCATTTCTGGGTTTTCAATTCTATTCCATTGGTCCTGAGGTCTGTTCTTATGCCAATACCAAGCTGTTTTGATTACTATGGCTTTATAGTAGAGTTTGAAATTTGGTATTGATATTCCTCCAGCAGTGTTCTTTCCGTTGAGGAGCGTTTTTGCTATTCGGGGTCTTTTATTGTTCCATATGAATTTTTGGATTGCCTCCTCTATTTCCTTGAAGAATGAGGGTGGAATTTTGATAGGTATCGCGTTGAATTTGTAGATAGCCTTGGGAAGTATTGCCATTTTCACGATGTTAATCTTGCCAATCCAGGAGCATGGGAGGTTTTGCCATTTTTTAAGTTCTGTGTTGATTTCCTTTTTCAAGATTTTAAAGTTTTCATCATAGAGGTCCTTCACTTCTTTGGTTAAGTTAATTCCTAGGTATTTTATTTTTTGTGGGGCTATTACAAATGGAGTTGCTTTCCTAATTTCAGCCACACTTTTCTCGTTGTTGGCATATAGAAAAGCCATTGATTTTTGGGGGTTAATTTTATAACCTGCTACTTTGCCAAAGTTTTGAATCAGCTTGAGTAATTTGGGAGTGGAGTCTATGGGATTCTTTAAATACAAGATCATGTCATCTGCAAAGAGGGAAAGTTTTATTTCTTCTTTCCCTATTTGGATCCCTTTTATGTCTGCATCTTGCCTTATTGCTGTAGCTAGGCATTCTAATACTAGATTGAAGAGAAGTGGAGAGAGTGGGCATCCTTGTCTTGTTCCTGAGTTAAGAGGAAATGGCTTTAGTTTTTCACCATTGAGTATAATGCTGGCTGTAGGTTTGTCATATACAGCCTTTATTGTATTGAGGAATGTTCCATGGATTCCTAATTTTTCCAGAACCTTCATCATAAAGGGGTGTTGGATCTTGTCAATTGCTTTTTCTGCATCTATTGAGATAACCATGTGGTTCTTATTCTTGCTCCTGTTGATGTGATGAATAATATTAATTGATTTGCGTATATTGAACCAGCTTTGCATCCCTGAAATGAATCCTGTTTGATCATGGTGTATGATTTTTTGGATGAATTGTTGAAGTCGATTGGCCAAAATTTTGTTGAGAAGTTTTGCATCAATGTTCATCAAAGAAATGGGTCTATAGTTTTCTTTCTTTGATGAGTCCCTGCCTGGTTTTGGGATGAGGGTTATGATGGCTTCATAGAATGTGTTTGGTAGTGAGCTTTCTCTTTCAATTTCATTGAAGAGTTGGAGGAGTATTGGTGTGAGCTCTGCTTTGAAGGCCTTGTAAAATTCCGCTGTAAAACCATCTGGTCCTGGACTTTTCTTAGCTGGGAGGTCTCTTATTGCTGTTTCTATTTCAATGCTTGATATGGGCCTGTTAAGCTGGTTTAACTCATCTTGGTTTAGTTTTGGCATGTCAATATTTGCTAGGAAAAGGTCCATTTCTGTCAAGTTCTCAAACTTATTAGCATAAAGTTTTGAGAAGTATTCCCTTATAATGTTCTGAATCTTGGTTGTTTCCGTGGTGATGTTTCCATTCTCATCTCTGAGTTTATTAATTTGGGTGTGCTCTCTCCTTTTTCTGATAAGGTTTGCTAAGGGTCTGTCAATTTTGTTAAGTTTTTCGAAGAACCAACTCTTTGTTTTGTTGATTCTTTCTATAGTTTTTTTGGATTCTAATTCATTTAATTCTGATTTAATTTTGATTATTTCTTTCCGTCTACTGGATTGGGGTTTATCTTGCTGCTCTTTTTCAAGGAGGTTTAGATGTGTCATTAAATTGTTAGTTTCCGATCTCTCCAATTTGTTGATGTAGGAGCTCAGAGCTATAAACTTTCCTCTGAGTACTGCCTTTTCTGTGTCCCAGAGGAGCTGGTAATTTGTGTGTTCATTTTTGTTGAATAGCATGAACATTTGAATTTCCTTTCTAATCTCTTCCATGACCCACTCATGATTCAGTAGTGTGTTGTTCAGCCTCCATGTGATACCGGACTTTCTTTGGTGGCTTTTGGTGTTGAGTTCTAATTTTATTCCCTTGTGGTCAGAGAGAATGCAAGGTATAACTTCAATGTTTCTGAATTTAGACAAGTTTGCTTTGTGGCCTAAAATGTGGTCTATTTTAGAAAACGTTCCATGTGCTGCTGAGAAGAACGTGTATTCTGATGCTGCTGGGTGAAATGTTCGGTAAATGTCTGTTAAGTCTAGTTGATCTATGCAGCTGTTTAGATCTGCGGTTTCTCTGTTGAGTTTTTGCCGAGTTGATCTATCTAGTGGGGAGAGTGGTGTGTTAAAATCCCCAAGGATTAATGTCTTTGGATCTATCTGGGATTTGAGGGAAAGTAGTGTTTCTTTGATAAATTTGGGTGCTCCATTGTTTGGCGAATAGATATTTAGAATTGTAATATCCTCCTGAAGGAGAGATCCTTTAATTAGTATGTAGCGACCTTCTTTATCTCTTCTCACGAATTTTAATTTGAAGTCTATTTTATCTGATATTAGGATTGCAACTCCCGCCTGTTTATGAGGGCCGTTTGCTTGGTAGATTTTGTTCCAGCCTTTAACCTTGAAAATATGTTTGTTTTTACAGGCAAGATGTGACTCCTGCAGGCAGCAGATAGAAGGGTCTTGTTTTTTAATCCAACTAGACAGTCTATGTCGCTTAATTGGAGAGTTCAGTCCGTTAACGTTAAGAGATAGGACTGAGAGGTATTTGGGAGTTCCTGCCATGTTATTCATCTTCTTGGGGGCTGTGAAAACTGGGTTCTTCCTAAGGTTCTTGGATTCTCCGTTTGTGTGCAGTTTCTTGGCCTTTGTTGCGTTCTTGTTGGTTTTCTATGTGTAGGACATCTTTAAGAATCTTTTGCAGGGCTGGTTTGGTGGAGATGTATTGTTTCAATTTTTCTTTGCTATGGAAGGTTTTTATTTGGCCTTCAGTTATGAAGGAGAGTTTAGCTGGGTACAGTATTCTTGGTTGATAGTTGTTTGTTTTTAGGGCATGGCATACGTCATTCCAGGCTCTTCTTGCTTTGATTGTCTCTGCTGAGAGATCTGAGGTAATTCTAATTGGTTTCCCTTTATAGGTGATTAATCTTTTCTCCTTGACAGCTTTAAGGATCTTTTCCTTGGTCTGGGTTGATCCTGTGTGGATTATAATGTGACGGTGGGATGTCCTATTCTGGTCTGGTCTATTTGGGGTTCTAAAAGCTTCTTGTATCTGAATAGGCCTATCTTTTTGTATGTTTGGGAAGTTCTCTGCTAGGATCCTGTTAAACAAATTTCCTAGACCATTAACTTCTGTTTCTAGGTGCTCCTCTACACCCATTATCCTTAAATTGGGCCTTCTGATGGTGTCCTCCAGGTGTTGGATAGACCTATCATATTTCTTGGACTTGTCTTGGATGGTTGTATGTTCTTTCTCTATAATATCTAGGCTGTCTTCAATCCCTGAGATTCGATCTTCTGCATGGTCTAACCTGCTGTCAAGACTCTCTACTTTGTTTTTTATCTCTTTTCCTTCTACTTGGTCAGCTTTGATGGCTTCAAGTTCTTTGTTGAAGCTCTGTTTTAGGTCTTGTATGAATTTCTTTACTTCCTTAATTTGGTGTTCAGTGTTTGTTCTCAAATCACTTAGTTGATTGGTTATGGTTTCTTTGGACTCCCATTCCTTCTGTTGGGTTCCATTCAACATTCCCTTTGTGGTCTCCCTGACTTCCTTCAGCTCTTTGTTAATGGATTCCATGAATGTCTTTAGTGATCTTTGTGTATTCTCTACCTGGTCTCTTAATTCGTGAATTACTCTTTGATTAGTTTCCTCCCTTCTGTGGGATTCCTGCAGTTCTCTTTGAGTGTTCTCTGCCTGCTCACGCCATTCCTCCCTTTCTCTTTGAGTATTCTCAAGTTGTTCATGCAAATCCTGTATCAGTTTTTGAGAAGCTTCCTCACGCTTATGATATTCCTGTATAAACTTCTGGGATGCCTCCTCTCTCTCCCTATCACGCTCATACAGAGTCCTTGTACATTGTCAAACTTCTCATTTATCATGTTTGCTATTAGTGTTTGTAGAGCTATTTGGGAACTCTCCTCTGGGTTATTCTTTATCTGTTCTAATCCCTGATTATCAAGGTTGGGAATTGAGATACCCGAATTTGCCATTTTTCTTGTGTTTTTCCGGCTTACTCGGCCCATTTGAGATAAAGATTGCACCAGTTTTGTGCTAGAACACTATCTTAAGGCAACCATCAACCAAAGTTTGCATTTGTACAGTCAATAGTCTACAGATACAATCTAGTTCAACAGATACATCTATTCAACATCAAACGACTATATGTTAAAGGACTTCGAACCGCAGAAAAGAATTTGGAAAACCAGAAATTATTAGGATTAGTGAGAGATGTGGGTAAAAAATAGGAATAGATTGGTGTGGGGAGGCACAAGGAGAGTTAACTATGTCCTACTCACAGTGCAGGAAATGGGTTGGGTAGGATGCAAGTAGAGAGAGAGAGAAAAAGAAGAGACGGAAAGGGGAATAAAGAGAGACCAGAAAAAGAATAGAAACGTAAAAATTAATGTTATTATAGAGGTTAAAAGACCGTCTATTTAGAGAGGAATGTGAATATGTTCAGAGAAGGGGAGGGACATTGAGGAGATGTGAAAAGCTTTAAGGGAGAAGAAAAGATCAGAAGTTCAGTAGAGCTAGATAAAAAACAAAAAGATAATTAAGAAAGAAAGAAAAAGAGAAAGAAGACAAGAAAAGAAAGGAAAACTCTCATTCACGTAATTCTGAAATAAAAATTATAAGATGAGAAAAAAAAGTTACTGGAAAACAATTATTTTTTCAGAAGAGGCAAAAATTAAAGATTGATAAAAGTTTTAGAAGGGAAAAAAATTTATATACATATATATATATATATATATATATATATATATATAAGGTAACAAAAAACAAAAAACAAGCAAAAAAAAGAAAAGAAGGAGAAGAAAAAAAAGAGAAAAAAAAAAAGAAAAAAAAAAAAAAAAAGAAGAAAAAAAAAAAAGTCTTTTGATTTTTTTTTTTGTTTTTTTGTTTTTGGGGGGGGAGGAGTGGGAAGAATCCTGTATCTCCCTTTTGTCTGCAACCAGTCTCTTGGAGTCTCTGGTCAGCTTGAGGTCCTGTGGCTTGATTGGTTTCTTAAGTCAGTTGGTTGGAAGAGGCAGAAAAATGCTCTGCTTTACCCGAGATTTTGAGATCCCCCTCCCAGGTTAGTTTTCTGGGAGGGTGGTCTGCTTTGAGAGTCACAAAAGAGGGGGATGTGGTGATGAGGCTAGGTTCTGGGTGGAGTTGAGGCCTTTCAGCAAACAGTAGCTTTTCCCGGGGGCTATTTTGTGATAACTCACAGCGCCCAGCCTGGAGCCATTCTCAGGGTTTCTGTTTTTCAATTGATTGTGGTGGCTGCTAGAGGGAGGGGCAGCCTCTGGCTCTGGTTACCCAGTGAGGCTAGGCTGGCGCCTTTGCTGGGTGACTTTTCCCTGGATGGAGCTGAGTCTGGCAGGTCACTTCGGCGTTAAGTTCTTGTGACCTGCTAAATGACTCATTTTATTCCAAGGCCTGAGCTGAAGCTAGCAGCAACTCCGAGCTTTGTCGGTATCCAAGATGGAGATCACCGGTGCTGGGGGGGGAGGGGTGGCCTTCCTTCCTCTGCTCCCTGAGGAGTGAGGATGTCGGGCTTGTACTCACGCTGAGTCTTGGGTCCTGGGTCGTCTCTGGTGTCGAGTCTTGGATCCTGGGTCGTCTCTGGTCTGCAAGCTGCAGGGTGAAGATGTCCGCTCTTTGTTGGTTCTTGCTGGTGTTGAGTAGAATCCGCTCGGCCGCTGCGTCTGGCTCCTTCTTCCCGGACTCTCTGTGTGAGCGCTCAGGTATGGCCCCCGGCTGTGGTCTCTGCCGCTTGCGACCCTGTCGCCGCCGCCGCCGCCGTGGCGGCTGCTGGCGACCACTTGCCTTGGCTTCCCCTCTCTTGTCTAACTCTCTGTCCTGTGATGGCACACTTGGTGTGATTCTCTGGCTTAGGACTGTTCACTGGAACTCTAAAGCTGCTTTCTATGCGAGAGCTTGTTCAGATTCCAGCTTCTCCTCCGCCATCTTCCCGGAACTCCCCCTTAGTGATCATTTTTTAATGAATAAATGAGACATTTCCATCCAGTTTAGGTTAAGATCGTTAAGTAATGGACTAGATGGTAAGTAAATCCGAAAATGTTTTAGGCTACAGGCGTTCAGGAAAATGTAGGATCAATGGATACTACAGTATTTTTCCTGATAATAGAATTTGAGGGCAAGTTATTTTATAATGGTTCATGTTAGGGAACAAGATAACTTCAGAGGAAGAGTCAGAAAATTTGTGGGAATCAGGGCAATCTGAAACTCATTTCCAGAGTGCAAACTGATTAAAACTAGACTATTTTTCTTAAACATTAGAATTGGACTATCATTAGGGTGAAAGTGAGGTTTCAGTTGCAGCTGTGGTTAGTGTTAGCATTAGGGCAATGATAAGTTTAGTGTAAAACTGAAACTATCTTTGAATAACAAGTCATGTGAGAATTAGGACGAATGTGAAATATGAACCTGCTAATTATATTAAGATTAGGATATGGTTAGTGTGAGGGTTAGCCTCAATATTCCATTTAAGGTTAGGGTTACAAAAATGGCAAGATAATGAGTAAAACTACAAACTATTTTTAGAGAGATTAGTTGAATCAAAGTTAGGATGAATAATTCTAATGTATTTGTATGGCTTTTAGAATCCAAAGGCTATTATTATTATGGTTATGGTTACTGTTCTAGTTCAGGTTAGACTTAGGGGTAGGGAAGGGTAAGCTTTAACGTAAAACTGAGAGTTTTCTGCTAACATTTTCAAGTAAAATAATTGTGAAATTTAACAAAAACTACAGAGTTTTCCTGTTCAAGGTTCAATAGGGTTAAATTTAGAGTTAGGTTTCTAGTAAGGTTTAGATATATAGTTAGGGTTAGGAAGTAGAGTATAATTTAAGTAAACCTGCAACTTCTTTTTAGAGATATAGGAGTTCAGTAAAAGTTAAGATCAGTGGAATCTATGATAGTTTTCATGATTTGAAGATTTGAGGTTAATATTCATAATAGGGAACGATTTCAGAGTCCAATTCAGGGAATCTGTAGGATTTGGTGCAAAGTGCAAATAAATCATTTCAAAGACCATGAGTATCTGTTAGGATATATATTCCATTAATTTTAGGATTGGGTTACTATTATCATCAAGGTTACTCTCAGGGTTCTCACCAGGATTAGAGTTAGGATTATGGAAATGGAAGGTTGAGAACTTGAGTGATTTACTTCCTTTGTGTATGTATATGCACTTTTCTAAGGCTAGAAGTCAAGGTTTGGGTTCTATCCCTGAGCATTATGCTGTAGGCTAGCATTCTACCACTTGAGCCATGATTCCACTTCCATCTTTCTTTGGCAGTGAATTGGAGATGAGAGTCTCACAGATTTTCCTATCCAAACTGACATTGAACTGAGATTCCCAGATCTCTGCCTTATGATTAAAGGTAGGATTAAACTCATGAGCTACAAGTGCCATGGAAAGTGCCTGACTTTTATTGATTGTTTTTACTTTTGTTCAAGATCAACATTGAATTCAATATCTGAAAGCATTGCTCACTAGGTAACAAGTTGCCCCTTGAGCCATATCTCCAAAAATGATTATCTTAAATAGCTGGAAATCATTAAATTTTCTTCAGATGATATGTATCATTAGTGTTGTTCTAAAAATTATCCTAACCAAAACAGATTTGTAGACCCTAGAGGTGATCTGAGCAGATTCTTATGGTTCGCTTCTAATTTTGGGGACATGATTTTTTAATTATTATTTCAAGTAGCAAAGGAGTTAGTAAACAAGGCAGTTTCTGTGTACAATATACCTTGATCAATGCTAACCCTTTCAACATTCACATCCTTCCTCTATGTACCTCTTCCTTCACTCTTCTTAATTTTGTAGGATATTTACTAGATTACTCTGAGCACTTCCTCCATTTTCTCCTGGTCATTCTTGTACCTTTTCCCCCTTCACCCCTGTTTTGACTAGCCACTTACATATGATCCAGCAACTCTACTCCTAGGCATTTACTTGAAAGAATACAAACCAGGATATAGTAAATATTTCAGCACAACCATGCTTACTGAATCAACCCAGATACCCCTCAAGAGAGAAATGATTCAAGAAAATGTAATACACACACACACACACACACACACACACACACACAGAGGAAATCCTACTTACCCATCAGAAAGAGTATTGTACTATTTGTATCTCTCATTTCTCCTTTCTTCTGCCTGGTATCCCATTGTTGTTGTACTGTCCCTGTACTGCAGTAAGTGACACATGCAAAGTGATGTAAAAGATTGTCAGTGTTATTGCCTAGCCATAGATTCCTAAATATGAGTTCTATGCTCATTCTCTTTGTTTATTCATGCCTTTGAGTAGTGATTGCAGTTTCATTTTTACCATTTGCTACACAGAAAAGAGATGAACCACGTGTATATATATATATATACATATATGCACATACATGTATATACATACATACATGGATATTTGTACACATATAGGTATATATTAAATACTTGAATAAAATTTATATTTTTGAGAATTATGGAGCTAACAAAAATCACATGCATTTTACTTCTTAGTCAATTCTTTCAAAGCCTAAATAACTTTGTCTCCTTTGAATACATAATTTTAAAGAGAATATCACCATCTCTAATCTTTCAGTGGCCTTGAAATTAGATGTTCAAATGAGAAAAAGTTATTTAGGCTTTTTGGTGGAAGAGAGGAGTATTACTAGGGTTCTGTTCAGGTGTTCTCTGCTTGCTAGATAGGACTTTATTTTTATAGCAACAAGCAGCTCAATTACTTTTGCCATACTTCTACTCCATTTTATTTACTTGAAGTTTTGAACTTTTTGCCCGGTCTGATCTTAGATTGACTGAATGATCTTAGATTGCTTCTTATGTCTCCCACACAATTAGCTAGGATTGCAGATGTGAACCACTATGGCCAGCTCATTTGTTGAGATGGATGTCTTGGCAGTTTTTTCTCTGGCCTAGCCTCATTTCTGCTTCCTGATCAGCTGGGTTTACAGATGTAGGCTACTCTATTAGGTGTACATGACACCTTTTTTTAAAAGAGGTTTATATTGAAAAATAAAGTATATAGGGGTTATAGTTACATGAGCAAGGTAATGAGTAATTTTCTATTAAGCCTTGCTACCTCCTCCTTTGTTTTCCCCTACCCTTCCTTCCTTCCAACCTGCACAATTACTCCTCCACTCCCACCTTCCCCTCTTCCCTGCCTAAATTGCAAAGTTCCTTTTTCAACATAGTGTATTGTGTATCTCATTGCTACAATGGGTCAGCCTGTATCCCTATTTTAACAACTTGTTTTTTCCCTTCCCCGCCCAAAGCTAGAGAATTGTGTATACAAGATACAGGGCACTGACACTGAATACAGAGAAAACAGGGGTTATACCATGGTGGAGGAACATACAAAGAAACAAAAAAATCAGATGTTATATTATAAATCCCTATCTTGTAGTTCAATTTGCTTAAGAATATCTTATCTGGTCATATGTACATACTATTTGAACTTTTATTCTTGTCCCAGATATATACTACTTATTGCAAATAAGGGAAAGTATAGGACCTATGATTTTTTGGGTCTGACTTATTTCAGTTAATATAATTTTTTCCAAGACTCCACTTAGAGCTCACCCAGATATCCCACTTTTGGGCATTTACCAAATGATCAAAAACAAGAACATACTAAGCTACCAGCACAACTATGTATAATGCAGCATTATTTACAATAGCTAAGATATCAAACGGACTCAGACGCACCTCAGTAGATGAATGGATATATACTTATATACATATGTATGGAATATATACATATATACCTATGTGTATATATATATATATATATATATACATATATGTGTGCCACACTTTCTTGTATATATATGCACATACATATATATGTACACATATATGTATATGTATATATCTGTATGTATATACATACATACATATATGTGTATGTATATACATACAGATATATACATACACATGTATGTATGTATGTATACATACATATATATATATATGTATATGAATTCTATTCCTGCATCAGAAAGAATGACATCATCCCATTTGTTAGGAATTGGAAAGATGTGAAAAAAATATAGTAAGTGAAATAAGCCAGGCCCAAATATCCATAGGTCCCATGGTTTCCCTTACTTGAAATAACTAATACAGGGTACCATATAATCATATAAGATGCTGTTAAGTGAAATGAACCCCAAGATAGGGACACAAATGATTTTTATTCCACAAGCTTCTTATCTTTATATAATCCCCCACATAAATTTGGAAGTGAGTTGTGGTTCAAGTATAGAGCACCACCAGTTAGGGAAAAAGCTTAAGTGAGAAGGTAAGGTTTAACCACAATATCAGAGTTTGAACCACAATATCAGCACTCAAATAAGTTTATTTCTTTCTTTGAGGTTTTTATTAAATTGCTCAGAAAATAGCAACATTATATTTATGTTTAACAGTAGTATTAAAATCATGTTATATTTATTGATGTTATTCTTTATTTTCCTAAATTTTACTTACTCATTAATAATATCCAGTAATGAAAAGAGATGAATACTGTTTCTCAAGTTTTTATGACAGTTGAGTATATGAATGAAAGATGCATACAAGGAGTTTGTACTGAAAATAGATATTTCAAAGCTCTTCACATAAATAAATTATAGTTGAATAAGCTGTGGACATGTATGAAATAAATTAAAGAAATCACAAGGAAAGATAAGGTATGATTCTGGAAACCACACAATTTTGGAAGAAAGAAAAAGGAAAATATGTAGCTTCTGGTAAGAACTTTGTAACCCACCTATACACTTGATTCCTTATTTCTAGTGGAAGTCATTTCAGTTAACTTTATTTTACAAAGTAAAACATGATTGACATTTGATATTAACTGGCCTCTGTCTCAGGTAAGCTATTATTCTAACAAGGTGCCAGGAACTCATGCCTATATTCCTAGCTACACAGAGGGCTGAGATCTCTAGATCCTAGTTCAAAGCCAATTTGGAGAGGAAAGCTGGTGAGTCGTTTCTTTTCAATTAACCACAAGAAAAGTAGAAGGGGCACTGTGGCTCAAAGTGGCAGCACTAGCCTTGAGTAATAAACCTCAGAGACAGAACCCAGGCCCTGAGTTCAAGCTCTCTGAAATTATTCTTATCAGGATTTCTCTAACTTGTTTAGAAGAATGTTTTAAACTTAGGGATTTTTTATTTCATGTTGTCAGCATTGATTTTTAAGATGTGTAGAGAAAAATTATTTATAGTCAGAACTGGTTTGTATTGTTTTGTATTACACATTGCCTCTACACCCAGAGATCAGCAGTAAAGTAGATGGCCAAATCCTGACTGTTGGTAATGTATATGGATATGTGTTTCTTTTAGCAAAGAAAAAAATTATGAATTGGTAGCCCTTATATATAACACCTTAATAGTAATTATATAATTACTATTATTACTAGTATTTTTTTGTCAGTTGTGGGACTTGAACGCTAGGCCTGGGCATTTTCCCTCAGTTCTTCAGCTCAAGGCTTGCAAAAGTGCCAGTTCACATTTTCTGACCCTTAAGTTGGAGATAAGGGTCTCACAGACTTTCCTACCAGTGCTAGCTTTGAAAAGAGACCTTCAATCTCAGCCTCCTTAGTAGCTAGGATTACAGGTGTAAGCCACTAGCACCTGCCAGTACAATTATTTTGAAAAAGAAAAAAACCCACGATTGTATCCTTAAAAATTCACAATATGGCAAGTGTATCTGTAACGTAAGTTGTATCAAGGAACCATCGGCAGCAATCATTTTCAGATCTCACTATGTCCTGTCCAATGCCAGATAATATTACATTAATTTATTTTACTTTTTCCTAACAAAGTTTATTATGAATGTACAACAGCACAATTTTCTATGGAGTATAAAGAATTCTTTAGCTCTGGTGCTTGAAATCAGGGCATAGGCACTCTCTCTGAGCATCTTTTGCTTAAGGCTAGCACATTACCAATTGAGCCATAGCACCGCTTCCAGTTTTTCTGCTTATGTCATACTGAGGAATCAAATCAAGTGCTTTATGCATGCTACCCTAGCACTCTACTACATTCCCAGTCATTGAGTCTTTTGTTGTTGTTGTTTTAAGATAGCATTTTACTATGTGTCCTTCTGTTGGCCTAAAATTTAGACTAGTCCCAAGCCTACTCCTAAATCAGCCTCCCAAATTCAGAGATTATTGACATTGACCATCACATTCAGCCCATGATTCTTTGTGATACTCTTTTCAGATATAGAAAGAGTTATTCTGTCTTCCTTGGATTGGATGGTTTTTGCTGTTAATCACTATTAATCACATTTCTTGTCCTGGTATGTTGCCCCTTCTAGATCAATAGAAATATTTCAGGTTCTGATCTTGAAAATGGTCCTTGCCATCCAACATCACATTTTGTGAAAAGCACTAGCTGGCCTAATGAGCATGGCAGCCAGCTGGAGCTCAGCTATCTAATGGCCTTAGGGTCCAACAATGCAATCATTACTGTGCACTGGATGAAAACTGTCACAGGTAATTTTGATTTATTCCATACAATTCTCAACTACTTGCCATTCTCAGTTTTGTATGCTTTAAATTCTGTTAAACATTAATTACTATTTCGTCATTCTCACAAGTAACATATATGTCTTACTTCAAAATATATTCAAACATGCAAAAAGTTATTGTAGTGCTGTCCACAGTGGCTCATGTTTTAAAACCTAGCTACTTTAGAGGTCAAAAACTGAGGATTCTGGTTTAAAACAGCCCATGCAGAAAATTGTGAGATATTTCTCCCATTAAGAAACCAAAATCCACAAGTTATACTGACATCAAATATAGTGAAAGCTGGGGTTATACTGTGGGGAGCGATATACAAAGCAACAAAGAGATAATCTTATACATGCGTTAGAAACACATGCATGAAAGAAAAAAACATTAAAATACACATCTAAGGGTTCATTTTCCTGACATCACATTATCTGACCTTTTCCGCTTGACTCATACATATACTAGATATTACAAATAAGGGAAACCATGGGACCTATGTTTCTTTGGGCCTCGCTTACTTCACGTAATATAATTTTTTCCAAGTTTTTCCATTTCCTAACAAATGGGGCAATGTCATTCTTTCTGATGGAGGCATAGAATTCCATTGTGTATATATACCACATTTTCTTGATCCATTCATCTACTGAGGGGCATCTGGGTTGGTTCCATATCTTAGCTATGGTAAATAATGCTGCAATATTTTGTAACTCCTCTGTACAGCATGTTCACAAATAAAATAAAATTAAATTAAAAAAAAAAAGAAACCAAAATCCAGGGCTGGGAAGGTGGCTCAGTGGTAGAGTGCTTGCCTTGCATGCATGAGTCCCTGGGTTCGAGTCCTCACACCACATAAACAGAAAAAGCCGGAAGTGGTGTTGTGGGCTCAAGCAGTCGAGCGCTCGCCTTGAGCCGAAGAGCTGAGGGATAGAGCCTAGGCCCAGAGTTCAGGTCCACAACCGGCAAAAAAAAAAATCCAGAAGTGGAGATGTGGCTCAAGTAATAGAGTGTCAGTTTTGAGCAAAAAGACTAAGCAAGAATAATATGTCTACTTCTGATTCCATTATTTTCTTATGGAACACTCACACACACTCACACACACACACACACAAACACACACACAATTTACAAAATATACACATTCTTCTAGACTCTCCTTCTTGAGCAGTACTCAATGCCATTAACTTAATGCATGTTTTCTCTAAATTATTTTGGTAGGGATTAAACTACACTTGTATTATGATACTGCAATTTTTGTACTTTTTGTTTTGCAATTTTTTGGTACTTATGTAAGAAAACAGTGTTTTGTGAAGACTAACCAGAAATAAGTGTGTCGGTAAATAGGTAGGTGGCAGGTAGACTGAAACTTGCATATAATACCACTTGAAATTTTATTTCTCCAATTTTAAATATACATACATATGTACGTGTTTAAAACTTCTGCCAAAATTTTATTTCCATTAACAATGATCTATTTGTTCCATTATATAAATTTATAAAATTTCTTTTCTTTGGAGACAAGATTCTGCAGTTTAGACCAGGCTTTCTTCAACTCCTAATTCTCATGTTTCAGGTTCCTGACTATTGACTGTAACAGTACTTGTGACGGAAACTACAGTCAAACTGTTAGTCCTGGAAAGGATAGATTGGGAAGCCATCTCAAACAGCAATCAAAAAGCTGAGAACTGTGCTCTGGTAAGGTCAAACAGTCAAGGGAAGACAAGGGTATGAGTTATTACCTCGAGTATTTAAGTTAGAGCTGTTGGACACTAAAAGATTAAGAATTTGGAGACGGGATGGATGTCTGCTATGGTTGTAATGACTATTGCTCCCTTCGGCTCTCTAACAAAAAGGGATTTATCATTTTGTATACAAACAATACCTCATGTTAATAGTTGTAACCACAAGCTAGATTGATGCCTTAGTTTGTGGACATACCTGTAGGCACTGACCACCTCCCACCCCTGTAGTAGAATGAATATAAAGCATGTTAAGCAGGATTTTGGGATCCAGAAGCTGGCAATGAGGCTGTGGGTCCTCTGGTGTCTTCTTTCCTATCACTTCCTGTGATTTCTCAGATTTTTGGCCAGGTATCCCATCATCTTTGCTGTTCCATGGTTGTTGTTAGTTACAGTATTGATATTCTGATCACCTCAAAACAAACTATGGAAAAACACCTCCTTGAACAAGATTCAGAAGTGTATAGGAGCACCTCGAAAGATAGCAAACATCAGCAGTCATCCTGTGATTTTCTAGCAAGAAAGTACAATTCAGATGTATCTTTATTTTTAATAATATAAAGAGATGGATAATTGTCTTTTTGTATATTTTGTACTTGATATTGCATATTTTTTCAGAAAATATATACATTGTGAAATAATGTTAATTTATTCATAGGTTACAAAACCACGTCACTGGAGTAATGACCCTAATGTCTTAACTCAGTTGACTGAATCAGATTTAGATGAGTGTGAATTGCCTAATTATGAACATTTCTCCATGAAACTCAACAACATAGAACGAAGTGTGAGGGTCAGGCCATTCCATACCTCTAAGGATTTTACATATGTTAGCGTAATATACACCCACACTGCTCAGCACTAATGGCACATTGTTGTGTCATAATTGTCTTTATATCAGAATTACGCTAGAGCTTAAAGTAGAATGATGGGCTGTACATTTTCAAAGCAAGAGTGATGATCACCCCCTGCAATTATTCTCAGTGGAGAATCCTTCCTATACATTTTACTGACTTAGCTTCTACTCTATGCTTTACCATTATCAGGGAGGGTCACACTGTATCGAGCTACAATACTGCGGCAACCTTACTGCCTTTGAATTTTGCCTCCAATCTTGCTCCCAAGGTCAACTCTGCAACACTAATCACATAGTTAGTGGTCACTCGAACTTTTCAAGCCTGGTTAAAATTTCAGCTATCATTGCTCATTGCCAGGGTTAAAGATCTCACTACTTTAGATGTGTTGTTTATCTTCTTATATTTCCAACACTGCCTTTGAAGTTGGTTTTTGAAGTAGAGCTTTTAGTTTGCATTTGATTTATGGAGGTGTTAGTGATGCCAATTGAACCGCATATATTATAATGTAAGTAATTTGCTGTTTTGGTATATGAATTTAATTTTGGCAGTTGAGGAAGTGAATACACATCACTCACAAAAGTTTATTTATGTGCATTGGTATTGCTTTATTGTGAGCTTCCTAAAAGCCAGTCATGAGAGAACATGTCCCTAATCCCATCACTTCTGTCACTGAGACAAGGCTTGAAATGTCCAGACCACTTGGCTCTTCATAGTGAGAACCTTGCTATAAAGAAGGTGAGATAATAACAAAAAGAGAAATTGAATCTTCCAACAGTTTTGTTATATGTGCTTTACACGTAGCCATTAAGACCACCATAATACTATTTTTTATGACTTCTTACCTACTCTTTTCCTGTTCTGAGCTGTTTTATTTATGGATATCTAAGAAATCATGTAAGAATCATATAAGAAATCTATATAAATCATATAAGAAATCATAAAAAGTAGATTGATAGGGATATATAATCCAAAAGGAATAATTTCAGGAAACTATTAAGAACATAAAATATAATGCACACCTAATATTTTCTCTTTGTTGAAAACATCAGCAGTTTTAGTTTATTTATTCTGATAACAAAGATTATAAACTAAGTTACAATAGTATTCCAAAAGGAACACACAACTAGAAATATGAAGGGTAGTATTAAAGAATGCTACTGCTACCACTAATAGAGTAAGAATGAAATTTAGGCAAAACTACTTCAGAGTAAAAGCCATAGGACAGCCCTAACATTATTTCTTCGTTTCATATGAAGACAAGACTTTTTTTTAATAAAGACTAATTTTCACAGATATTAATATCAATTGGGTATATATTTCTTAAGGCCTGCAGGAAGGATGCTGTGACCATGTTGATGGAAGTTGACTTCTCTGGGACCTAGTACAAAATGTGCAGACACCATTCCAAGCACTGCACCTGCATTAGTGTAATTTTATGCTTATGACAGTTCTTCAAGTTAGGAAATTAATTATTTTTTATTTTTTATTATTATCTTTTAGTCAGTCATGGGACCTAAACTCTGGGTGCTGTCCCTCAGTTCTTCAGCTTAATGCTAGCACTCTACCACTTGAGCTACAGCACCACTTCCGGCTTTTTCTGTTTATGTGGTGCTGAGGAATCGAACCCAGAGCCTCATGCATGCAAGGCAAGCACACTACCCCTGAGCCACCTTCCCAGCCCTAAGTATTTTATTAAAATCAGAAGTAGGCAACAAGGCCAAACAAATTTTCCAAGTACCTAAGACTGTCCAGATGTAGACCCATAATTCAAATCCAGGTTTTTTACCAGGCATATCTGAGAATATTCTGACCTTTCAAGAGCTATTGAGTAGATGATCTCACATTTTCTTCCTAATTATGGTTATAATGGCAATAACATTGCTACAGAATATAAGTATTTTAAATGAAAGGGTCTGGGTAATGACATTGGAAGTGATTTTTATTCCAAATGAAATAACTGAATGAACATCATTCAGTTTCCACTGTTTATTATTCCAGGAGTAATTGCTTAAGGAGAACAAATCCATGTCAAAGACAGCTGTATTGATGATGAACACAGGCTTTTATCATTAAGTACCTTGAATACACAAGGAATAGTTTGCTATGGATATATAATACAAAATGAATAATTTTTGTGACTAGTTTCTTCCTTGTTGTACCAAAGAAAATTTATTCCCTATTCTAAAACATATATCAATTTAATGGATATTAGTGTTATCAGTATAAAATTGGTGTGCATAATATATGCAATATATTACATAACATAAGAATGATATATATAATATATGAATAATTACTGATATTTTATAAATACTATAAATAATATATGTATAAACTGGTTTTAGTATTATACTGTGAAGGATACAAGGAATGACATCTGTATTTAAATACATGTATTTGTATGTTTTAGTCACATAATTTATTTTTGTGCCAGTACTGAGGTTTGAACTATGCTCTGGATGTTGTCCCTGAGCCATTTCACTCAGAGTGTCTTCATATATCTATCCTCAGATCTTGGCACCTAAGTAGCTGGGATTACAGACATGAGTCATGTTATATTTTTAATTCCATCCATGGCATGTTCTTACATAATTATTTTTGAATGTTCAATTATATTACAAAATTTCATTTCTAAACCAATTCAGGACAAATAACTAATTATTAGATAAAACTATATGTTACATAAAATTCTAAGGACCATACTTTGCTATCCATTTTCAAAGAAATTCCTAGTTTAATTCCTGGACAGACAAGTAGAAAAATTAAATTATGTGTGCATAATATATGTATTTGTATATTACATAACATAAACGATATATTTGTAAAATTTGCATAATTAGTGATATTCTATAATTACTATGAATAATATTTGTATAAAACTGGTTTTAATTTAATACTGTGAAAGATACAAGGAATGTCAACATCCCTATCTTGCCTCTTTTTCAACAGTATACAAACTATGCTACAAACATATATCTTCAAGAAAGCTCACCTTTGTAATCACATATGCACCTTCAAATATTCTCCTCATCATTATAAACATCCTCTAAGATTGGCTACACTTATCCACTAGAATCATCCTACAACAGCAAACACTGTTATACTTTCTGTATAAAGTTGCTCCTCCTCATCTTCATCAACTTCCAGTAACTTCAGTGAAGAGCATTTTCTCCTGCTTTGCCTTAGACGATATCATCCTTTGTTATTTCCCAGCAAAGAAATTGTGGCTTGCAGGCTTGACCATTTGTACATTCAGAGCTTCTTTGGTTGTGAATTTTTTCCTTTCCTTTCTTGGTGAGAGAGCTGGAATAACAAAAAGCATTTAAGGCAATGTGTTTTAGTGTAAATGAAAACATACTGATTTGAAAATATTAGAAATATTCGTTCTTTTTTATTGTGAAAATACTGTACAGAGGGGTTACAATTACATGGGCAAGATAATGAGTACATTTCTTATGAAGCATTGTAGACTCCTCCTTTGTTTCCCCTTCCCATTCTTCCAAGCCTCCCCCCGCCCCCTACCTAATCCTCCTCCCCCATAAAAGATGTAAAGTTCGTTTTTGACATGACAACTTGTATTTCTCATTGTTGCAACGGGTCCACATTTATCCTTATTGAACCGACTTGTTTTTCCCCTTCCCCTCCACAAATTATACCGACATCAAATACAGTGAAAGCAGGGGTTATACTGTGGGGGAGGGACATACAAAGCAACAAAGAAATAATCTTATAAATGGTTTAGAAACAAATGCATGAAAGAAAAAAAAACATTTGAATACATATCTTAGGGTTCATTTTCCTAACATCACTTTTTTTTAATTTTATTTTATTTGTGAGCATACTGTACGGAGGGGTTACAATTACATGGGCAAGATAATGCATACATTTCTTACCAAGCATTGCAGCCTCTTCCTTTGTTTACCCTTCACCTCCCTTCCCAGCCTCCCCCCACCCCCCCCACCCAATCCTCCCCCCCCCCCGCTCTCCCCCCACCGACATTGTAAAGCTCCTTTTTGACATGACAATTTGTACTTCTCATTGTTGCAACAGGTCCACCTGAATCCACTTTTTATCTGACCTTTTCTGCTTGACTCCTACATATACTAGATATTGCAAATCAGGGAAACCATGGGATGCCCCTCAGTAGATGAATGGATCAAGAAAATGTGGTATATATACACAATGGAAATCTATGCCTCCATCAGAAAGAATGACATTGCCTCATTTGTTAGGAAATGGAAAGACTTGGAAAAATTGTATTAAGTGAAGTAACCCAAGCCTAAAGAAACATAGGTCCCAGGAAATATTAATTCTTTAAATTCATTTTTCATTCAAACATAATAGGGGTGATTTTCGTGGTGCATGCCTTTAAATCTAGCTATTTAGAAGGCTGAAAACAGAGGATCATAGTTTCAAGCTAGACTAGTTAAATGGACCACGACACACTTATCTTCAACTAAAAACCAAAAAAGCTAAAAGTTGAGCTGTGATTCAAATGGAACCCTGCCAGCCTGAGCAAAAAGGAAAAGTAAAAGAACCTAGGCTCTGAATTTAACTCATATACTAGCAAACATATTTTATGTATGGATGGTTCCTAAAATATTCTGTGAGTTAATTTGTTGAAACCTGGTCATAGATTAAATATGAGGTGTGAAAAGTATGTAAGTTTGAAATGACTGCCAGCTATTTTGACAAGACAACTAGAAGAGTTAACACTTAATTAAATAGTAACGTGGAATAGGTATGTATATAAATATCAAAGCTCACTTTGGGATCTTTTTAGTTTGTTAAAATCAGTAGCTAGTTGTCAGTAAACAGGATTCTATTAAGGACTTGAATTAAAGAAAAAAACAGAGCTGGAGAGAAAAAAAACAGAAATAATTACATGTATTCAGTGATAACAACCATGAGAATGAACATTACAGAACTAAGCCCTGGGATACACAAATATGTAAAACATGACAAATGAAGAAAAACAGTAATAAGTATGTAATGCAGTCTTATATGGATAGGTAGTTTTAATGATTAAGGGCTACGAAGTGAGTATGTGATGACCTAAAATTTAAGAAATTGGTAAGGTCAATTATCCCTTGGGCCAAATATAGCTAATAGTTTAAGTAAAACATGGCCACAATATTGTGTCTTGATTTACCAAAGTAAAACAGGTCAATATTTGGAAAGTTATTTTTTGGACATGTGGTTGGTGTGACAATTACTGACGTTTGTTCAAGTGTCAGTAGAAGGGTACAGTTTTAGCACAATGATAGAAATCTTTCAGGGATCTGGTAAATTTTCCCTCTGTCTTCAATTTCCTTTTTTTCTGAGAACTAAAATATCATTACTGGAAGCCAGTCCCAAATTGTGCCTTTTCCAAGTTATCAGATATTCAGTCCATCACATGCCCAAATAATAGAGAATGGGAACAGGTCTACATTGAGCACTCACAGTAGACAGGTCGCTGAACTTTCTCAGGAAGAGCTTTCTGCCATTGTGGGATGGATTGGGGTGGATAATATACAAAACAGACATCATAGATTGAAAGTATTGTGCTAAGTTGACACCTGAGATATTGGATTTTTTAACTGCGTAGTATTGGTTTTCATGAATCAGTTAATCAGATTCTTTACACAATATGATGTTACTAGACTGTGGAATGCATGTTTATTGCATTTACTTTGTATAACGTATTTTGAAATTTGGTATAAAACATTCATCTTTTTTTTTTTTTGGATATGGATTACTCCTAGTTATCAATAGGGAGGAAATGCCCTGGAACTTTGTAACTTGAAGTCTTATGTTGCCATGTATCATATCCTATTTTCCTTTTACAGAGTTGGTAAAAAATTATATGTAATTTATTTTTTATTTTATTTCTTATCTATTACAGAATTTGAACTCAGAGCCTGGGCACTGCTTCTGATGACTTTTGCTCAAGGTTAGCTCTCTACAACTTCGAGGCACAGAATCAATTTTAGATTTCAATGATTAATTGGTGATATGTGTCCCGCGGGGACTTTTCTCAACCTGGCTTTGAACTGTGATCCTCATATTCCAGCCTCCAGATTAGCAAATATTACAGGCATGAGCTACCTCCACCCGGTTATACGTAATTTTAACTGTAGTTTCTGAAGTGTTTCATCCTACATTGAATATTTTTTCTTACAAGCTTAAGAACAAATATGTAATCTATTCAATTTTGAAAAGTACTGTGTACCTCCCACTTCTTTGTGGCATTTCGGAAATCCAAGTTTCTCTGTGTGTCAGGGTGGATACTTTTGCCTGTAATAAGTATGTTGAACACATAACATCTGGCTACTTACAGAACAAAGGATGTGAAGCTAGAGTAGCCAGATAAAGAACTTCCAGGACAATTCAATGGCAACTCATGTACTCTCTCTGTAGGTGAATAGGCAGCATAGAAAAGAAATTCTTATATTTGAAAGTGATTGAGTGTGTGTGCACATAGGTGTTCACTTATTTATCTGTTATTATAGTTTTAGATATATTCACTAGTATAAAACAATATTTCATATATATATATATATATATATATATGCAATAACAGTTTCCAAAATCCAGGGAAACACCTCCATGGGCATCGCTTTCCTAGGTTGCTCTTTGGGTAATAAGAATGAAACTTGGAATTGTCCTGTGGTAGAGAAATTACTCAGAGATTAAAGCATTTTTCTTTTAATATGTTGCTTGTTCCTAACTCTAAAATTAGGAAGTCTGTTAATATATATGTTATATTATACTATATTTAATATATTATATATAATGTATAATATATTGTTTATTATGAAATATATTTCATATAATACCTGAGAATATTACATATTTATGAGGAAAAATACAACAAACGTATCAGTCCATACTTTCCTAGCCATGATTAGCTTCAGTACAGTTAGGCACATTACATCTCAACAGGAAAATTCTACAGAAGTTCTGATCACCTTGAGCTAGATAAGAATTCCTGTAAAAGAAAAGATATGTTTGGAAGTTTAGTTTAGTTTTTTTTTTTTTTGTTTTTATGGCCATTTATGGGGCCTGAACTCTGGGCCTGGGCGCTGTCCCTCACCTCTTCAGCTCAAGGTTATTGCTCTACTACTTGAGCAATAGCTCCACTTCTGGCTTTTTCAGCTTATGTGGTGCTGAGAAATAGAACCCAAGGCCTCATGCATGCCAGGCACGCATTCTACCACTGAACCACCAACCCAGCCCACATTTGCAAGTTTTTGAGAAGAGGAATTTGGCATTTGCTTTGCATCCTTGATTAGTCATGAATAGATATCATTTTGCTCCAAATTTTGTCTCCTTGTAGGTTCCATAAGCAGTTACACATCAGCTTCATTCCATCACATATCTTTAAGTCCTTCTTTTATTTCTTTTTATCATTATTGTTTTGTTGTTGTTGCATTTCTGATGCTGAAGCTTGAACTCATGGCCTAGGCAGTGTCCCGGAGCTCAATGCTAGTGCTCTACGACTTGAGCCATGTACCACTTCTGGCTTTTTCTGTCTGGACATGCTTTGAATCATAATACTCAGATGTCAGCCTCCAGGATAGCTAGGATCACAGGTATGAGCCACCAGTGCCAAGCAAGTTCCTCTGTTTTAGTTATTATTCTAAAAGCCTCCTATCCAATGTCACTCCTAAGATAGTAAATGCACCTATGCCAATAGTTCCTTCACACTCTCATCTCCTGTTATGGCTATGGTGTATCTTTTGCAAATTATATTGAAACTACTTCACTGTTCTCTTCCTAATCCATGATTCTAGATGTGTTAATAATAATTACTTAAATTTAACGGCTATAACCCCTAAATCTCTCAATTATTAATTTCTTTAATTCTTTGAATATGATTATTTTTCAATACAAATATGAGCTTATACTCACCTTCTTGAATTTACCCCTTGGCATGAGCAGTGCCTGGGCCTATTCTACCTCAAATGCAAGAAGTTGGCAAAAGAATAGCCTACCGTATTGCTGCCTAAGAGTCAGGACAAGTAGTTGAGTGCCTAAAAGAAGCAATGCATTCCTGGCATGGGAAGGGGTGGGAGAGACAACAGCCTAGAGAGCAACCTGACAGTCACAATATTTAACAACTTCTCCTTTGGTTGCTATGAATATTGCTGCCATGAACATGTTTGTTCATATTGATTTATATTCTTTCAGTATAGATACAATTTGCAATAATGGTCTTCAAGATATGTGTCTTTTTTGTATCGAGTAAACTTCCATCATGGTCTCCATATGGGTTGCACTAGTTTACAATGCCACACCACCAAACACAGTTCCTGATTTATTTCAACCTCTCCACGAGTTTGTTTATTTGCATGGTGATAGCTATTCTGGTGTGTAAGATGGGATCGCAGTGACTTTCCTTTTTATTTTCCTATGTATTTCCTATATGGATAAGAATCTCAAACATTTCATTTATTTACTAAACACATTGGTAGTTCATTATTGATCAATGTCTTTCTTTTTCTTTTGGTATTTGATCAATTTTTAAGTTTTATAATATTTGATTTTTCCCATTCCAAATACTCACTTTAGTAAAAAGATTTTTTTCATTACAGTGGTGTATTGTTTGGATATTTTGATTTTGTGAAGGCTAAGAGAAATTGATATTGTTCTCTCAGTCAAATTATAAGCATGTAAAAATGAAGTGAACCTGATAAAATGAAGTTCTTTCTGCACATTTTCTCCGGTACAGATTTCTCTGATTTAAGAATTGTATATTTTATGTCATACTGGATGCCTAAATAAGTCTGTGTGTGGATGATTCAGTAAGAATTGCAGAATTCGCCACATAGATTTTGGAGCAAAGGGTTACAGCTGGTAACAGGGCAATGATTCAGAACACAGCTGAGGCTGAAGCTGTGATCCCTTCTACTTGTGTTCAGCCCCCAATCTCTTGTAATACACTGCTCACGTCCATGCAGCGGTTTCTTTTTCTATCCGAAATGTTTCTGGAGCTTCATGTTATTCTTGCCTCCTAGAATGCCAACATGAGGGGAGTGAAAGCAAGCAAGGCAGATGTGGCAGAGGAATTTATTTTTTAAAATTGTGTAAATACCATACAGATGGGTTACAATTACATGGGCAAGGTAATGAGTACATATCTTATCAAGCATTGTGGCGGCCTCCTTTGATTCCCCTTCCCATCCCTTCCCAACTCCCCGCCCCCACCCAGCGGTCCCTCCTCAGACCTCCCTCCCGCCAAAGTTGTAAAGTTCGTTTTTCAACATAACGTCTTGCACTCTCATTGCTGCAATGGATCCACCTGTATCCCAATTTAAATAATTTGTTTTTTTTCCACTTCTCCTGCACAAAGTATGACAACATCAAGTGCAGTGAACACAGGGGGCATACCGTGGCGGAGGGACATACAAAGCAACAAAGAAATCATCTTATAAATATGATAGAAACAATCACAAGAAAGAAAAAAAATTTGAGTTCTTATCTTGGGGACATTTAGCCTAACATCAACTTATCTGACAGTTTCTGCTTGTCTCAGACATGTACTAAATATTGAAAATAAGAGAAACCATGGGACCTATGCTTCTTTGGGCCTGGCTTACTTCGTTTAAAAATTTTTTGGTCGGTTTTGGGGTTTGAACTCTGGGCCTGCGCATTGCCCCTCAACTCTTCAGCTCAAGGCTAGCACTATCCCACTTGAGCAACAATGTCACTTCCAGCTTTTACAGTGTCGCTTTCAGCTTATGTGGGGCTGAGGAATCGAACCTAGGGCCTCATGCATGTAAAGCAAGCACTCTACCACTGTGCCACATTCTCAGCCCTGGCAGAGGGTTTTTATCTGACGATCCATCACACTTGGAAGCTTCTGGCTGAAAACTCCAGAAAGACAAAAGTGAAGAAACACTTAAGAGAAAATGTAAAACAGAAAGCCACAATGTTCAACCCTAAAACCAGTTTCTAGGATAAGGAGACTCAAGAACTGGTGTCACCTGAGGAGAAAGAGGAAATATTCAGGAAGAATGAGAAGGAAATATTCAGGAAGAATGGGAGGGAATAGAGAGAAAGAGACCTAGACTACCTAGAACTGGGACCTCAATGTGAGCTTAATTTTAATATGGGAAACCAGACCCAAGGATGCAATTTTGATTACTCTCTCTCATGCTACAAAGCCTATTCCAGATCTTCCACTCACCATGGTGTCCATTCTGGGATCCAGACTGATTGCTGGAGGTTCCCAGGGGATGCAAAGAGTGAAAACCAAAGGGCTAAAGCTCAGAAAAGACACATGTCATCACTTCTCACATGTCATTTGTCAAAGTAAGTTCTACAACCAAGCCTGGTATCAATGGGGATGGGAGTAGATATTGAGAGCATTAAAATAATATCTACTATTATTATCATATAATAATCTAACATCTATTATTTCATCAAAGGGAGAGAGATAGCATTTCTCCCTTTTTAGGAGTATGGGACAGGGCATTCTATAGAATCTTCTTCAATTGGGGGCTCTCTGCCGCGGACCGGCTCTGTCGGGACGATGGATGATACTTAGGGGAGGAACCTGGAATGGGGGGGAGATGGCAAACAGACAACTCACACACATTAGGAGTGGATGCTGAGTGCGATTTAATGCAGAGGATAACAAACTTTTATAGCAAAAGTCTCCATAAGAAATGGCAAAAGATTACACAATCTTGCTGCAGGGCTTCATTCTTGGGTGGTCACCAGCTGGTCGCCTGAAAAGGCAAAAGGTTACACAGTCTTGCTGCAGGACTTCATTCCTGGGTGGTCACCAGCTGGTCGCCTGAAAGGCACTTGTTTCCGGCTTATCTCTAAGAACTATAATGGTTTTCAATGTTTGTCACCATCTAACCATTACCTTATTTCTATAGAGGCCTTAATTGTCCCATAAGATCTTTGCTGTTCCTTCTTTAATAGTAAGGTTACGGAGGCCTAGATCTAGCAAGTCTCTTAGTAAATAAAAGAGAGTAACAGGAAGTTCTTTCTCCTAAGTAGTTATCTCAGCAATTGCCATACATTCTTTCTGTTCTAGCCACGCCTACAGCTTCTTGTAAATCTCTTACAGACAATTCCTTCTGCTGAAGTGACTTCATGAAACCCATTTACTTATGACTTGTCTACTCGCCTAATTAAGAGGGGTTTCAGGGTAGCACTTAACTCTGGTGAGTTAGTCATATTTTTAAGACACTCATCAGATGTTGGAGTTGTCAACACTCTTAAGAAAGAGCTTTGAATAAAGGAACGTTGAGCATGAGTAAGTACAATGAGCAGCAGAAACAGTAAAAGATTAATAGGCACTCTTATACAGTGAAGAAAAGAAAAGAAAAGCAGAACCACATCTTTCCCAGGGGTTTGCCAGCCTTTCCAGGAGTAGGCCTCTTTGAAGCCCTATTCTCCGAGGTAGACTTCGGTGAAGTCCCAATACTCAGAGATAGGTCTCTGTAAAGCCCCGTTCTCTGAGGTAGACATCAGTGAAGTCCCAATACTCAGAGATGGGTCTCTGAAACCCCATTCTCAGGTCTGAAAGCTGGTTTCCCATGCTAAGCAGACTCCACTGGAGTAGGCGTGGCAGCTCTCTGAATCTTTTCTCTCAAGACTGTGGCTATGAAGTTTCAGAAAGGAGAATTACAATGGAAAAGTGAGTTCTCAAGCTGGGTACTGATGGCTGACAACTATATTCCGAGCCTGAGATCTGAGGATTTTGATTTGAAGTCAGTCTGGGCAGGAAAATACATGAGACTCATCTCCAATTAAAGAAAAAGAGCCAGAATTGGATTTGTGGCTCAAATGTTAGAGCATTAGCTATGAGTGGCGGGGGCGGGGGGGGCAGAATCTTGGTCCTGAATTTAAACCCAGGATTGGGGGATGAGAGGAAATGTGTTCTCAGTGCATGAAATCAAGGGTCTATGGTCAACATCACTATTGATGTTAACTTTGGGGTAGAGTTGATCAGTTTTATTCTGGAAATGATTTGTTCCACTCTTCTCTGTCCTGTATTCTTTAAAAGAAATAGCGTTGAGCAATCTATACCTAAGATGTGTGGATTGCACTGAAGCACTTGTTTCATTTTTTTCTACTTACAAAATGATACATAAGTAGTGTACAAAGGAGTTTTAATTTAATATGTCGGTTTGTGAGTCCATCTTGATCGATGTCATCTTTTTGATCATTCTTCTCTTCTCTTTTTTGATCTTGTCTTCTCTATCTCACCCCCTCCATTTACGTGGTCACATTTTCACAAATGTACATTGAATATTATGACTGGATTCTCCCACTGAACCAGTTTGGCAAAGAAATTTCTTCATTGTACATATAAAGAAGATGAAGAGGACTACAAGCCCAAGACAGCATAGCTATTACTTTGCATCGAGATTATTTGACTTACAAAATCTTCACCAAAAGAAGCATTATAAAAAAGAGCATGGCCAGGAACTAGAAGCATCTATCTTTGTGTGTGTGCTGGTTTTGGGGCCTGAGTGCTGTCCCTGAGCTGCTTTGCTAAAGGTTAGTACTCTACCATTTGAGCCACAGTACCACTTCCAGCTTTATGGTAGTCAACTGGAGGTAGGAATCTCATGGATTTTCTATCTTGGGCTCATTTTAAACCACAATCTTCAGACCTCAGTCTCCTGAGTAGCTATGATTGCTGGTGTGAGTCACTGGCAGCTAGCAAAACATCTTAGTTGTCCCAATTAAACATGTGGAGCAATAGGTCATTTGATACTGGTGACACTCAGATAATGATTCCTCTACTTGTTCCTTTCTGTTGTTATTAATAGTGTGATAATGCTTGCTCAGGTTTATATCACTGTGCAATCACTGTTCCATTTTGTTCAGTAAACAACTTTTCAGGACAGGAGAACTGTGAGAGGAGAATATGGGATGAAAATTTTATTTGTACTTCTTTTGGCCTGGCAAAAGCTTCTCAGAATGTTTGCAAGCAGAAATAAGAGTCCACTTAGGCCAAATAAAATGAAAGACACACACCTGACACAGAAGCAGTGCCACAGAAGGACAAATGGGAAAACTCATCCAGGCTCAGAGCGAAGCATCATTAAGAGTTGTTCAGGTGCGTGAAAATTTGTGAAGATTGTCTTTCTAACCATGGAGAGATCATTCAATGCTGGCATTTACAATATGTTCCAGGACTCATATCTGTTTACGTCTGCTTCCTCTGAATCATCTTTGATAAAGACAGAAATGAGAATGTAACAATGAAACATAATTATGTTTTCTGAATGAGATTTCATCTCTTTCACAAATCAAGTAAGGGTTGTAATGAATGACTTGGATTTCCTGAGAGAAATTCATGTTTGATTCCTTGTTTCTATTAAGCTTATCAACTGAATAACTTTACATTTGTAAGCTGTTATTATAAAAAATATGAAATAATTTTTTTTTATTTTTATAGGAGAAACCCAGTTTCCTTTTCGATAGAAAATATTTATCTGGCTTCCAACGAAAATCTTTACATCTCAGCCTCCAGAGTACATAGGATTGCAGGCATCAAATATTTTTGGTATGGAAAATCACTATGATATAGAACATGAGGAATCAAGAATTTAGACTAATAAGGAATATTTTGAAAACATTAACAAAACTGAAGTTATCACAAACTTGCCTGCATCAGTGAGGAGAAAAATGAGAAAGAATTTACAGAGGCAGAGAATTGGAGACTAAAGAGAAGTGAGTGAATAGTTCTTTGTTAGAAGAGCTACTGAAGATTTCTCTTTAAGAAAATTCAGCTTAATATAGTGGCACATGTCAATAATTCTAAATACTTATGAGCTAGACTCTGGAAAGTATAGTAGGTTTGCAGTTGGTATGGTAAAAGTATAATACTGAGACTTCAATATTTAAAACACACTGGTGACACATGGTGATAAGACAGGCAGAAGTAGGAGGGTCATGGTTTGAGGCCAGCCTAGGCAGTTAATAAGAAACTATCTGAAAATCAATCTAAAGCTAAACAAAGTGCTAGGTGTATGGATCAAGAACAATTATCCAGCAAGTTTGAGGCCCTGAGTTCAATCCCTTCTCCTGAGAAAAAGAGACAAGAAAAAGGAAGAAAGATTATAACACAATTTTCAAGATATTTCCTTTGCAACTTTCTGCTATAATTTCCTTCTTCAATTGCCTTAAAATGTTTACAAAGTCACTTACAAAAATGACTACCATCATTTGGGGAAATCTCAAGGAATTCTTTGCAACCAGCTTTGTAACAGAGCAATTTTGTCAATCAGATTTCAATGAGCTGAAAATGAGAGATAGTGGGCTCATGAAATTGCACTTCATAGCTATGTGTCAGAATGTGAGGAGCTCATAAAGAGGATTTATTTCTTAAGAGAAGAGGAGGATTAAGTTGATTTATCAACTTGAAAAATTACGGTAAATTCTGTTGCTATTTGGTATACAATTTCAAGCAAGGTGTTAAACCAATAAAATTATGGTTGAGATTTTTATAAAAGCTGTAAGATAATTTTTTCATAGATTTTTATAGAAGCTATTCAACAATTGTTGGATAAATCACAATAATGCAAAAATGTGTTCTGTGTCATCTGATGGTGTTACCTATCTCATCTTCTAGGGTTGGAAGAATGTTATCTTCATTTTAAAAATGCAGAAATGGATGCACGAGGAGAGTTGGTGTGTTTCTGAAGGCTGATGTGTAAATGACAATTGAGTTTGAGCAGAACCAGGATCCATGGCTCAGATTTAATTCATGATTTGGAAACCCCGTGACCATACTAATATCTAAAACTCTTGTGTTAGCTGGGTGACATTTTACATGTTTCTTAGAGTAGTCATCTGTTTTTAAGAATTAAAGAATATACCTTGGAAGGTGGTGCAGTGGTTGAGCACTTGACTTACATGCCTGAGGCCCTGGGTTCGATTCCTCAGCACCAAATATGCAAAAAGAAAAAAAGCTGCAAGTGGCATGTGGCTCAAGTGGTAGAGCACTAGCCTTGAGCTGAAGAGCTGAGGGACAGCTCCCAATCCGAGTTCAGGCCCCACAAATGGACCCCCCCCAAAAAAAAAGAATATACGTTTTGTGAAGTATTATGGACAGAACATGAAACAAGAATTCCCTGAATTCTGAAGTTCTTTATGTATTTCCCTTTAAATTATCATTTTTAAGACTCAAGATAGTGAAATTATTAACATTCCTTACATTCCAGAAAGCATTATTTGAACCCATTTGGAAGAATTTCTACAATAGTATTGTAATGTATGGGTTTTTGATGTGCTTATTTGCCTTCTCTCTGTATCTGCTTAATTGGGTTATTTATTGTATGATTCATGTATTAAGAGTTCTTTATATATTATGAATAAAAGCTATTTGACAAGAATTTTATATTTTTCTTCATTGCTTTGTGTTTGAATAGACTACGGGTTTATCTGAGGATGTGCAGGACAAGAATTAAGTCACATAAAGTAGAACGAAAGAGAGAAAAAGGTGAAAAGGATAAGAAAGGAAGAAAAAAGAACAGAAGTTCAGTAGAACTAAACAAAAAACAAAAAGATAATTTAAAAAGAAAAAAAAGAGAAAGAAAACAAAAAAAGAAAGAAAAACACACACACATATCCCTAAAATAAAAATTATAAGAGGAAAAAAAGTTACTGGAAAACAATTTTTTTTCAAAAAAGGCAAAAATTAAAGATTAAAAAGAGTTTTAGAAAAGAGAAAAAAATTTATATAAGGTACCAAAAAAAAAAGAAGAAGAAACTTCTTTGATTTTTTTGGGAGGGGTGGGAAAAATCCTGTATCTCCCTTGTGTCCATAAACAGCCTCTTGTTGGAGTCTCTGGTCTGCTTGTGGTTCTGCTGCTTGGTTGGTTTCTTAAGTCAGTTTGTTCGAACAGGCAGAAAAATGCTATGCTTTACCCATGATTTTGCGATCCTCCTGCCAGGCTAGTTCAATGGGAGGCAGATCTACTTTGAATATCACCAAAGAGGGGGATGCAGTGATGAGGCTACGTTCTGGGTAGAATTGAGGCCTTTCAACAAACAGTGGCTTTTCCCGGGGGCTAGTTTGTGAAAAACTCACAGAGCCCAGCCTGGAGCCATTCTCAGGGTTTCTGTTTACTGAATTTCAATTGATTGTCGTGGCTGCTAGAGGGAGGGTCAGCCTCTGGGTCTGATTACCCAGTGAAGAAAGCCACTCCTTGGGCTAGAGCCGGAGTTGGGTGACTTTTCCCTGGGTGGAGCTGAGTCTGGCAAGTCACGCCGCCGTTAAGTTCTTGTGATCTGCTAAATGACTCGTTTTATTCCAAGGCTTGAGTTGGAGCTAGCAGCTCCGCCGAGCTTTGTTGGTATCCAAGATGGAGATCTCCGGTACTGGGAGGTGGAGGGGTGGCCTTCCCTCCTCTGCTCCCTGAGAAGGAGTGAGGATGTTAAGCTTATACTTATGCCGAGTCTTGGTTCCTGGATCATCTCTGGTCTGTGAACTGCAGGATGAAGATGTCTGCTCCTTGTCGGTTCTTGCTGGTGTTGAGTAGATTCCGCTCGCCTGCTGCTTCTGGCTCCTTCGTCCTGGACTCTCTGTGGTTCAGGTATGGTGCCTGCGATCGCTGCTGCCACTGCTGCCACTGCTGCAGCGGCAGCTGGCAAGAGCTCAGATGTGTCTCCTTGACTGGATTTTCCCTCTCTGGCCTGACTGTCTGTACTGTGATGGCATACTTGGTGTGTTCTCTGGCTTAGGACTCTTCACTGGAACTCTAAAACTGCTTTGTATGCAAGAGCTTGTTTAGACTCCAGCTTCTCCTCCGCCATCTTCACGGAACCCCTATGTGTTTGAATAAAAATTAATGACATCTTTGCCTGATTTCAGAGCAACTGGGAATACTTTCATTCTAATGCAGTACTCTTTATCAGATCAAGAATGTTCCCATATAATAATTTTGACAAATTTTACCATTCTGCTAGTTTGAAAAGATAAGATATATTTTAGAGTTACAGCAGGGAATTCCCCTGTGACCAGTCTCCTCTACAGGCATGGAACCCCTCTTTGCAAACTGCTGATCATAATGGAAGCAAATTTTTGTTTGTTAGGAATGTCAAATTTTTGACCTATGTACTCAGGATGTTTTCCCAGGAAACAAATCCACAAGTAGAAATTAGATCATCACAGCTGTTTAAAATGGCATTAGCAATATATATTTGTATTATTGATGTGCCATATTGCTATATAAAATAGTTTGCCACATAACAGTTTGTGAAAGAACAAACAAATGAATAACTTAGAATCTGGTATGGCAGTAACCTCTAGATGATTTTCTCATATTTTCAGACTTTTCATAAACATAAATAATAGAAGCCAAATGAGGTGATTTATACCTATAATCCTAGCTACTCTGAAAATAGAAACTTGGATAGTCGCAGTTCAAGGTCAAACTGAAAAACATACAAGAGACCTCCATCTCAATCAATAAAATCTGGGTGTGCCAATGTGTGGATGTCATCCTACCTATTACTGGACATACAACTAGGAATTTCAGTATCTAGGTAGCCTAGGAATAAACAAATGCAAGATTCTATATCAAAAATTATCAAAGCAAAAATTACTGGATGTGGCATGATTCAAGTGGTAAGGTGCCTGCCTGGCAAATGCAAGGCTCTGAATTTGAACCCAAGTACTTACCAAAAAATATTAAAAGTAAACATTATGAATTAATTCTCTAAATAATGTATCTGTAAATATTGTATATTCATATAGACTTGATAAAATTATATTAAGGTTAATATGTCACAAAATAAAGTAACTGAAGTGTCCATAAGGTACTTGTGAAATATTAATGTCGTATTTGTGATGTATAATAGAAATACTTAAATAAATTGGAAAAAAATTCAAGGGAATTATGTGTGTTCTTACAACATCATAAAGATCCATACTAACCTCAATATAATTTAATGATATCTAGAAAACAGATGTCAATATTGAATGTTTACATTAAAAACAAGTTTGCTCCCAAACTTGAGATGAAATATTCCTTGCTAATTAGGAGGCAGAGATTTAGAAGACTGATATAATGGACAGTTTTGACAAAAAAATTCGTAAAACAACTACAAAAACAAAGAAAGCTAGATATAGTGTAATATTCCTGTAATCTCACGATGTGGAAGCCATAGGTAACAGATCATTGCTCAAGGGAGGCTTTGCCTGAAAAATAATCTAAAGTGGTGAGAGCCTTAGCAATTTCAAGCACCAGTAGTGCCAAAGGAAAAAGAAAAGAAGAAAACAGAAAATGAAAGGAATGGATAAAAAGAAAATATTTTCTCTTCATTCTTGGTTTCATTTCATTGGATAGAAGAATTGACAGTATTTTGTTTACTGTTTCAGGATTCAGGCCTCTCTAATATAAAAGCATTTATTTCAAGTAAATATTGTATTATTATTATTTATTAACTTATCATTAGACCTTTAGGTTTGGAGATTGAAATCATGGCTTTGTATATATTAATCTCGTTCTACAACTTAGCTGTACTTAAGCTCTCTTGTATAGTTTTGAAAATTGTTTATGAATTCTTCAATAGTTAGCTATTATACTTTTCATCTTATATTTTCTCTCCCACCTTTTCCCCTATGTATTTTATTTTATGTGTTGAAAACTCAATTTTATCTTCTAAACTTAGAAATTTGCTTTTGAGTTTACAGAGAAGTCAGTTATTTGTGACATATTTTAAAATTATATATAGATATAAGTATTTCATATATATAATTGATTCTTAGAGTTCATTGCAATAAACAACATTTATCTGTTCATATGCACATAGCTATTAAGCCATTGTGATCCTCTCCTAAGAATAGCTTCCCTTGTTCTTGCCATGTGAATGCTTAGAGTGCTGTTAATCATATCCAAGTTTAATTATTTGTCTTTTACTATCTATTGGATTAACTTGTAGATTTATGGGCATATCTAGTTATTAGAAATGAGGAAAACCATGCAGCATATATTTAATTGGATCTTGTTTATTTCACTTAATAACATTCCACCCCCCCCCCAGTCTTTCCATTTCTTCAGAATTGGGTAATACCATTCTTTCCCATGGAAGCACAGAATTCCATCAATGCAACAGAATTCAAGATCCAGAAATGAATCCACTCCTATAGGCACATAATCTTTAATAAGGAAGCCAGAAACACAGGATGGAAGAAAAACAGCCTCTTCAAAAAATTGGTTTAACTGGCTGTACAAAGAAAACTGAAATTAGATCATTTTATATCCTCCTGCACCAGAATCAATTCCAAATGGATTGAAGAGCTCAATGTAAGTCCAGATGCCTTAGGAATCTTACAGGAAGAGTTAGGGGAAACATGAGGGCTCCTTGGAATAGGTCAAAATTTCCAAAGTAAATCTGGATTAATGGGATTACATCAAACCAAATCAATCATTTGTCAGACTCAAAAGCCATGAAAAAAAGAGATAGTGTAGCACAGATTTATTAGGGAGCAAACCTACAGATAAGAGCCTCAGCCAATGCTAAACCCTTTCTCCCTTTTCTAACTAGGTTATTTATAGTGGGTTTACATGAATATAAGTGTTTTCTGATGGGGATTAGTCAGCAAACAAATAATGCTAAGACAGAGATAGTATGTGAAATGAGTTGTAGCTGGAGAAAGGGTGGCATTAAGGCAGGAGTGTCTAGTTCAAAGACTTGGCTTGGTGCCAGCTAAGTAAGGTATAGCTGCACAAGGGAAGAGGGGTAAAACAGGAGTGGTTATAAACAAAAGCACTGGTCTGAAGCCTGAAAATAAGGACCTCAGTCTGTGTGGACCAAACAGTCTCTAACAATAAGTTTTATTTAAATTAACAAGCACTATTTTAAATTTTGCCGAGTGGGATGGTACATAGTCACAGGCAATTTCTCCTATGTCAGGTAATCCAATCTACTCTTTCACATGTTACCCAGTATCCAGGTTTCAACACAAATGACTACAATGAGATTGTACTAATGAGGCTGTGACTTTTCCCTCTCATGAATCAAAATTCTGTCAAATGATTTCTGTCTTCCAGATGTTTACATATTTCTCAGGATCTTTTTTTACTATTTTGTCTTCATTATTGATAATCATAGTACATTTTGTTGTTGTTGTGTGTATATGTCATTTTTAGGGCTTGAACTAGATGTTTAATGGTCTCCCTTGTATTTTTTTTTCATGGCTGATGACACTCTATCCTTGAGTCACATGCTCACCTTATGTTTCTTGCTGGATAATTGGAGATAAGTTTTCACATTTTATCTGTTTGGAATGACATTGAACTAAAATATTCAGGTCTCAGCCTCCTGAGTTCTAGGATTATACACATGAATGGCTAACACCAATCTTTACTTTACTGTTATTTTAATTATGTGGTAGAGGAAAGTGGAAGTATACTTGTATTAAGTGTACAATTTTCAAATACAAGTTTGAATCAACTTGATATAATATAACTGTTATTAATTTTAAAGTTAAATCAATGAGTGTCACACATTCCCACAGAAATATAATTGAAAGCAAAAGGCATAATTGTTTTCTTAAAACAATCAATGAAACCATAAATTACTTTCACTTTACAAATCACGTTTGATTTAACTTAAATTAGCAGACTTCTTTGAGTAAAAGTAAATATATTAATTGTATACCACAAGAAACAAAGTTATTATAGTTAAGAATAAATATTTCATCACACCCAGAAGATACGTTTTAGTATATTCTCACTAAAAAGAAACGTTACATGCAGAAATTAATGGGTATGATGGAGTTTATCATTACACAATATATAAATAAATGGGATTACCACTCAATACTTTAGAAATATGTAAAAAATAATTATGTATCTAGGAGCCAGTAGCTCATGCTTGTAACTCTAGCTACTAAGGAGGCTGAAAGCTTAGAATCATGGTTCAAAGCCAGCCTAGGCAGGAAAGTCGACGACCCTCTTATCTCCAATGAGCCACCAAAAAACTGACAGTGGCTCAAGGGGTAGAGCACTAGTCTTGAGCTAAAGAGCTGAGGGACAGTGTCCAGGCCCAGATTTCAAGCCCCACAACTGACTAAAAATAAACAATTAAAATAAATATTTTGACATAAATGTTAAAATATCTATTCTAAAAATTTTAAATCCTCACTAGATATACTAGTTTATATAAATATAGAGACTTTTTTTCTGGATTTAGTTGTCATTGAATTTTGTAAATCACATATTTGTCACTCAATTCATATTTGTATGTTTAAATACTTATATACCGTAAGTATAATTAAATGATATGTGTTAGGCAGTGCTGTTTTAGGAATTTCACTTTGCTTTTTAACATTAACCCTTGTACCCTAAAATCGATATACCCTCCAACCTTATCAGAGATTTCATCTCATTGGAGCAAAAAAGTATAAGCTATAATCATTGTTTGGAAAAACTGTAACATTTTACATGAATTTCACTTAGTTTAAGATCCAAAACATTCAAGTCATCTTAACCATGTCAATAATAGCAAAATGTCTTCTGAGCTTTGCAGTCTCTTAAGAGATGAAAATCTTTAATTATACATCTAGTTTTTTCTGCCTAACATCTTATATCTTAGGAAGATCTTTTTGGGTAACCCTCTGTTCCTGATAGAAGACCGCAACAAAGGCAACATAGAAAATACTTGAAAACAATTAAAAAAGCAATCACAGATACTCCTCTAATCACCAGTTTCAATGAGAATATACATTAAAGTATCACGTTTTTGTTGCATTTAAAGAGCAATAATTAAACTTTAATTAGCAATGAAGAAGATAACAGAAAACTGTGTTTGAAGACATCTTGACTTTGAACAATTCAATATAAGCGTAATGGATTTATCTTGTTTTTCCATGGAGTTGCCAAAATAATAGAGACCAACACCCAAAGGCAGGAAAACACCTAAGCCAAAGCAGTAAAATTTTGTCTATAAAATAATCGTGAGGGTGTGACTCTTCCAAAGTCAGGCTTGCAAAGAGGAAAGTGTATTTGCTTTGGAGTGAACAATAAAAAATATAAAAATCCTTTATTAATGTTTTACATATCTTGATTAGAACTTCTCATGTTGGAGAAGAGGAAAGGTATGAAAAATTTCAAGACTGTTTCACTATTCCCGAAGATCATTCTTATTTATCAGCTATAGCCTAGGTTACACTTAGTATCATGCTTGTTTAAATTTAGAAGCATTATTTGTTTCTGGGTTATAAGCCGCAAAGCCTTGAGTATTAATAAAGGTCATTTCCTAAGAGGTGAAAGTTGCTGTGTAAGCAAACCTTAAATATCAAAGACAGCATAGTGGAAACTATTTTCTAGCTATATGACAATCTGTGGTGTAGATTTTGTTTCACATTGTTCCAGGGGACTCATTTTTGTTATCTTCTTTTTCACCATCTAATGTTCCTATAATATTCTATACCATCCTTTGATGACCATAACTTTAGTGGATTCTCTAATTTCTCTGTTTCTGTTTTACCTTTTTTAATTACTTTAGAAATTCTAACTCAACATGACATAAATTATCTTTATAATATTAGCAAACAGATTTCATTTCCATATTCTTACCTTAGCCTTCTACATAATATTGGTACTTAGTGATCCTCAAATATGAAAATAAAGATAGGGAGCTTCTTATTTAGATATTATTTAGTATTTCGAGACTTCATTAATTCAAGGCCCTTAGTAGTATATACATCATACATGTGTACTAAGCTGGTGGCAACTTTTTCTTATTCTCAGAAACTAGGAAATATGGTGTCCCTGTAGTTTCATTAGGAAAAGGCTGTAGTTGAATTAATTTACTAAACCAAATCTGCTGTAAAGTATTTCTACAAGTTATTTGGCTTAAATAATCCGTATTTACCATTTTACAGTTCTAAAGGACAGAAATCTAAAAGAAGTCTCACTAGATTAAAATAGAGACACCCACAGAGCTAAAATATTTTTCAAATGATTCTAATGGAAAAGACATTTATCTCCTGTTCTGCTTCCCAGAAATTCAGAATCTGGGTTGTTATTTTTTCCTTTATCTTCTAATGTGGCATCTTTATATCTTTCTGATGGTTCTTACCTAATCATGTCCCTTTTGAACTACACCTGGGACTTTTAACTACCTTTGAGTATACTTTCCCTATATGATAATTATTCAAATTTGTTCTCCTTAGGTAATGAGAGGTTATTATTTTACAAACATATTATAATACAAATCTACATTTGAAGGATTAGGTATGTGGGAAAGACAGATATTCTGTGAAGGTATTTTGCTATGTACAATGTTTGTGTAGCATTCTTTCTATTCTAACCTATTATCCTTTCATTAACCTGAACAAGATATTTCTTCAATGAAATATAACTAGAAAAAATTTAGTCCCTGAAAGCAATTAATCCTGATTAAAACATTGTCATGTACTAGAAATCATGAATGCCTGAAGCAGTTCTGGAACTATCACATTTTATATATTCTGCATACAATCTTCTCTTTTCAAGAGCATTTGATTGTTATTATTTTGGAATTATGGTTATTATTTATTTGACTGCTATTTTTAAGGAATGCATCACCCAATACTGGTTCTCTTTTCCTAACTTTTTTGGGTCTAATCTATTTTTGAAAGAAAGGCAGCCATTTGAATTACATGAACTGTTTATTGAAGTTGAATCAGCATGGAGAGGAAAGGAAGAAAATTGATGACCTTGTGGGTATATCACATTAAAAATGTATCTACAAGCTATTTATCTTAAAATTGTCTATTTTTCATTATATAAGATTCTGAAATAAATTAGTCTCTCAACTCACACATTGTTAATGCAGTCTTATTTCATGCCTCCCAAAAACAAACACTAAATTACTATTTATTTTTAAATTATCACTTATTTAAAAACATATATTTTTAAAAAATTAGTTGAGGGAAATGGTTTATTAGATATTTACAGTCATGTTCAGACTCTAAGGTGAAAGCCAGAGAGGGGAAAGAATCCTGATTTTATTCTTCCTTGGGCCACTCTGATTTACTTCATCTGTTTCTGAAAGAATGAAATTCTTGATTTGAAGCCTTTTGCTTGATATCCACAATGTGTCATTCTTCCATTATTAATCGAATTTGGAGAAAGGATGAGAATTCACAGTAGAAATAGGAGAAGAGGGAAAGAGAAAAAGAAATCTAGATATTTTATTCTTCCTCGTCACAATCACAAGGTCTGGATAATGATAATGGATATTAGATACAATGCTCTAGAGTGATTAAACCCATCTATAGAAAAGATAACCCTACAAGTGATCACATGGACAATGCTTATTTATAAAATATTGTAATAATTTCCTACAGAAAATGTTATCTATTTGTTAAGTTCTTGGTTAGGATTTGTTTAATTCTGGTGTGCTATAGTCAACTATCATAATGGTATACAAAGATGGTAAGAAACTAACATCTTAATATCACATTGTAATATTAGCATAATTCTGCCTGTGTTATATGTATGAGGCTGTATTTGAGTTTTGCTTCAATTTCACATGCTATATTCTTCCAGTATATAAATTGAAGGAAGACTCCTTCTGAAATATGCTATTTTTATGGCTTAGGGAACACAAGTTAGCTTTTAGACACAGACAATGAGATAGAAATCTTCCCCTAGAAATAATCTTTCTCCAATTCTGGTTCACTTTTGTAAGCTGAAATAACTCACATAACCCATTTTGACATTGCAGGTAGAGGTAAATCTCACCTACAGAAGCTGATGCAACACATAGAGTAATATACCAAGATTTGCAACACTTGAGATAAAGAGAAAAAAAGAGAACTATAATACAAGCAATCATACTTGTGCTCACAGGTCTCTGCAGGAAGGAAGGTATTATGTACCTTTGTTTCTAAAACTACTGAGATCTTCAAATCATGTTTTATATGCTTGGATGTTACAGGAATTAGAGAACATTTTGATACTGAGACAGCATAAAATCTCGAAGAAAGCTGGACTAATCATTTCAATACTACTTTTTGTTCTCCAAGAAAATAAACCATTTTAAGGACAATACTTTATAATTTCTTACCTAGTATCTTTTATTTTCCAGAAATAGATTTTGTTAATATATGTGACTATCCAACAGAATAAATATCTTCATTTATATGCATCTTGTGCAGACAGCAAGTCAATTAGATGTAAGTGTGAGTTCATCAGTAGCACTTTTTCAAACTGCAAAACTTCGTTTAAATAGAGATACAGGTGGACCCATTGTAACAATGAGATATACAAGACGTTATGTCGAAAAATGAACTTTACAACTTTGGTGGGGGAGGGTAGCGGGGAGGATTGTGTGGAGGGACAGGGGGAGGATGGGAAAGGATGGGAAGGGGAATCAAAAGAGGAGACTACAATGCTTGCTAAGAAATGTACTCATTATTTTGCCCATGTAATTGTAACCCCTCTGAACAGTATTTTCACAATAAAAAATAATATAAAGAAGAAAAATAAATAAATAAAACTGCAAAAAATTTGGACAAGGAGATAATACATATATTTTTTCCATCATCAACTACCAAATCCTCCTTCTTCCTTCCTAAGAAACACACCCAATTAATAAAAAGTCATAGATATTCGGCTCTTGATCTTGAAAATGAAAGCAGAATGTTAAGGATGTCTGAGATGATAGTTAATGGTGTTTTACATAGTAATGTCACATGCAACAACCCTATGAGTCCTGCAGGTCTTAACACTACTTCCTTAGTGATGTAATAGGAATGTCAGCTTTACTGGATGTAGTATTGTTTTCCACTTCCTTTCCTACCACCTGACCTAAATTATAATACATATTATGGGTGTGTTCTCTTCTTTTTCTGATAAGATTTGCTAAGCGTCTGTCAATCACTTTGATTTTTTCAAAGAATGAAATCTTTGTTGTGTTGATTCTTTCTGTGTTTTTTTTTATTCTAATTCATTTAATGCTGATTTAATTTTAATTATTTGTTTTCGTCTACCGCATTGGGGTTTATTTTACTGCTCTTTTGCAAGGAGGCCCAGATGTCTCATTAAATTTTTGGTTTCAGATCTCTCCAATTTGTTGATGTAAGAACTGAGAGCTATAAACTTGCCTCTGAGTACTGCCATTGCTGTTTCACAGAGGAGCTGGTAGTTTGTATGCTCATTTTTGTTGAACAACATGAACACTTGAATTTCCTTTCTAATCTCTTCCATGAACCAATCGTGATTCAGCAGTGTGTTGTTCTGGGTCCTTGCGTTGTTACAGGACCCTCTTTGGTGGTTTTTAGTGTTGAGTTCTAATTTTATTCCCTTGTGTTCTGAGAGAAAGCAAGGTATAAATTCAATGTATCTGGATTTGGACAAGTTTGCTTTGTGGACTAAAATGTGGTCTATTTTGGAAAATGTTCCATGTGCTGCTGAGAAAACCATGTATTCTGATGCTGCTGGTTGAAATATTCGGTAGGTGTCTGTTAAATCTAATTTACCTATGCAGTTGTTTAGGTCCGCAGTTTCTCTTTTGAGTTTTTGCCGAGTTGATCTATCTAGTGGGGAAAGTGGTGTGCTAACGTCCCCAACAATTAATGTCCTTGGATCTATTTGGGATTTGAGGGAAAGTAGTGTTTCTTGGATAAATTTGGGTGCGTCGTTGTTTGGTGAAAAGATATTTAGAAGGATATATCCCTTAATTAGTTTGTAGTGACCTTCTTTATTTCTTCTCACTAGTTTTAATTTGAAGTGTATTTTATCTGATATTAGTATTGCAACTCCCACTTGATAATGGGGGCCATTTGCTTGGTAGATTTTGTTCCAGACTTTCATATTGAAAATGTTTTTGTTTTTATGAGCAAGACGTGAATCCTGAAGGCAGCAGATGGAAGGATCTTGCTTTTTAATGGAACTAGACAGTCTATTCAGCTTAATTGGAGAGTTAAGTTCATCAATGTTGAGAGATAGGACTGAGAGGTATTAGGGAGTTCCTGCCAATTTACCCACCTTCTTGGGGGCTGAGGCAACTGAGTTCTTCCTATGCTTCTTGGATTCTCAGTTTGGGTTTAGTTTCTTGGCCTTTATTGTGGTCTTGTTGGTTTTCTACGTGTAGGACATCTTTAAGAATATTTTGTAGGGCTGGTTTGGTGGAGATAAATTGTTTAAATTTTTCATTGACCTTGGGTTATGAATGAGAGTTTAGCTGGGTATAGTATTCTTGGTTGATATTTGTTTGTCATTAGGGCATGGCATACATCATTCCAAGGTCTTCCTGCTTGAATTGTCTCTGCTGAGAAATCTGAGGTGATTCTAATTGGTTTCCCTTTATAGGTGATTGATATTTTCTCCTTGACAGCTTTAAGGATCTTTTCCTTGGTCTGAGTTGATCCTGCAAGGATTATACTGTGAGAGTGGGATGTCCTGTTTTGGCCATGTCTATTTGTATTTCTAAAAGCTTCTTGTATCTTAATAGGCCTATCTTTTTGCATGTTTGGGAAGTTCTCTGCTAGGATCCTGTTAAACAAATTTGCTAGACAATTAACTTCTGTTTCTAGGTGCTCCTCTACACCCATTATCCTCAGATTAGGCTTTCTGATGGTGTCTTCCGTGTGTTGAATAGATCTATCGTATTTCCTGGATTTTTCTTGAATGGTTGTATGTTCTTTCTCTATAATATCTAGGCTGTCTTCAACCGCCTAGATTCGATCTTAGGCATGGTCTAACCTACTGTCAAGACTTTCTACTTTGTTATTTATTTCTTTTCCTTCTAGTTGGTTGGCTTTGATGGCTTCCAGTTCTTTGTTAGAGCTTTGTTTTAGATCTTCTATGAACTTATTTACTTCCTTAATTTAATGTTCAGTGTTTATTCTCAAGTCACTTAGTTGATTGGTTATGCTTTCCTTGGACTCCCATTCCTTCTGTTGGGTTCCAGTCAGTGTTCCCTTTGTGGACTTCCTGACTTCTTTCAGCTCTCTGTTTATAGATTCCATGGATGCCTTTAGTGATCTTTGTGTATTCTCATGCTGCTCTCTCAATTCCTGTATCACTCTTTGATTAGCTTCCTTATGTTAACTCAATTCCTGTAGTTCTCTTTGAGTGTTCTCAGCCTCCTAACACCATTCCTGACTTTCTCTTTGTCTCTTCTACGCCAACTCCCGCAATTCCAGTCTATCTCTTTGACTGATCTCAGCCTGCTCACACCATTCTTTTATTTCTCTTTGAGTATTCTCAAACTGCTCATACAATTCCTGTATCAATCTTTGAGTAGCTTCCTCAGGCTCATGATATTCCTGTATTGATCTTTCGTTTGTTTTCTCTCTCACTATCACGCTCACATGAAGTCTTTGCATGTTTTCAATCTTTTCATTTACCATGTTTACCAGTAGTGTTTGCAGAGCTTTTTGGGAGCTCTCGTCTGGATTATTCATTTTCTGTTCTGTCCCCTGATTACCAAGAGTGGGAATTGAGATACCTGGATTTACCATTTTTCTTGTGTTTTTCAGGTTTGTTCTGCCCATTTGGTATGAATGAAACACCAGTTTTGTGCTAGAACACTATCTTAAGGCAAGCATCAACCAAAGTCTGTAGTTGCAAAGTAAAAAGTCTGCAGATACAATCTAGTTCAACAGATATATCTATTGAACATCAAACAACTATGTATTAGTGTGCTGTGAACTGCAAAGAAGATTTTGGCAAAGCAGACATTATTAGGTTAAGGGAGATATGTGGGTAAAAATAGTAATAGAGGGATGTGGAAATGTAGAGGGAGAGTTAACTTGACTAAATACTAATATCTAAGTGGGAAATAGGTTGGATAGAATGATAGTAGAGAGAGAGAAAAAAAGAAAGAAAGAAAAAAGAGCAAGAAAAAATAGAAACAAAAATTAAAAATTAAAAGTGAAACATATAAATTATGCAAATTAACAAAGTAATATTCAGAGAAGAACGAGGATAGGATAAGAGAAGAGGAGGGATAGAATGAGATGTGAAAAACTTAAAAATAAAAATGCTTAAAATATCATATAGGTACATAGAAGTAATACTGCTATTAAGGAATTTAAGTCTAAGAGGTTTTGAACTGAGTAATAAATTTCTGGATTAAGTGTGTTCAAAATGGGGGATAATGTCTAATAATCGACTACAGGTATATCTGAGGATGAGCAGAACAGCAATTAAGTCACACAAAGTTGAACGAAAGAGAGGAAAAGTGGAAAGAATGAGAAACAAAGAAAGAAAGGAAGGAAGAAAAGAAGAAAGAAAGAAAGTAGAAAGAAAGAAAAGGATCAAAAGTCTGTAGAGCTAAACAAAAAAATGAATAAAAAGAAAAAAAAATCACACGCACACACATATACCCTTAAAATAAAAAGGATAAGAGCAAGAAAAAAAGAGTTAATAAAAAATATTTTTAAAGATAAAAATTAACATTTTAAAAAGTTTAAAAAAATTATATAATGTACAAAAAAAGAATTCTTTGATATTTTTTGGTGGGGATGGGTAGATCCTGTATCTCCCTTGTGTCTGTAACTGTCTCTTGTTGGAGTCTCTGGTCTGCTTGTGGTGTTTGATTTTCCTGTGTCTTGGTTGGTCTCTTAAGTCAGTTTGTTTGAGCAGGCAGAAAAATGCTCTGTTTACCCAGAATTTTGTGATCCTCCTCCCAGGCTAGTTCAATGAGAAGGAGATCTGCTTTGAGTTTCACAAAAGAGGGAGATGGCTGTTTCTTCTAGTTTGGAGATGCTGTGATGAGGCTAGTTTCTGGTAGGGTGGAGGCCTTTTAGCAAACAGTAGCTTTTCCCTGGAGGGCTAGCTTCTGAGACACTGACAGAGCACAGCCTGGAGCCATTCTCAGGGTTTATGTTTACTGAATGTCAATTGATTGTCAAGGCTATTATAGGGAGGGGCAGCCTCTGGCTCTGTTTCCCCAGTGAAGAAAGCCACTCCTGGGGCTGGTGGAGCTTTCTCAGCTGTGCTGGGTCACTTTCCGCTGGGTGTAGCTGAGCCTGGAATGTCAGAATAAGTTCCTGTGACCTGGTAAATTACTTTTGTTTTATTTCAAGGCCTGAGTTGGAGCTAGCTGCTCAGCCAAGCCTTTGTCAGTATCAAAGATTGAGATCTCTGGTAGTGGGGAGGGGAGGGATGTTCTTACCTCCTCTGCTCCCTGAGAAGGAGTGAAGATGTCAGGCTTCTACTCATACCAGAGTCTTGGTTCTTGGGTCGTCTCTGGTATGCAATCTGCAGGATGAAGGTGTCTGTTCCTTGTCAGTTCTTCCTGGTGTTGAGTAGAATCATCTGGCCTGCTGCATCTGGAATTGTTGTCCTGGACGCTCTGTGTTGCAGGTATGGCGGCCAGAGCCGCCACCGCAGCCACCGCTGCCACAGCGGTGGCTGCTGACAAGTGGACAGTTCTGTTTCCTTGCCTGGATTTTCTCTCTCTGGCCTAATTCTTTGTACTGTGATGGCACACTTGGTGTGATTCTCTGGCTTAGGACTGTTCACTGGAGCACTAAAACTGCTTTCTATGTGAGAGCTTGTTTAGCCTCCAGCTTGTCCTCTGCCATCTTCCTGGAACTCCCGTATGTATTTTTATTTTGTCAAGCACTGAGCTTGAACTCAGGTAGTGGCAGTTCTGCCTCAGGTTTGATCACTCTAGGCTGGGGTGCAGCCACTGGACCCATAGCCGAATCTGGGTTCCTGGGTCCCAATGGCTGACAGGAAAAAAAATTTAATGCAAAACAGAAAAAAACACTGGCAATTTGCAGATGGCTGCCAATTTAACATTTTTTTCTTTGCTAGGTGACCATACTGGGTCTGAATGACACGGTTGAAAAATGTTGGTAACCTGGCATTGCTGAAAGCTAGCAGGCTACCAGGGAAGCCATAGGCCAACACAGCAACATAGGCCCTGTGTTTGAAGCCCGGTCCTGACCCCTAAGAGATCTAAGAGTCTCATTCCTAGTCATAGGAATACCGATGGAAGATTATGAATAGCAAGGTTGAATTAGTTATTTCTGAATACTACTATACAATTAGAGTGATTTTAGGAGGCCAATGGATTTTAATGAATGCTTTTTGACACATTCAAAGAATACTATTAATTACATGTATGCTATAGTTTCAGGACAGTGGTTGATTTAATTAATAATTCATTAAGTCTGAAAACAATAATATTAATTACATGAAGGCATAACAAACACCCAAGAATTGGCAGGAATGTAGCCTATATAGCTGAATAATGTGTAGACATTACCTGCACTCTATAATGATCTATATTTATTTGTGTACTACAATCTGCATATCAGGGAAGAGTTCCGGGAAGATGGCAGAGGAGAAGCTGGAATCTGAACAAGCTCTCGCATAGAAAGTAGTTTTAGAGTTCCAGTGAACAGTCTTAAGCCAGAGAATCACACCAAGTGTGCCATCACAGGACAGAGAGTTAGACAAGAGAGGGGAAGCCAAGGAAACGCATCAGCTGCCGCTCTGGCGGCGGGGTCGCGGCGGCAACCACCGCCGCGGAGTCATACCTGAGACACAGAGAGTCGGGGACGAAGGAGCCAGACGCAGCGGATGAGCGGATTCTACTCAACACCAACAAGAACCGACAAGGAGCGTACATCTTCATCCTGCTGTTTGCAGACCAGAAACGACCCAGGATCCAAGACTCGGCGTGAGTACAAGCCCCACATTCTCACTCCTCAGGGAGCAGAGGAGGGAAGGCCACCCCTCCCCCCCCAGCACCGGTGATCTCCATCTTGGATACCGACAAAGCTCGGAGGAGCTGCTAGCTCCAGCTCAGGCCTTGGAATAAAATGAGTCATTTAGCAGGTCACAAGAACTTAACGGCGAAGTGACCTGCCAGACTCAGCTCCATCCAGGGAAAAGTCACCCAGCTCAGGCGCCAGCCATCGGAGTGCCTTGCCTCACTGGGTAACCAGAGCCAGAGGCTGCCCCTCCCTCTAGCAGCCACCACAATCAATTGAAAAACAGAAACCCTGAGAATGGCTCCAGGCTGGGCGCTGTGAGCTTTATCACAAAATAGCCCCAGGGAAAAGCTACTGTTTGTTGAAAGGCCTCAACTCTACCCAGAACCTAGCCTCATCACCACATACCCCTCTTTTGTCTCTCAAAGCAGACCACCCTCCCAGAAAACTAACCTGGGAGGGGGATCTCAAAATCTTGGGTAAAGCAGAGCATTTTTCTGCCTCTTCCAACCAACCGACTTAAGAAACCAATCAAGCCACAGGACCTCAAGCTGACCAGAGACTCCAACAAGAGACTCCAACAAGAGATTGGTTGCAGACAAAAGGGAGATACAGGATTCTTCCCCCTCCTCCCCCCCCCCAAAAAAATGAAAAGACTTTTTTTTTCTTCTTCTTCTTCTTTTCTTTTTTTTGCTTGTTTTTTGTTTTTTGTTACCATATATATATATAAATATATATATATATATATATATATATAAATTTTTTCCCTTCTAAAACTTTCATTAATCTTTAATTTTTGCCTCTTCTGAAAAAATAATTGTTTTCCAGTAACTTTTTTTTTTATCATCTTATGATTTTTATTTTAGGAATACGTGAATGAGAGTTTTCATTTCTTTTCTTGTCTTCTTTCTCTTTTTCTTTCTTTCTTAATTATCTTTTTGTTTTTTATCTAGCTCTACTGAACTTCTGATCTTTTCTTCTCCCTTTCCCATCCTTAAAGTTTTTCACATCTCCTCTATGTCCCTCCCCTTCTCTGAACATATTCACATTCCTCTCTAAATAGACGGTCTTTTAACCTCTATAATAACATTAATTTTTATGTTTCTATTCTTTTTCTGGTCTCTCTTTATTCCCCTTTCCGTCTCTTCTTTTTCTCTCTCTCTCAACTTGCATCCTACCCAACCCATTTCCTGCACTGTGATTAGGACATAATTATCTCTCCCTGTGCCTCCCCACACCAATCTATTCCTATTTTTTACCCACATCTCTCCCTAATCCTAATAATTTCTGGTTTTCCAAATTCTTTTCTGCGGTTCGAAGTCCTTTAACATATAGTCGTTTCATGTTGAATAGATGTATCTGTTGAACTATATTGTATCTGTAGTCTATTGACTGTACAAATGCAAACTTTGGTTGATGGTTGCCTTAAGATAGTGTTCAAGCACAAAACTGGTGCAATCTTCATCTCAAATGGGCCGAATAAGCCGGAAAAACACAAGAAAAATGGCAAATTCGGGTATCTCAATTCCCAAACTTGATAATCAGGGATTAGAACAGATAAAGAATAATCCAGAGGAGAGTTCCCAAATAGCTCTACAAACACTAATAGCAAACATGATAAATGAGAAGTTTGACAATGTACAAAGGACTCTGTATGAGCGTGATAGGGAGAGAGAGGAGGCATCCCAGAAGTTTATACAGGAATATCATAAGCGTGAGGAAGCTTCTCAAAATCTGATACAGGATTTGCATGAACAACTTGAGAATACTCAGAGAAAGGGAGGAATGGCGTGAGCAGGCAGAGAACACTCAAAGAGAACTGCAGGAATCCCACAGAAGGGAGGAAACTAATCAAAGAGTAATTCACGAATTAAGAGACCAGGTAGAGAATACACAAAGATCACTAAAGGCATTCATGGAATCCATTAACAAAGAGCTGAAGGAAGTCAGGGAGACCACAAAGGGAATGCTGAATGGAACCCAACAGAAGGAATGGGAGTCCAAAGAAACCATAACCAATCAACTAAGTGATTTGAGAACAAACACTGAACACCAAATTAAGGAAGTAAAGAAATTCATACAAGACCTAAAACAGAGCTTCAAGAAAGAACTTGAAGCCATCAAAGCTGACCAATTAGAAGGAAAAGAGATAAAAAACAAAGTAGAGAGTCTTGACAGCAGGTTAGACCATGCAGAAGATCGAATCTCAGGGATTGAAATAGCCTAGATATTATAGAGAAAGAACATACAACCATCCAAGACAAGTCCAAGAAATATGATAGGTCTATCCAACACCTGGAAGACACCATCAGAAGGCCCAATCTAAGGATAATGGGTGTAGAGGAGCACCTAGAAACAGAAGTTAATGGTCTAGGAAATTTGTTTAACAGGATCCTAGCAGAGAACTTCCCAAACATACAAAAAGATAGGCCTATTCAGATACAAGAAGCTTTTAGAACCCCAAATAGACCAGACCAGAATAGGACATCCCACCGTCATATTATAATCCACACAGGATCAACCCAGACCAAGGAAAAGATCCTTAAAGCTGTCAAGGAGAAAAGGTTAATCACCTATAAAGGGAAACCAATTAGAATCACCTCAGATTTCTCAGCAGAGACAATCAAAGCAAGAAGAGCCTGGAATGACGTATGCCATGCCCTCAAAACAAACAACTATCAACCAAGAATACTGTACCCAGCTAAACTCTCCTTCATAACTGAAGGCCAAATAAAAACCTTCCATAGCAAAGAAAAATTGAAACAATACATCTCCACCAAACCAGCCCTGCAAAAGATTCTTAAAGATGTCCTACACATAGAAAACCAAGAAGAACGCAACAAAGTCCAAGAAACTGCACCCAAACTGAGAATCCAAGAACCTTAGGAAGAACCCAGTTTTCACAGCCCCCAAGAAGGTGGATAACATGGCAGGAACTCCCAAATACCTCTCAGTCCTATGTCTTAACGTTAACGGACTGAACTCTCCAATTAAGCGACATAGACTGTCTAGTTGGATTAAAAAACAAGACCCTTCTATCTGCTGCCGGCAGGAGTCACATCTTGCCCGTGAAAACAAACACATTTTCAATGTCAAAGGCTGGAACAAAATCTACCAAGCAAACGGCCCTCATAAACAGGCGGGAGTTGCAATCCTAATATCAGTTAAATAGACTTCAAATTAAAATTCGTGAGAAGAGATAAAGAAGGTCTCTACATACTAATTAAAGGATCTCTCCTTCAGGAGGATATTACAATTCTGAATATCTATTCGCCAAACAATGGAGCACCCAAATTTATCAAAGAAACACTACTTTCCCTCAAATCCCATATAGATCGAAAGACATTAATTGTTGGGGATTTTAACACACCACTCTCCCCACTAGGTAGATCAACTCGGCAAAAACTCAACAGAGAAACCGCAGATCTAAACAGCTGCATAGATCAACTAGACTTAACAGACATTTACCAAACATTTCACCCAGCAGCATCAGAATACACGTTCTTCTCAGCAGCACATGGAACGTTTTCTAAAATAGACCACATTTTAGGCCACAAAGCAAACTTGTCTAAATTCAGAAACATTGAAGTTATACCTTGCATTCTCTCTGACCACAAGGGAATAAAAGTAGAACTCAACACCAAAAGCCACCAAAGAAAGTCCGGTATCACATGGAGGCTCAACAACACACTGCTGAATCATGAGTGGGTCATGGAAGAGATTAGAAAGGACATTCAAATGTTCATGCTATTCAACAAAAATGAACACACAAATTACCAGCTCCTCTGGGACACAGCAAAGGCAGTACTCAGAGGCAAGTTTATAGCTCTGAGCTCCTACATCAACAAATTGGACAGATCGGAAACTAGCAATTTAATGACACATCTAAACCTCCTTGAAAAAGAGCAGCAAGATAAACCCCAATCCAGTAGACGGAAAGAAATAATCAAAATTAAATCAGAATTAAATGAATTAGAATCCAAAAAAACTATAGAAAGAATCAACAAAACAAAGAGTTGGTTCTTCGAAAAACTTAACAAAATTGACAGACCCATAGCAAACCTTATCAGAAAAAGGAGAGAACACACCTAAATTAATAAACTCAGAGATGAGAATGGAAACATCACCACGGAAACAACCAAGATTCAGAACATTATAAGGGAATACTTCTCAAAACTTTATGCTAATAATTTTGAAAACTTGACAGAAACGGACCTTTTCCTAGCAAATATTGACATGCCAAAACTAAACCAAGATGAGTTAAACCAGCTTAACAGGCCGATATCAAGCATTGAAATAGAAACAGCAATAAGAGACCTCCCAGCTAAGAAAAGTCCAGGACCAGATGGTTTTACAGCGGAATTTTAAAAGGCCTTCAAAGCAGAGATCACACCAATACTCCTCCAACTCTTCAATGAAATTGAAAGAGAAAGCTCACTACCGAATACATTCTATGAAGCCATCAACACCCTCATCCCAAAACCAGGCAGGGACTCATCAAAGAAAGAGAACTATAGACCCATTTCTTTGATGAATATTGATGCAAAACTTCTCAACAAAATTTTGGCCAATCGACTTCAACAATTCATCCAAAAAATCATACACCATGATCAAACAGGATTCATTTCAGGGATGCAAAGCTGGTTCAATATACGCAAATCAATTAATATTATTCATCACATCAACAGGAGCAAGAATAAGAACCACATGGTTATCTCAATAGATGCAGAAAAAGCATTTGACAAGATCCAACACCCCTTTATGATGAAGGTTCTGGAAAAATTAGGAATCCATGGAACATTCCTCAATACAATAAAGGCTGTATATGACAAACCTACAGCCAGCATTATACTCAATGGTGAAAAACTAAAGCCATTTCCTCTTAACTCAGGAACAAGACAAGGATGCCCACTCTCTCCACTTCTCTTCAATCTAGTATTAGAATGCCTAGCTACAGCAATAAGACAAGATGCAGACATAAAGGGGATCCAAATAGGGAAAGAAGAAATAAAACTCTCCCTCTTTGCAGATGACATGATCTTGTATTTAAAGAATCCCATAGACTCCACTCCCAAATTACTCAAGCTGATTCAAAACTTTGGCAAAGTAGCAGGTTATAAAATTAACCCCCAAAAATCAATGGCTTATCTATATGCCAACAACGAGAAAAGTGTGGCTGAAATTAGGAAAGCAACTCCATTTGTAATAGCCCCACAAAAAATAAAATACCTAGGAATTAACTTAACCAAAGAAGTGAAGGACCTCTATGATGAAAACTTTAAAATCTTGAAAAAGGAAATCAACACAGAACTTAAAAAATGGCAAAACCTCCCATGCTCCTGGATTGGCAACATCAACATCATGAAAATGGCAATACTTCCCAAGGCTATCTACAAATTCAACGCGATACCTATCAAAATTCCACCCTCATTCTTCAAGGAAATAGAGGAGGCAATCCAAAAATTCATATGGAACAATAAAAGACCCCGAATAGCAAAAACGCTCCTCAACGGAAAGAACACTGCTGGAGGAATATCAATACCAAATTTCAAACTCTACTATTAAGCCATAGTAATCAAAACAGCTTGGTATTGGCATAACAACAGACCTCAGGACCAATGGAATAGAATTGAAAACCCAGAAATGAACCTACAGACCTATAGCCATCTAATCTTCGATAAAGAAGCTAAAACAATAGAATGGAAGAAAGACAGCCTCTTCAGTAAATGGTGCTGGCAAAATTGGTTAACTACATGTAGAAAACTAAAGCTAGATCCTTATATATCACCCTGCACCAGAATCAACTCCAAATGGATCAAAGACCTTGAACTCAAAGCAGACACTCTGAAAACATTACAGGATGGAATAGGAGAAATCCTAGGTCTCCTTGGCTCAGGTCGAAATTTTCTGAATAGAGACCCAGAAGCACAACAAATCAAAGAAAGGTTGGACAAATGAGATTGCATAAGGTTGCAGAGCTTCTGCAGGGCAAATGACATAGCTGGCAAGATCAATAGAAAGCCCACCGATTGGGAGAAGATCTTTACTAGCCATACAAGGGACAAGGGTCTCATATCTAAAATATACTTGGAACTCAAAAAATTAAAACACCCAAAAACAAATCCTCAAAGAAACAACTGCCCAATAAATAAGTGGGCGAAAGACTTAAAGAGAAGCTTCTCTGAAGAAGAAAGGAGAATGGCCAATAGAAGAAATGTTCAACATCCCTAGCCATAAAAGAAATGCAAATCAAAACAACATTGAGATATCACCTCACTCCAGTTAGAACAGCAAAAATCAAGAACTCTAACAAAAACAGATGCTGGAGGGGATGTGGACAGAAAGGAACCTTACTTCATTGTTGGTGGGAATGTAAACTTGTTCAACCACTTTGGAAAGCAGTATGGATGTTCCTCAAAAGACTTCACATAGATCTCCCCTATGATCCAGCAAACCCACTTTTGGGCATTTACCCAAATGTTTACAAACAAGACAACACTAAAGCTACCAGCACAACTATGTTTATTGCAGCATTATTTACCATAGCTAAGATATGGAACCAACCCAGATGCCCCTCAGTAGATGAATGGATCAAGAAAATGTGGTATATATACACAATGGAATTCGATGCCTCCATCAGAAAGAATGACATTTCCCCATTTGTTAGGAAATGGAAAGGTTTGGAAAAAATTATATTAAGTGAAGTAAGCCAGGCCCAAAGAAGCATAGGTCCCATGGTTTCCTTTATTTGCAATATCTAGTATAGGTATGAGTCAAGCGGAAAAGGTCAGATAATGTGATGTTAGGAAAATGAACCCTTAAATATGTCTTTTAATGTTTTCGTTTCTTTCATGCATGTGTTTCTAACGCATTTATAAGATTATTTCTTTGTTGCTTTGTATGTCCCTCCCCCACAGTGTAACCCCCGCTTTCACTATATTTGATGTCAGTATAACATGTGGAGGAGATGGGGACAAACAAGTCGTTTAAGGATTCAGGTGGACCTGTTGCAACAATGAGAAGTACAAAATGTCATGTCAAAACGAACTTTACAATGTCGGTGTGGGGGGGGAGGGGGGTATAATTGGGTGGGGGGAGGGGGGTAAAATTGGGTGGGGGGAGGGGGGAGGCGGGGAAGGGTAGTGAAGGGTAAACAAAGGAGGAGGCTGCAATGCTTGGTAAGAAATGTATGCATTATCCTGCCCATGTAATTGTAGCCCCTCTGTACAGTATGTTCTCAAATAAAATAAAATACAATTTAAAATATCTGCATATCAATGTGTTCTTATTTTGTCAACTCTTAGGGCTCAATCTCAGGTGCTGGAAATGCTAGTCAGCTTAATATGCTCCAGGCTGGCATGCTGACACTTACCCATTAATGAATTGGGCTTTGTAGACTGTGAGTTCAGATGTGAGAAGCCGAGCGTGAAACATGTTTTCTTTTCTTTGAAAATGCTCGGTGACAGGTAGCATGTATAATTCAGATGCAAATCTATATGCTATGTAATAGGATGTAATAAATGTAAAAAAATGTCGTAGGTGGAAGAATTGTCATTACAATAAATGAAAAACAGATTGAATTAGTAGGGAATCATTCTAGGATAAAATTAGACACAAAAATTATAGGACGCGGATTAAGTTTAATATTTTATTAATCATTAACAGAATAAAAATTTCATGGAAACACAAATACCTAATAATTGGTAGTAACACACGATGCATAATTTAATAATATATAGGAATATGTCTCATTCTATAAAATACATAATTATAGTAGGAATGTATGTACATATGTGATAAACAATAACAGGATATTGAGTAATTTTAATTAATGCTTTACTAATTGTTAACTGGGACACATCATTAAATGGAGACATAATTTAATGCCTAATAATTGGTAGTAATACTATCTATAATTTAATAATATGCAGACATCTCTCGTTTTGTGTATATAATATTTTTATACAACAATCTCTATCTATTTATATCTCATTCACTCCTGGGGCTCAGTGGTTGAATGTTCACCGAGGAAGCATGAAGCTCTGAGTTCGATTCCTCAGTGCACATAAACAGAAAACCCAGACGTTCTGCTGTCTTTCATTCAATTGTGTGCTAGCCTTGAGCACAAATGCTTAGGAACAGGGTCAAAGCGTATACTCAAGCCCCAGGACTGCCGCCAAAAAAAAGTAGAATGTCTTAACTGCAACTATAGAAGGGCAAGAAGGACAGGACTTCAAATACCTCATCACAGGGCAATCTAGGAGTCTGGACCTGACAGCTTCCACCTAACCTGACTTAGCCAGATGTAAACTGCTGCAACCCAGATCCATGGGTTATCCCCATCATCCTAGTTACCCTGGCTTATCCCCATATCCTGGATGCTCAGGGCCTTTAAAACTTGGCAGGAAGTCTGCTAGAATCTTTGAAATATGGCTTGAAGTGGTAGAGCTCTAGTCTTGATCAAATGTTATTAGAATAGTATCCTCATGTTTTGAGTTCAAGCCCCATGGCTAACCCCACTCCCCCCCAAAAAAACACCACACTAAACCATTAGATGTGAACTTGTGTGGTTTGTGAACTGTTCCTCCAAGAATGGTGATACTGATAAAAAGCACCCTAATTCTAATGAAAGCTTGTGGAATAGAGCTAGTTGCTGAGTCCTTCACAGGGTGCAGTTTGCTGCATCCTGCATTGGGTGCTGTGTGCTGAGTCTTTCAAAGGATGCTGTGTGCTGAGTCATGCAAAGAGTGCAATGTGCTGTGTCCTTCACAGGGTGCATTCTTTCTTCGGGTCCTTATAAGATCTCCACAACTGAGATGATTAAGCAGACAAGAATATTGAGGCTCATTTATGTCCCCATGGCAGGGACAAAGATGTATTACTGAAGACTAGTAAGTTGTCTCCTGCAGACAATTGTTTTGTTTTGTTTTTTCTCAGTCATGAACCTTGAACTCATGGTCTAGGTGCTGGCCCTTACCTCTTGGGCTTATGACTAGCGCTCTACCACGTGGAGACATGGATCCCCTTATAGCAGAGGCCACAGCCTAGGGGTCTATAGCTAAGGTTTGTCATCCTGCCTTCTCAGAAAGCTGAGATCTGGGTTCCAAACTATCCCAGACACAAAAGCCTATTATCTCCAATTATCTCCATGAGCCTATTATTTCCAATTCACCACTAAGAAACCCGAAGTGGAATCTGGGTGCTTGTTGCTCATGTCTGTCATCCTAGCTACCCAGGAGGATGAGATCTGAGGATCATGGTTCAAAGCTAGCCTGGGCAGGAAAGTCCTTGAGACACTTAGCTCCGATGGACCCCTCAAAAAGCTGAAGTGGTGTTTGGCTCAAGTGGTAGAGCACAAGACTTGAGGAGAAGAGTTCAAGGACAGTACCTAGGCCCAGATTTCAACTCCTACAACAATAAAGAGAAGAGAGAAACAAACTAACAAACCTAAAGTAGAGGGCTGGGAATGTGTAGAGTGTAGATTGCTTTGCATATATGAATATATGAAACCCTGGGTTTGATTTCTCAGGACCATATCACTAAAAAGAAGCCTGAAGTGTCTCTGTTGCTCAAGTGGAAGAGGGGTATCCTTGTACAAGAGAAAATATGTGCAGTGCTCAGGACCTGAGTTCAACCTCCTGTGCACGCACGGGCTCACACTCACACACACACACACACACACACACACACACACACACACACACACACACACACACACACACACACACACACACACACAGACTAGAAGTGATGCTGTTAGACAAAATGGTAAAGCACCGGGCTTCTACACTGAGCTCATGGTCAGCACCCCAGCCCTGCTTTCAACCCCCAAACATAGCCAGCCAGGGCCCAACTTGGAGAGGTCAAATGTTTCAAAACCTGAAGAGCTTAACAGTCCTAGATGACAGGAAGCTTTGTGATATCAGATATGTGCTTGGATTTCCCAAGCTTCCAGAAACCTAGGAGAGACAACATAGGCCCATCATCGTCCTCAATGAAACATTTCATGGGTTTCAGTGCCCCAGTTGTCTGCCAGAAGGACTGCTGAATTATATTGAGCACTGTATCTGAACACCGGAATATAGTCTCACAATGGCAGGATAAGTGCACAGGACTTGGCCGGCCACGGGAGGTGGCACAAATGGCTTCCTGTCAAACCAGAGCACTGGGGAAAGAAATAGATTGGGCTAAAATTAGACCTTTATCCTGACCTTCGGAGCCCACTCACACTCATTCTCACAATCTGACACAGATGGAGCTGTTTGTTACATAGCTGTACAGAAGTGAGGCCTTTTGTCTGCCTGTCCAGACAATGAGGGAGACTTCTTCCAGCAGGCCTGGGATGCAGAGAAACCCTCAGGCTATACTGGGAACAGTGAGGGGAGCCGCAGAACATGCACTTTCATGAAATCAGTCTCTGTTATGAAATCATTTTATTGGATACAAATTTTCTAGCTTGGTGCCATTCATCGTAACTACTCTGGAGCTTCACCTATAGGAATACATACATACATATACAAAGATATGGAGGTGCAGGTTATTTTTGAGGGGGCAGGTCCTGGTGTTGAACTATGAGCCTAGGCATTGTTCCTGAGATCCTTGTGCTAAAGGGTAGTGCATTAACCTTGAGTCAAAACCACATTTCTGGGTTTTTCTGTGATCTCTTAGAAATAACATTGTCATAGACTTTCCTACGCTGGCTGGATTCAAACTCAGATTGTCTACATCTCAGACTCCTGAGGAGCTCAGATTACAATGAGAAGCCACTGGCACCTTCTTTCTTTTCTTCTTCATTTTTTAATCTGGAAACCTGACTTGTCAACATGGTCATACCAGTGTTATGAATTTATAAGTTAACTACCCAATGTCCATTATAGCTGCTTTCTCTAAGAAGGATTTTCCTTCCTCATCTTAACATCTGTTCATAGGTTTGAAACCAAAAGTGAGAAATGAGTGTCAGAGAATTTCTGTGCAAATGTCCACAGGACATGCCAGCTCTGCCAGTTAGCATTGAGCTACAGCAATTTACTGTCTCAAGATGGGAGGACCAAAAGCTAGAGCGATCCTTATATTGTCTGCCTATAAAATGATCTAATAATTAGGAGTGTAGTGTGTCTCCAACCTTGAGTATCTAGAATATACTAGAAGCATCTTCATGCATCACTTTTCTAGTGTCTCTCGAGATTTAGACTCCAGGTTTGTGTGGAGATGCTCCTTGGTGAATCCCTGAGGAAAGCTGCTTAAAACCTTTTTGAGAGATAGCCCTTCAAAGTCAGCCTGAGCAGGAAGTCTGTGAGACTCTTATGTCCAATAAACCACCAGAAAACCAGAAGTGGAGCAGTGGACCAGAAGGTAGAAATGGAGCTTTGAGAGAGAAAGCCAAGCAGAAGAAACAGGCTAGACCAGGCTGGAAAGCCTGGGAGGCACTTATGTCCGATTAATGACCAGATGGATGGAAGTGGAGCTGTGGTGGTGGTAAAGCCTCAGCCTTGGGAAAAACAGCTGAGGAACGCATCATGCCCTGAGTTTAAGCCATGTGATAGCCTCAAAAACGTTTTCAAAAAGAGAAGGCCACGTTTATGAATCAGTGCCATACTTACTTATGTGTGTATATTACCTCCCTGAGTTCAAACATACTGTATGCAATGATGCTTCTCTAATTTATTTATTTATTTATTTATTTATTTATTTATTTATTTATTTATTTATTTATTTATTTATGTATTTATTTATTTTTCAGATATGATCCTTGCGCCTACTGCATCATCCTCTTCATGTCAGACCCATTGCTTTCTCTTCCAGGGTTCCAGGCCTGTGTCCTTATATGATGCACACTGAAGATCTCAGCAGTCTTTATTTACATTTTATTATGAGGACAATGCAGGAACAGTCACAAATCAGGCAGGGGTACACAAGATAGGGTTTCTTAGAAGTAACCAGTCTTCAGAAAATTAAACTTGAGGAAGTAAAATGGTAGCATACTTATGTAAAAACTACCATTAAGAAAAATATGAGGAGGCTGGGAATGTGGATTAGTGAGAGAGTGCTTGCATAGCATGCAAGAAGCCCTGGGTACGATTCCTCGGGAGCACATACACAGAAAAGGCCATAATTGGTGTTGTGGTTCAAGTAGCAGAGTGCTACAGACAGTGCCCAGGCCTTAAGTTCAACCCAAGACCTGGCAAAGAGGTACCTAGGTAGGTAGGTAGATAGATAGGAAGGAAGAAAGAAAGAAAGAAAGAAAGAAAGAAAGAAAGAAAGAAAGAAAGAAAGAAAGAAAGAAAGAAAGAAAGAAAGAAAGAAAGAAAGAAAGAAAGAAAGAAAGAAAGAAAGAAAGAAAGAAAGAAAGAAAGAAAGAAAGAAATATGATAGTTTAATCTTTGGACGTCAGGAGGAAAGAAGGGAACACTTCCCAGTCAGGAGGCCTTTTGCAGTGTGCCTTCACATAACCACAGAGCAGGAAGACTGTCTCTTTCCCACTTCTCAGGCAACCAAGGGCCCCAGAGTCAAGAGGGCAGAGCTAGGTTCTAAATCATGTGCTTGGAGACAAAATAGAAACAGTCCTGCCTCTAGTTAGTCTGGGGATTTGTATTAATTATGTGGAGAATGAAGGAAGGAGAATGGACTGGCAGAGGTAGAAGGGTCTTCAAATCTGATAGTTGGAGAGTCAAAAACCCACTCCCTAAGACCAGAGAGTAGGGTTTCTCTACTCTGTTACTCCCCTCTCCCCCACTAAACTGGCTGTCTATTGGTAACCTAAAGGTAGCCTGAGGCTCCCTTCACATGAGGGAGGAAGGTTAATTAGTCATTATTTGAAGAGGCCGAGTAAAGCCTGACCCTGGTGTAACTTTAACAAATGTTACAGGTTTTCCCCATTGCTGGTTGTGCCTGGAATAAATGAAGTGGTTTTGCAGCTCACTTCCCTGTTGAGTGTGTACGTTCTGCCTCCTAATCATGTATGCCTGGTCTCTGCACCTAGCCTGGATTTTGAAACTGTTTTCTGTCCTTCAATTACAGAGTTACACTGGAGTTCTTCCTGCTAACAGAGCTAGGGCTTGGATCCTGAGAACTTCATCTGAATCCAGGATAGGTCAATAATGGTTCTTTCCTTCTTCTATAACTCGAGTACTATAAGAACATTTAATGTGCAAGTAAATTCTCATCACCAAGGGAGACACAAGAAGCTATTGAATATCTGACCTTTCAGAAGTGGAAGTCATTTTGTCATCGATTTCCTGCCCTGGCTGGCTTCACCCTGTGATCCTGAGTCCTCAGCCTCCTGAGCTAGGGTGATGGGCATGAGCTACTTGTGCTCTGCTAGGTTCAGAACTGTAATGACATTGACAATACAAGTCAATTGCTTATCAAAAAAGGCTTGTGGAGCATATTAAGCCTTTTAACCTTGGACCTTTAAAAACCCTGTAGGACACAATATTACAATGCTACAGTCTGAGAGGATGGACATATATATGTGCTACACTTGAACCATGAGCTCTGAGTCCAATTCTGGTGTATATCATCTTCCAAAGAATGTTCTCGTAATTAGCAAATAGGAAAAGTATTTTAATTAACCCTCACTCTTTTTCCAGTTGTGTGTCTCGAACTCTAGCCTGGGCACTGACCCTGAGCCCTTCAGCTCAAGGTGAACACTCTAGCACTTAATCCAAAATGCCAGATGGGTTCTTTTGGTGGTTCACTGGAGATAAGAATCTAACAGGCTTTCCTTTGGACTGTGGTCTTCAGCTCTCAGCCTCCCGAGAAGCTACGGTTCCACTTATGAACCACTGGCATCTGGCCTATGGTTTTAGACAGTCCTGGGCTTGATTTTAGGGCCTGGGTACTCTCTCTGAGCTTCTTTTTCTCAAGGCTAGCCACTTGAGCTACTCCATAGCTTCTGGCTTTTTCTGAGTATGTGGCACTGAAGATTCAAACCCTGGCATTCATGCATGCTGAGCAAGCACTTTACCACTAAGCCACATTTCTAGCCCCACCCTCACAATGTTATACCTCACTTGCCTATCTTCAAGAAAAGGCTTCTGAGTATAAATCATCTAAAGAAAACCCGATAGGAAGTTTCCAAAGATAAATAAGACAAAGCTCATACTTGTGAGAGACTCTAATCATGTGAATACTGTGAAAAATGCTTCCATTTAATTATGTATTATGTTTCAACACTTAATCAAATATTAATGAAAATGAGTCAATGTCCTCAATTATTGGGTATAATTTTATAATAGATGTGCAAAATGTAATAAATATTATGTGTAAAAATTACTAAATACAATAATCAATAAATAAATGAATCAAAGGAAAATAAAGTACAAAATCATTCTTTTTCTGTGGGGGTCCGGTTTTGTGGCTTGAACTCTGGGCCTGGGTGCTCTTCCTCAGCTGTTCAGCTCAAGGCTAGCACTCTACCACTTGAGCCACAGCGCCACTTCCGGATTTTTTCTTTTTGCTTATGTGGTGCTGAGGAATCGAACCCAGGGACTCAGGCATGCAAGGCAAGTGCTCTACCACTGATCCACCTGAATCATAATATGAAATTAACATACATATGTAAGTATATATATATCATATATTACACATGTATAGAGATTTTTTTTTCCATTTCAGGGCCTTCATTCAGGCCCTGGGAACTCTAGCCTGAATTTCTTTCCTCATGGACAGTGAGCTTTGCCTTCACCCATGATGCAAAATAGTTATCTGGACGGTGAGCTCAAATCCTAGCAATGGCAGAAATACTGGCCCCAGTTCCAAGACACTGACATAATTTTTTAATGGAAGCAGTTATGTTTATTCAGTTCCATACTGAACATTTAAAAAAGTGTAGAATTTTGTACAGCTATTCATTCAGAGATCCTTCCCTTACCTCCAAAATGCTTCTCTGAGAACTACATTGTTTGTCTTTGTTCGTTTTTTATTGCAAAAATATTTTACAGGAGCAAGGTAATGAGTAAATTTCATATTGAGCATTGTTACCTCCTCCTTTGTTTTCCCCCTACTATACTTTCCCTCCCATCTCCACAACTACCTCCCCCTGCTTAGGTCAGTGACTTAGGTTTCATTTTTGGTTGGCACAAGGTTTGAACTCAAGTAGTAGCAAATCTTCCCTCACATTGCTACAGATTTACCAAGACCCTGAGTTCAAATCCCAGGCTAGGAAAGAAAACTAGCAGAAATTCCAAACTAGGTAGCTTTATTTTTTTTAATTTAGTTAAATAATTATATTTTCTTTATTCTTTTTCCTTTTTTTCTTTTGGCCAACCATGGGGCTTGATCTCAGGTCATGGAAACTCTGCCTCAGCTTAGATCTCTCTCGGCTTGGGTGCAGCCTCCAGAACCATAGCTGATCCTAAGATCCTAGGCCCAGGGGACTTTCTAGAAAAAAAAAAACCTGGAAAGTAGAAAAAGTGGCAACCTTCAGGGGGCTGGGGTTTTATTATTTTTTTCTTTGCACAATGACCATCCTGGGTTTGAATGACATGGCTGCAAAGTAGATATGACCTGCCATTGCTGATGGCTTGTGGGCTATCAGTGAAGCCATAGGATAACCTGTGAACATAGGCCCTGGGTTCAAATCCAGTCCTGACACCAATGGCAGGAGATCACAAGAGACTCATTCCTATGCATGGGAATATCCATTGAAAGAGTAGTTCATGCATCCGTCTAGTCTAAAATTGGATGCAATAGTCCTAAAATGCTGATTGATCGTAATGTATAGTTTATTAAGCATTAAAAGAATAATATTCCTTCAATGGTGGTATAATAAATACCTAAGAGTTGGTAGGAATGTAGTAGGTGTCATTCAATCATAGATAGACGGCTCTGGCACTCTTTAACAATATATATTTCTTTGTATATCACCGTCTGCCTATCCATGTATCGCTGTTTTGGCCAAAACTGGGGGTCAATCTCAGCGCGTGGGAACCACTTGACAGCTTCATTGGCTAGAGGCTCCCATGCTCAAGCTCACCCATTCATGAATTGGGCCTGCTAGGCCCTGAGATCAGATTCTAGCACTGCCAGGCATGATGGAGAACACATACATCTAAAATCTAGATTCTATGTGATAGGATGTAAACAATGTAATAAATGGTATAAGTGTCATCAGAGTCAATAAAATAAATGGTAAATAAATTAATAAAACAAGAAATAAAATGAATAAACGCGCCAAACACAATATGGACTGAACATCTGAAAAGAAGTATAAATCCTATTGTTGAGATGTATATAAGGAGTAACTTTTCCAGGACTGAGGCTTGAATTCAGTCCCCCTAGGAGGAGGGAATGGCGGGAGATACTGAGATACTTGCTTCTGGACCTAGGAAGAGTCATGGCATGCGATCTATCTCATCCTTGAATGAGTAGTTTGTGCATGATGCGAGTAGGAAATGATATGCAAGACTCATGTGGTATAGATTATTTGTAAAGAAGAGTTAATGAAGCATGACAATAATCATCACAGACATGAAATGAATGCATCAGAAAATACCCAAATATAGGTACACACAGATTGGATTCCATCACAAGTCACCATCAATCCTACTCTATACAAATATGTACTTATTTGCATTCTACCTTCTACTTATGAATGGATGACTATTGTGCTCCCCACTCTCCCCCCAGGGGGGCTCAAATTCAGGTACTGGGAAGGCCTAGCTTCTTTGTCACTCACAGGCTGTTGTGCTCATATGGACCCATTCACCATTTGGGCCTGCTAGGCCCCGAGTTAAGATCCCAGCCGTGCCAAAAGATTCATCTTGATGTAAGACACCAATGGTTGCATATGTTTTCCTTTCCTGTGCAAGTCTTGGGTCTCAGCTAGGATGAAGAATGCATGGGCCACCCTGTGGTCATGGGAATAAGTTGTTATCCATATCAGCCCAGTTATACGTGTCATTATATACATGAGAAAATACACAATAATCCATGAATAGAATACAAAATAAACACAATATGTACACTCAATGCACGATGCAGTCCCCACACGGATGTGAATATACATCCCATGTTTAAATGATGCATTGAGCACTATTTTGGCCTCCATGTGGCTCGATCTCAGTTCCTGGGAAGAGCCCATCTTCTTAGTGGCTCAAAGTCTGGTGTGATCACGTGGACCAATTGGGCAGTTGGGCCTCCTAGGACCTGAGTTCAAAGCCCAGCAATGCCAAAAATTCACCCTGATGTGAGAAGCCAGTCATTGCACCTGTTTTCCTGTGCTGTGCAAATTCTGAGTCTCAGCCAGCATGGAGAATATATAGGCAAGTGATGTCAGCTTATATTTCCATAATTCATTCATCTGCAATAACAATTTGCAAGACTGGAGATGTGAAGCACTTAGACATGATTTTATTCTCGTTCATTTGGAAGATTAATCTTTAGTCAAAAGGAACGTTTAAAAATGGCTTAGAATTTATTCCTACCAGTTTTTATAAATGGCTTTGTACAATGGTATGTGATTATTTTATTTTACATAGGATGATTTTTTCTACTACCTATAAGTTTTGGAAAAAGAAGAAAACTAAAATTTACTATTTAAAGGAATATGATAGAAATAGAAGACAGATTTTATGTTTGCCAAATCTCTCATCAGTACCCATATTCAAGACTTAAAGTCATATTTCTTACTATGTTAGACAGATAGGGAAAATATATGATAAGGCAACACATGATAAGGCAACTATATTAGTGACTTTAAAATGTACCTTCTTATGTGATGAAATTTACTTTATTAGCTAATATTTGGGTTTGAATTATGGGAGGCTGATCTATTTAACACATTTCTGGAAGGCACCTACTGAACAACACAAATGGTGGGGGGTAGAATTTCTGCACTTTAATGAATGGTTGAACTTGTTTGGTATTAGTGCTGGGTACGTAAATCAACTCTATTGTAACTAGCTCCCTACACTTGAAAACCTTGTAATGTCACTATCATCTACTTGTCAAGTGTTATTTTGGTGAATATGATTTTTAAAAGTTTATTTGAAAAGGAATATACTTTCAGGAGATTAAATGTACGTTACATTGGTTTGAGAATGACATTTTTATACTACAGAACCAAGTTTTACTGAAGTACCAGTGTTTTGAAGCACTAAGGGTCTTCTCAATTAATGTTTTTCTAAATTATATTTGACCTCTAAATCAAGTTTTCCTAGTCTTGGTAGACCAATTACGATCTATCATTCCAGAAACTATTTTTTTGGCTGCACTGAAATTTTTCATTCATCATTAGGAGAAAGGTATTAAAAATAACCTTGTTCATTTGTGATTTTGTTCACTCATATGGACTGGTCATCTGTCAATTGAATGTTTGAATTACAGAACTTTCTCTCAGATTTTGTGATCTCATCTTTCATTTTAACTTGCCTTGCATTTCACAATTGATTACTGCTAATTCTTGTAAGCAATTGGGGCCCTGAAATATTATAGGAAATGAAAAATTGAGATGAGTCTTTAATTATTTTCTGTTGGCATGTTGCCTGGGCCTATGTGAGAAGTCATGCCCTTGTTATCTGATGATGCAGATAACTGGGATCTGTTATCCTAGGACCCGTGGGTCCTGCAGAAGAATAATAGCTTTTAGACATCATATCAGCAAAATTTGGGTATAATCAGTAAGAATGCTTCAGAAATATGGAGAAAAACACTTTGGGACCAGCAAGTTAAAACAATACACAGAGCATCAGACTAAAATCCCTTATAGATTAGCAGAAAACAATACTGTTATTTTACCATGTGTATTCAGAAGACCACGACGACTTAGAAGGTATCACAAGCTTATACTGAAGATATTGCATTGATACTTTTTATATTCTAATATATATTCTAAACCCAATTATTTATATTCCAATCTATTTATGGGAATAAATGTAAATATATTTGTCAAATTATCAATTCTAGTAAGATTCACTGTATGAAATTTAAAATCAGCACATATAAATATAAAATATATAAGTACATATAATATAAAAATTGTTTTGCATTGTTGTATTGTGTTTAGGGAATCAAAGGCAACTCTGTTTTAAAGTATTATTCCATTATCTCTACCTCAGTTTTTGGTAGAGTTAGACTTAAAGCTTTACCATTTGTAGACAGGCAGCCTAGAGGCAAGAGGAAACACTGTGATTAAAACATTACAAATTTAAGGTCTAATATCGAGGAGAAACATATGGACTTCTCCAGGAGCTATTGCAATATTTGGTGATAGAATGTCAGTAGTGTAAGTTCCTGCTTGGTTGGATGATAGGTCAGGACAGTAGGTAATCATGCCTATGAACAATTTTTTCACTTTCTTGGCTTTAGCTACTTTTGAAATGATACGTATAATAAACAATTATGTTTTGATAAAATACCTTCCATTCTGAACAATTCTGTCTGAACTGTTTATCTCTCTATGATCCCTTGTAACTAAGATTATTTTTGTTCCAGTAAGACAATCCATGCTGTCAAGGTAAGATATTCTGGTTGGTCTGTTCCTACATGGAAGAAAGGTAAAGGTTCAGTGTCAATGTCTAGTGCGTTGGGGTCCCTGGGTAAGGGTCACAAAATCACCAGGACACAGGGGATGCAGAGTGCAAAGAGCAATTGCCACTGCATGCTGTGCTTTATTGTTAGTGGGTATTTAAAGACTAGCAAGCATAATATTTTCCAAGATTTGGTCAGAAAACATTCACACAAAAGATTTCCACAGATACATTTTTACTTAACCTATGAGAGAATGTCTAGGTATATTATTATCTAAACTATTTTAGAGCAAGCTCAAACCACTTCTCCAATCTCAGGAAAATGCTTGACCAGCTGTTCATCTATGCTTAAGCAAGCAGAAGAGCCACTTCCTCAGCTCCCAGGAGTCTGTGACATGTTTTGAGAAAGGGAGAGGGAACATTTTCCCTCTGTAGCCTGGCGTTCCAAGAGCTTTCCTAATCCCAAACACAGTCCTCAGATAATCCCGAGGCTGGAGCCTGCATCATTCTGCCCCCTCAACATAGACCCTGAGTCTTCACAGTTCAGGTAGACATTTGTCCCAGCAAGAGCTCATTTGGGAAATTTTAAGCTGCAGAAAGTTAGAAGTAGCTCTTAAGCAAGGCTTACTTTGAATCCATTAGCTCCACAAAGCTAACTCAGTTGATAAATAAGTACTTGAAAAGCCACCACCTTTGGACTTAGCTGTAAAGGCTTCAAAGTATGATCAAATTTAAAATGAAAATGACAAAATAGTCATTGACAAAAAAATTGTAAATGTGAGCAATCGACCGAACTATATAAGTTTTTTTCCACTGTACTTAGAGAAATAAGATCAATAGCATTTTTAGGAAGAATAAGGGTTCCTTGTTACAAATAGGCAACCATGGATAAATGCCTGTATAAAGATTGTATCATTACTTACTTAAATTTAGAGGATACTACATGCTTCAGCAGCAGGTCTACCCAAATTACAACAATACAGAGATTAACATGGCACTTGCACAAGGATGATATGAAAATTTGTGAAGTATTCCATATTTTTCATTCTTCTGATGCAAGATATGAAAAACAGTTATTAAAAAGTTGATTACAAAAATACAAGTGTAACAATACATGTAATTCATAGAATTAAAGGTTAGTTTGACATCAGTGTATTAAATTTTCACCTTAGAAAGGCCTTTACATAGTATAACCTTTACAAAACTTGAAATTAGATAATATTGCCATTTTATCCCAAAGAAATAAAATAATATAAGAAACTACGAAAAAAAGGAGTCTTAAAATTCTTCTATGTGGAATGCAATCTGAAAGGTCACATTTATCAATGAATCCATACATTATATAACAATGTAGAATTCAAAGTATTATATCTAGGAGAGAATGAAATAGATTATGGATATTACACAAACATAGATATTCTTTTTTCAGAAAAGCACCCGGAACATCTTTAGTTTCTATACTATTCATTTCAACAGATAAGTTAAAATTATTTCTGATTTAAAGAATCACAAACTCTGCAGAAATCATTATAGATGTATACAAACATCTCTTGAATACATTTTGATATCAAAGTCATGCAATTCACTTGGAAGTATACCATGGAATACATAAATATTTATTGTAAGATATTGCTGCTGCTTTGCATTGTGAAAAAAATTTGTAGGGACACCAAAGATGGACTGGCATTTTTGAAATTTAAGAAATCAAACCATTACGACTTAGGAGAACAATTTGTACAGCCTTCGACAACTTCAAAGAGGTAGTGATACATACTTATCCTTTTGGAAATATCAAATGCAGTTTCTTCAAAATTGTTCTTCAGACCTGGTTTGATATAATGGTTCAACACAAGGAGATACAGAGTATCTTTGCTATTTCTATTCCCAGCAGCAAGATGCAAGGAGGTCAAGAGGCCTTTAGTTTGGGGATTGGTATCTGCATCATGATGAAGTAATAAAGAAGCCATTCTGATATTATTCCACATATAAGTACTGTGCAGGCGTGTCCAGGCATTCAGAGTTATTGCATGAATATCTGCCTTGAGCTACCAACTAATGGACAATGTCTAAGTGTCCACTCTAGGCTTCCCAATGAAGAGGGTATACTCATCCTCATCCCTAGAATTCATCTGGGTGGCCATTTTGGAAAGCAGTGTTCACACCACAGTAAGTCGATACATTTCAACATCCCAAAGAAGAAATTTTCTTGGATCCTACTCCATTTTTTTCTTGCAATTGATACCATTCCTCATTTTTCATCTTGTTCCTTGTCTTCGTCAGAATTGCCTAACCAGAGATTTTGAGTACCAGTGGGAATGAGGTGTCCATGTATTTCCCCAATAGTTCACATTGGTTGAACTGGTCAGAAAAAACTGGTGAATGTTCTGCATATGTTTTTTCACCATGATATATTTTGTCTTTTTCCATTTTTACTATTCTAAATTATTCTAACTGGAGAGTAGTGAATTATAGGGAGCAGAGGAAAGATTTTCCTCAGTATTCAAAGGTACAGACTGAAAATCAGGACCAGTGGTGTCTTCATGTGCAGCTTATTCTAGGAAAGAGAAAATAGGAAACAATGCCTTCTATGTAAATGATTTGGGAAATACCATGTTATAGTGTACGAGAACTCACTATTCAACATATGGGATTTATGAGCTTTCTAATAGCTTTCTAATGTTGGTATCCAACATTAGAAAAAATGTATAATGCAGTAATAAAATAGAAGTCCTTTGTATGACTACCTAAATTCTTGGTGTTTTTTTTTTAAAGACACTTGTTTTCATCTAAAAATAGGCCTATCTATTGTCTTCAGGTGATTTTGATGATTGAAGATGCTTAATGAGAAGTCAAAATGTATTAGTAGTCCTTTGCTATCAATTAAATTTCACTTTTTCTAAATTTCACTTTTTCTTCTTGGAGAATATAATGATCAAAGCAATAGTTCAGAATCAGCAAGCAATAATTCAGAATCATGCGTCAAGTACAAGTGAATCACCAGTAAGTAATCCTCGATTCCATTTTCCACAAAGTTTTGTTACAGATACAATCTGCCTGCCTTCTCTAGCTGCTTTCCTAGCCTGGATCTATTCTTTCATTTTACAGGAAAAGTGTGAATCAACTGATTTCAGTCAGATCTGTTAGTAGAATTATCAAGTATTGAGATTCTTTTTTTTTTTAAATTAGTTGTGGGGCCTGAACTCTATGCCTGGGCACTGTCCTTGAGCTCTTCAAATCAAGGCAAGCGCTCTACCACTTGAGCCACAGCACCACTTCTATATTTTTCTATTCATGTGGTGCTGTTTTGGGAAATGGCAGAGCAGAAAGTGAAATGATGCAACCAAAAATAGAAAAGCAAAATAAATTAGGATAATTATGGAGCAATCATATTGTCTATGAGAACCATAAAACAGAGAGAGGAAAAGAGATACAGATGTGCAATGACCTAGCTAGCCAGAAAATCCATGCTTCTACTCAATTTACAGAGCAAACAAGTTTTTTTTATTTTTTTAAAAAAGATGGAAATAGAATTTATGTATTTACTTGAAATTAGTAAATACATTGTTAGTCGCCTACATAAAGAGACATAGCTTTGACCAAATTACAGATAAGAATCTTAATCCTTGGCCTGGGAAGGTGGCTCAGTGTAGAGTGCTTGACTTGCAGCTTACTACAGTGCAGACACTACTTTCCAAAAAGGCCACTCATATGAATACTATGTATGAGGATAAGTATAATCCTCTTCATCGGGAAGCCTAGAGTGGACACATAGACATTGTCCATCAGTTGGTATCTCAAGGCAGATATTTATCCAATAACTGTGAATGGCTGGACACACCTGCACAGTGCTTATATGTGGAACATATTGCAACAGCACACACACACACACACACACACACACACACACACACACACACACACACACACAAACAAATCATCAGATTTCTTCTTAAGTATTTTTTGTGTATGGTCTTAAGAAGAAATTTACATTACTAACTTGAATTTCTGACAGAACAATATAATCACTGTACATCTTCCTTCTATACTCTCAATATTAAATTGCTATCTAAGTATGTGCAATAGATAAGTATAGGAAAAAGTAGGAGCCACACTGGTGGCTCATGTCTTTATTCCTAGCTAATCAGAAAGACAAAATCTGATGATTGTGGTTTGAAACCAGACAAAGAAAAATAGCCCATTAGATTCTGGTTTGAAAGTAACCAGCAAAAGCTAGAAATGGAGCTTTCTTATAAGCAGTAAGATGCTAGCCTTGAGAAAACTAAATCAGAATAAATAACAAATTCTGAGACCGAGCCAGGCCCTGAGTTCAAGCTCTAGTATTAGCACCAAACTAATGAATGAATGAATGAACTAAAAATAAATTAAATGGTCACATGTGCAGAGACAGGGAAAATGTAACCACCGTGGTGAGTGGATTATGAATTATTTTGTAATAAGGCAAATTATCATTTTTCCTAACCACTAATATTTTTTGGACATACTTTGTTTTTTTATTGTGAAAATACTGTACAGAGGAGTTACAATTACATGGGCAAGATAGTGAGTACATTTCTTATCAAGCATTGTAGCCTCCTCCGTTGTTTCCCCTTCCTGTCCCTTTCCATCCTCCCCACCCAATCCTCCCCACCTTCCCTTCTCCCCTCTCCTCCCCACCCCCTGCACGAAAGTTGTAAAGTTCATTTTCAACATAACCACTCGTACATTTCACTGTTGCCATGGGTCTACCTGTATGGACATAATTTGTATCGGTAAATCATGAGTGTCTTCCAGTAGTTCGAATGCTATTAGAACTTAAGTCTCCTTAGAATTAACATATACATTTATGACACTTAGTGAGGACAAATAGGCCTGTATTATATTCAGATTTTCTGAGCTTTCTTCTTGTGCATTTTGTTTTGCTTTCTCATAGGATATCTAGTGAAATATCATAATAATTTGGTTCTCATATCCCTTAGGTTCTTTTCTTTTATTTTTTATTTTTTTGTGAACATACTGCACAGAGGGATTACAATTACATGGGCAAGATAATGAGTACATTTCTTATCAAGCATTGCATATTCCTCCTTTCTTTGCCCTTCACATCCCTTCCCAGATTCCCCCCGACCCCCCCAATCCTCTGCCCCCGTCCTCCCTCCCCCCCCCCCGGCACCAAAGTTGTAAAGTTCGTTTTCGACATGACAACATGTATTTCTCATTGTTGCAACGGGTCCAACTGTATCCTTAAACGACTTGTTTTTCCACCTCTCCTCTACAAATTGTACCAACATCAAATATAGTGAAAGCAGGTGTTATACTGTGGGGGAGGGAGATACAAAGCAACAAAGAAATAATCTTATAAATGCGTTAGAAAAAAATGCATGAAAGAAAAAAAACATTAAAATACATATCTAAGGGTTCATTTTTCTAATATCACATTATCTGACCTTTTCTTCTTGACACATACATATACTAGATATTGGAAATAAGGGAAACCATGGGACCTATGTTTCTTTGGGCTTGGCTTACTTAACTTAATATAAATTTTTCCAAGTCTTTCCATTTCCTAAAAAATGGGGCAATGTCATTCTTTCTGATGGAGGCATAGAATTCCATTGTGGATATATACAACTTTTTCTTGATCCATTCATCTACTGAGGGGCATCTGGGTTGGTTCCATATCTTAGCTATGGTAAATAATGCTGCAATAAACATAGTTGTGCTGGTAGCTTTAGTGTGGTCTTGTTTGTAAACATTTGGGTAAATACCCAAAAGTGGTATTTTGCTGGGTCATAGGGGAGGTCAATATGAACTCTTTTGAAATACCTCCATACTGCTTTCCAAAGTGGTTGAACAAGTTTACACTCACACCAACAATTCAGTAAGGTTCCCTTCTGTCCATATCCCCTCCAGCATCTGTTGTTAGAGTTCTTGATTTTTGCCATTCTAACTGGGGTGAGGTGGTATCTCAATTTTGTTTTGATTTGCAATTCTTTTATGGCTAGGGAGATTGAGCATTTCTTCATGTTTCTATTGGCCATCCTTCTTTCTTCTTCAGAGAAGTTTCTCTTTATGTCTTTAGCCCACTTATTTATTGGGCAGATGTTTCTTTGAGGATTTGTTGGTGGCGGATTTAATTCTTTAAGTTCCAAGTATATTTTAGATATGAGACCCTTGTCCATTGTATGGCTATTGAAGATCTTATCCCAATCTGTGGCCTTTCTATTGATCTTGCTACCTATGTCCTTTGCCATGCAGAAGCTCTGAAACTTCATGCAATCCCATTTGTCCAACCTTTCTGTGATTTCTTGTGTTTCCGGGTCTCTATAAAGAAAATTTCGGCCTGAGCAAGGAGACCTAAGGTTTCTCCTATTCCATCCTGTAATGTTTTCAGAGTGTCTGGTTTGACTCCGAGGTCTTTGATCCATTTGGAATTGATTCTTCTGCTGGGTGATATAAAAGGATCTAGCTTTAGTTTTCTACAAGTAGTTAACCAATTTTGACAGCACAATTTACTGAAGAGGTTGTGTTTCTTCCATTCTATTTTTTTACCTCCCTTATCAAATATTAGATGGCTATAAGTCTGTAGGTTCATTTCTGGGTTTTCAATTCTATTCCATTGGTACTGAGGTCTGTTCTTATGCCAGTACCAAGCTGTTTTGATTACTATGGCTTAATAGTAGAGTTTGAAATTTGGTATTGATATTCCTCCAGTAGTGTTCTTTCCATTGAGGATCGTTTTTGCTATTCGGGGTCTTTTATTGTTCCATATGAATTTTTAGAATGCCTCTTCTATTTTCTTGAAGAACCAGGTTGGAATTTTGATAGGTATCTCATTGAATTTGTAGATAGCCTTGGGAAGTATTGCCATTTTCACGATGTTAATCTTTCCAATCCAGGTTCATGAAATGTTTTGCCATTTTCTAAGTTCTGTTTTGATTTCCTTTTCCAAGATTTTAAAGTTTTCATCGTAAATGTCCTTCACTCCTTTGGTTAAGTTAATTCCTAGGTATTTTATTTTTTGAGGGGATATTACAAATGGAGTTACTTTCATAATTTCAGCCAGACTTTTCTCATTGTTGGCATACAGAAAAGCCATTGATTTTGGGGGCTTAATTTTATACCAGTCTACTTTGCCAAAGTTTTGAATCAGCTTGAGTAATTTGGGAGTGGAGTCTATGGGATTCTTTAAATACAAGATCATGTCATCTGCAAAGAAGGAGAGTTTTATTTCTTCTTTCCCTATTTGGATCCCCTTTATGTTTGCATCTTGTCTTATTGCTGTAGCTAGGCATTCTAATACTAGCTTGAACAGACGTGGAGAGTGTGGACATCCTTGTCTTTTTCCTGAGTTAAGAGGAAATGGCTTTAGTTTTTCACCATTGAGTATAATGCTGGCTGTAGGTTTGTCATATCCAGCCTTTATTGTATTGAGGAATGTTCCATGGATTCCTAATTGTTCCAAAACCTTCATCATAAAAGGGTGTTTAATCTTCTCGAATGCTTTTTCTGCATCTATTGAGATAACCATGGGGTTCTTATCCTTGCTCCTGTTGATGTGATGAATTATATTAATTGATACGCATATATTGAACCAGCTTTGCATTCCTGAAATGAATCCTGTATGATATTGGTTTATGATTTTTTGGATGAATTGTTGAAGTCGATTGGCCAAAATTTTGTTGAGAAGTTTTGCATCAATGTTCATCAAAGAAATGGGTCTACAGTTTTCTTTCTTTGATGAGTTGCTGCCTGGTTTTGGGATGAGGATTATGATGTCTGCATAGAATGTGTTCGGTAGTGAACTTTTTCTTTCAATTTCATTGAAGAGTTAGAGGCGTATTGGTGTGAGCTCTGCTTTGAAGGCCTTGTAGAATTCCGCTGTAAATCCATCTGGTCCTGGACTTTTCTTAGCTGGGAAGTCTCATATTGCTGTTTCTATTTCAATGCTTGATATGGATCTGTTAAGATGGTTTAACTAATCTTGGTTTAGTTTTGGAATGTCAACATTTGCTAGGGAAAGGTCCCTTTCTGTCAAGTTCTCAAACTTATTAGCATAAAGTTTTGAGAAATATTCCCTTATAATATTCTGAATCTTGGTTGTTTCTGTGGTGATGTTTCCATTCTCATTTCTGAGTTTATTTATTTGGGTGTATTCTCTTCTTTTCCTGATAAGATTTGCTAAGGGTCTGTCAATTTTGTTAATTTTTTCGAAGAACCAACTCTGTTTTGTTGATTCTTTCTATAGTTTTTTTGGATTCTAATTCATTTAATTCTGATTTAATTTTAATTATTTCTTTCTGTCTACTGGATTGGGGTTTATCTTGCTGCTCTTTTCAAGGAGGTTTAGATATGTCATTAAATTGTTGGTTTCAGATCTCCCCAATTTGTTGATGTAGCAGTTCAGAGCTATAAACTTGCCTCTGAGTACTGCCTTTGCTGTGTCCCAAAGGAGCTGGTAATTTGTGTGTTCATTTTTGTTGAATAGCATGAACATTTGAATTTCCTTTTTAATCTCTTCCATGACCCACTCGTGATTCAACAGTGTGTAGTTCAGCCTCCATGTGTTACCGTCCTTTCTTTGGTGGCTTTTGGTGTTGAGTTCTAGTTTTATTTCCTTGTGGTCAGAGAGAATGTAAGGTATAACTTCTGTTTCTGAATTTAGACAAGTTTGCTTTGTAGCCTAAAATGTGGTCTATTTTAGAAAATGTACCTTGTGCTGCTGAGAAAAATGTGTATTCTAATGCTGCTGGGTGAAATATTCAGTAGATGTCTGTTAAATCTTGTTGATCTCTGCAGCTGTTTAGATCTGTGGTTTCTCTGTTTAGTTTTTGCCGAGTTGATCTATCTAGTGGGGAGAGTGGTGTTTTATAATCCCCAACTATTAATGTATTTGCATCTATGTGGGATTTGAGGGAAAGAAGTGTTTCTTGGATAAATTTGGGTGCTACATTTTTTGTCGAATAGATATTTAGAATTGTAATATCCTCCTGCAGGAGAGAACCCTTAATTAGTATGTAGCGACCTTCTTTATCGCTTGTCACAAATTTTAATATGAAGTCTATTTTATCTGATATTAGGATTGCAACTCCTGCCTTTTTATGGGGGCCATTTGCTTGGTAGATTTTGTTCCAGCCTTTAGCATTGAAAATGTGTTTGTTTTTATGGGCAAGATGTGACTCCTGAAGGCAGCAGATAGAAGGAACTTTTTTTTTAATACAACTAGACAGTCTATGTCTCTTAATTGGAGAGTTAAGTCCGTTAATGTTGATAAAAAGGACTGAGTGGTATTTGGCACTTCCTGCCATGTATCCACCTTCTCGGGGGCTGTGAAAACTAGGTTCTTTCTATGGTTCTTGGATTCTCAGTTTGGGTGCAGTTTCTTGGCCTTTGTTGCGTTCTTCTTGGTTTTCTATGTGTAGGACATCTTTAAGAATCTTTTGCAGGGCTAGTTTGGTGGAGATGTATTGTTTCAATTTTTCTTTGCTATGGAAGGTTTTTATTTGGCCTTCAGTTATGAAGGAGAGTTTAGCTGGGTACAGTATTCTTGGTTGATAGTTGTTTGTTTTTAGGGCATGGGATACATCATTCCAGGCTCTTCTTGCTTTGATTGTCTCTGCTGAAAAATCTGATGTGATTCTAAATGGTTTTCCTTCATAGGTGATTAATCTTTTCTCCTTCACAGCTTTAAGGATCTTTTCTTGGTCTGAGTTGATCCTGTGTGGATTGTAATGTGACGGTGGGATGTCCTATTCTTTTCTGGTCTATTTGGAATTCTAAAAGCTTCTTGTATCTGAATAGGCCTGTCTTTTTGCATGTTTGGGAAGTTCTCTGTTAGGATCCTGTTAAACAAATTTCCTATACCAATAACTTCCTTTTCTATGTGTTCCTCTACACCCATTATCCTTAGCCTTATCACTAATATTTTATTTGAACTTTATTGTACAATAAACCCTGAATTTGCCTTGCATGTAAATGTGTGTGTACATGTGCACAAATGTGTGTGTGTGTGTGTGTGTGTGTGTGTGTGTGTGTGTAAGTGTGTGCGGTTGCCATGTTGCTTGCCAATGAGGACAGAGAGAGGCTGAAAAGTACTATTTTGCAATGTTGTTATTTATCAGTGTTCCATACTGTCATTTCAGTGGAACCACCCTTCTGTACATTATATTCATCAAATAATAACATCATCATAATTAAAGCATTTACAACATTAAGTTAGATAAAAGAGATCACTTTCAGCTCTTTGTATATGTTAGGCAAGAAGATACACATATATTTAAGTAGTAAGTTATTGCTGTAAGATGACTGTCAGTACAAAATATGTATTTGACCTCTTAAATTGGCTATACTTTTAAGATATACTCATGGAGTGAGTTTGACTGACTTGACCAAACAGGTATTACACTCTGGTTATTCCTGTGAAACTCAAGGTGGATTAACTCTTTCCGGATTTCTGTTGAAAATAACATTCTTTATAAGATAGTATCTATTCACACTAAGAATAAATCCCATATTTTTTAGGTTTGAATATCCGATCATATTGACTGAAAAACAGTATTGTGTATATGTTTGTTAGCTATACATTGCAAAAACAAATAAACAAAAAAAGCATGTGTCACCTCCAGATTGTGGATGCATTTTAAGTTGTATTTTACATACAAAGGTTTCTTCATTAATAGTACTTTTGTGGAAGTAACTATCACAACTTTAACAAATAAGGCTTTTTGAATATCTTTTCCAATATAAATAACATGCAAAAGCGAGTCTTGCAATTTCTGAAAACCCTTTGAATACTTTAGTGTTATTTCAGTTCATTGACTATACAGCTAAAGACATTTCTAAAATAAACATTGTTAAAATCTGAAAATGTAAGTGGGTATATAGGCTTTTTATGCATCATTTTATCAAAAGACAGTTTTTATGAAACTAAAGTATATAGAATAAAATAATGGAAGTGAATTGTGTGAGCTAATTTTTAGTATAACTTTGTTTTCTATTAGCACAGTCCTTTAAATGTACATGATGAAGTTAAATTATGCACTTTGTGACACTATGCTTCAGTTAGTTTTAGAATCTTTGTAGTTTTAAGAGTGAATTTGTAGTATAAATAAATGTCTTTGGAAATGATTAGGATTAATCTTGTGTTTTGTTTCCTACTCCCAAGAAAAAGAGTTATTTTCAAGTGTTAACAGTTTACAATTGAATCTTCAGTATCATAAATTTTGAACAAATATAGTAGTATTGATGTCTTTTTGGGCGGGGGGAGGGAGTCTGGTAGTGGGGCCTGAACTCTGGGCCTGGGCGCTGTCCTTCAGCTTTTCAGCTCAAGGATAGCGCTCTTCAACTTGAGCCACAGTGCCACTTGCAGCTTTTTTTCTTTTCTTTTTTTAATGTGGTGCTGAGGAATCAAATCCAGGGCTTCACGCATGCAAGGCAAGCGCTCTACCATTGAGCCACCTTCCCAGCCCTTTATGTCTTTTTAAACCAATTGTACTCACAAGTTGGAGAGGCTTTAATTCATTAATGATATGTGAGACTGCATTTTTGGGTACAAGAAAGGTAAAATATTTATCTAGGGTCAAAGGTGATTTTTATATGTCTTACTTTAATAGCATTTTAAAGTAGTACCTTTCTCTCAAAATGTTGGTATAAAAAGCAATCAAAATATTTCTAATGGTAAACAACTTAGTTGAGCTACAATGTGGAAATGATTGTTCCATAAGACCTGCAGTCTGTTTCCATCAGGAATTGGGAGGTCATTCTTTCCGAAATACAGTGTTAAACAGAGATAGGGTCCCCAGGCAGTGCAGTGTTCAGTGAAGGGATAGAATATGATTTCTGCTATTTTGACCTAGAAATCAAGAATGTTCTACTTTAGCATTTCCTTTCACCAGGGAGGTATGCACTGATTATGAACTTTGAGTATTCATATTACAGTTCCCTATTTTCTAACAAAGATAAAGTGAAATATTATGAGTGTACATAATAATTCTGGGAAATTTTCCTAGAATTTGTAGACTAAGTGCTGGTATTTTAGTCATAAAATAGAATGAGGTTAATTGATACAGTGGGAGATGAACCTCAGGCTAACACTTAACATGTGTGCAATGTTGTACTAGTAATTCCAACTCTGAAGACTTCAATATCATCATCTGAGAATTAAAAATGTAAATAGTTCCACTTTATGGAATTATTGTGAGGATTAAATTATATACCATTGGTATAGTACTTGGAAAAACAATCAATGATCATTTGGCATATTCTACCTGTTATTTTATCATGTGGTTAATTCTAACATTTTTACTGTGATTTTTATTGTGTCTCTTTATGATGTGCAATGTGATGTATTGATATTCATTGCATTGATCATTTTTCTGTCACTAAAAGGAAAATACCTGCAAAGAAAATTTCTGAGGAGGAAACTATTATATTGACTCATGGTTTAAGAGAACACAGTTTAAGATCAGATGGCTCAATTGTTTTAAATTATATTTTTATTATCATAACTAGTTGCACAAGGGAATTTACATTCAATAAATAATGCTTTTAAGTATAATGGATCCTTATATAACTTTTCCCTGTCTTTCTAAACCTCACCACACTTTAATTTTTTCTAGTTTCATACTATCTGCATTGAATATCATGTCTTCACTTTCTTCCTCCATAACTCTTTTTATTCTTTCCCTTTGACTTCCTCTCACATCTTCAAAGTGATAGTTTCCTGGTATTTATTTTGTTGGATTAAAAGTTCAATTTTATAAAAAATTACATCTTTTAAATACTCCTCTACAAATAGCATGATTTGGTTAATATTGCTGTGTAAAATTGTATAAAGTTCTAGCTTCCAAATATGAGACAGAACATGGGTCCTTTGTGTGTCTAGCTTTGACATTGTTTATTTAACATATTTTTAGATCTATCCATTTATTTGCAAATAACGTAACAGTCTTCATAATGGATAAGTACATTCCACTTATGTATATATGACACACTTTTGCCAACCATCCCTTCGCCAAAGGGCATCTGGGCTGTTTCCATAACTTGGCTACAGTGAAGACTGCAGTAGTGAACATGGTTGTGAAAGTGATTTTACTGTCCTTTTGGAAGAATTCATCACTATCTTTCTGGGAGCAATCCTCTAGCCAGTTTTCCAGAATAAGCACATCCCTCCCTTCATCTCCATCACAACGTATTGCAAGTCCTCAAAAACACACTACCCCATACAGTTTTCAATAAGCTAAAACCACACTGTGCCCATATTCTTTCAATAATTTTTTTTAATTTTTTTAATTTTTTTTAAATTATTTATTTATTTATTTATTTTCCGGTCATGGGGCCTGAACTCTGGGCCTGGGTGCTGTCCCTCAGCTCTTCAGCTCAAGGCTAGCGCTCTACCACTTGAGCCACAGCACCACTTCTGGCTTTTTTCTTTTTTTGCTTATGTGGTGCTGAGGAATTGAACCCAGGGCCTCGAGCATGCAAGGCAAGTGCTCTACCACTGAGCCACCTTCCCAGCCCTCAATAAATTTTTAATAATTACATATAATTTAGTGAGAACCTTCTATGTACTTTCCTAATGTGGGAATGAGGGACATAACAACAGAGTAAAACTAAGAAATATGTAATTTATTTAGTTATCATATTTAAAATGTTTTTCAGTTCTAATAGCCTCACTTACTATTATTTTAATCTTTATTTGATTACTTCATCTAGCCCCTAAATTATAACAGGTGAGTTAAAAACAAAGGCAAAAAGTGTGGTTTGATTTTGACACTCATGTGTGAGGATGCACAATATGGGCAAAGAGATGGATTGGAATTAATAGCAATTATCCATTTTGTTAATGTAGAGATGGTTTTCCCAAACTGATTCTCACAATTCATATTCCATTCAACAAAAAGAAACGTGTAACAATTACCTTTGTTTTGCTCCTTATTAACTTTTGTTTCCATTATACTTTTAATGAAGGATGATTTCATAAATCTACTTTAGATGCAAAAATATTTTAATGTAGCCAGGTGCTGGTGGCTCACGCCTGTAATCCTAGCTACTCAGGAGGCTGAGATCTGAGGATCGCGGTTCAAAGCAAGCCCGGGCAGGAGAGACCGTGAGACTCCTATCTCCAATAAACCACCAGAAAACCGGAAGTGGCGCTGTAGCTCAAGTGGTAGAGTGCTCGCCTTGAGCTGAAGAGCTGAGGGACAGCGCTCAGGCCCAGAGTTCAAGCCCCATGACCGACAAAAAAAATATTTTAATGTATTTCTAACTGTATGCATTGATCTATACATACACACATATATTACACAGGTTACAATCATAATTTATAACTTCTGTAACTATACAATTAACTAAATTATTAAAAACATCGACGGCTCATGCCTGGAATCAGGATTACTCAGGAGGCTGAGATCTGACGATCTTGGTTTGAAGCCATCCTGGGCATTCTTATCTCCAAACAACCAACAGAAAATCAGAATTGGAACTGTGGCTCCAAGTATTAGAGTGGTAGCCTTGAGAGAAAAAGCTCATGGACAACACCCACGCTCTTAGTTCAAGAACTACAATCTACCCCCAAAAATCTATTTAATTTACACCTGTGTAAGTAGAGTATTTCCATCACCCAAATGCACATCCATGCTCATTTGCAAGGTAACTCTGTTTTGTCTGAAGTACGACTAAACATTATCACTAAAGGAGCATTGGAACGTGGGTTCATTCTATCTCTCTAATGGATTTTTCTCCACTCAAATACTCAAGTGTTACAATTGTTCTAATTATTTAAAATCATAGCTTTTTTCTTTCATACTCCTAATATTAGAGTTTGAATTGAGTGTTTTGTCCCCTTAAATGTGTGTTCTTACCACTTTGTCATGCCCCGAGCCCCAAGTTATCCTGATTATTTTTCAGCTAGAAACTGGCTTCCTACTTGTGTATGAACTTGGCCTCAGTCCACTTGATGTTATTCTTCCTGGAATTTAGAACACCAGGTGCATGGCATTGTGTACAGAACTTTCTGTTCAGTCTGGGCTTTTGCCACTATCGGCACAACATTGCACTCCCATGTAGTCACGAATTTCATAAGCTTGTCATAGCTGATTTTTTTAAATCTTTCATTTCCTGCAGGTTCTTGAGTACTGAATTAATTTGTGTTTTCTTAGGTTGTTTGTTTCATTTGAATCTATGTGTTGAGTTGTTCCTCACTTTTCCTTTTGTTTCTTTCCCTCAAGTTCTTACCTAAAGTGCTGAGAAACCAATTCTTCTTTCTCAAGATAGGGTGAACATTATTTATTCCAAAGCAATTTCAGTATCTATGAATGGTATACACATGCTAAGCACTGAGAAGGGTGTTTTTATTTTCACAGCAGTCTTTGGCATACACAGACTGATCATGAAATATATGAAGAAAATAAAACTACAGATGAATGCCAGCAGGAGAATAAGCTATTATTAATTGTTTGACAGAGGTTTCTCTTCTAGTGAAAGAAATATATTACTTGATGCAGGATTTCACAAAATCATATTGCTAGGAGGAACCTAAACAATCATCTAATACTATAAACTTGAGAGTGATGAATTGACTTCCTGAATAATTTACTTTTGGGTCAAATAAAAGCAGACTTCCAAAAAGAGAGTAGATTTTAGAGAAACATGATGCATTTTATGTAAATAGGTCCTTAGCTGATTTTGTTAATTTGTGAACTAATACAGAGAAATAAAGTACAGCAAGATAAAAAAATAAAAACTTCACATTGAAATACTCATTTGTGTTTGTGTATGTGTGCATGCATGTGTGAGTACACACACGCACATGTGCATGTGCTCATGCATGCATTCATCATTCTTGAGGCTTGATAGTGCCATGGAAACTATTCCTCAGCTTCTGTGCCCAAGGATAGTGGTCTACCACTTCAGCCTCTGCTACAATTCTGGTTTTTTTTTTTTTTGAGATGCTACAATTCTGTTTTTTTTTTTTGAGATAATCGCTTGTATTTTCATGATTGAACAGTGGTCTTCAGATCTCAGACTCCCGAGTAGCTAGCTCTGCTTATTCAGCCTCTGAGTAGGTAGTTAAAATTCTGGCTGTCCTCTATGCTTCACTGCCCTTTTATACTTTTCCCGAGGTATTCACAAGCCTAAGTCATATGTATGTCTAGTTGCTTTAAAATATTCTTATTGCTTGGCAACAGGGGATCCCATGTGTACTCTTAACTATTTTGGAGGCTTGAGAACAGAACGCAAACCAAAAGTTTAGTGGACTTACTTCTCAATCTATAGCTGGGTGAATTGGATCATTTCTACCAACCTGCACTATCTAGACACTAAGATTGGAAGGACTGTGGATCCTGGTCAGTCAAGGTAGCAAGCTAGACAAGTTAGTGTGCAACTCTGATGCCACTGATGATGGGAAGGCTAAAAGGACAGATGAGATGCATGTTCTTGTGGAAAGGGAATCCCGGCCTGCAAGAACAATATACCCCAAGTTGAAATCTCCACATTTTCCCACAACCAAGATAAGTATATACATTAACATTCAAAAACTTAATACAATCTGTTCTTTGCTCTAATATCAGCTTTATCTGATTATCATATGATGTGACAGAATAATTTCATTAAACTTATGATAAGTTAAGAAGACCTAGAAAATTCTTTCTCACTTATTAAGTGCAGATGAATGGCAAATTGCCTCATTTCTTACATATTTGACTACCACTACAAAATCATCTTATGATTATTATTAATAGTAATATATTCTGATTTATTACTTTACTTTGTAACAGTTTTTAAAATTTTTGCTTTTCTGCTGAGGTTGAAGTATTTAAATAGTATCATCAAAGTATATTCCTTGGGTATTTAGGGAAGTTTTTTACAAAAATTTTAACCAATGGCTTCTAAGAATTCTTAATTGGTATATATATATATATATATATATATATATATATATATATATATATATATATATATATATATAGGCTTATTTTTAATTTCAATTAAATTTATTGTAATGGTAAGGTACACAGGGGTTAAAGTTACATAAATGAGGTAATGAATACATTTCTTATGGAAGGAACATTGTTATATCTTCCATCGATATTTTTGTACACTCAAAACAAGAACTACTGATGCTTTTGCTGTTGCTATTGATCAATCGGTACTTTTGCTAACTTTTTTTAATGCATTTTTTATTATAAAATTGATACACAGAGCTTTTCCACTTAATTAAGTCAACTAAAGTGTACACTTCATTTTCTTTTATTTTTTTTGGGGGGGGTTCGGTTGTGGAGCCTGAACTCTGTGCCTGGTCCCCGTCCCTCAGCTCTTCAGCTCAAGGCTAGTGCTCTACCACTTGAACCACAGCACCACTTCCAGCTTTTTCCTTTTTGCTTATATGGTGCTGAGGATCGAACCCAGGGCTTCATGCATGGAAGGCAATCACTCTACCACTGAGCTACCGTCCCAGCCCCTACTTCATTTTATTTTCTAATTTTCAAATTTTGAGCTTAAATGTTTCCTTTTGTTTCTTTAGGGTAATTCTTTTTTCGAGTTGTAGGATCAGTTAATATAATTTTGCATGATTTCTACACATGTATATTATTCAGTCACATATATTTTGCTTTTAAAATATGTAACATGTGGCTATTTGAAATTATTTTCTTAATTTTTATATGGTTAGTGAATTTAAATACATTTATTTTCTTATATTTATAAACATACTTGTCCAGGTAACAAATATTTACTGTATTTTCAAGAAGCACTTACTTTATTAAGAAAGCCTTCATTACCTGATCACTTTTTGGAAATATTTGTACTTGAATTTAAAAAAAAGTTTGAGCTCAGCATGGTGATTTGTTGAATCCATTTTCTAGCTATGGTGGGAATTGTAAATAGGGTTTGTAATTCAGGAGAGACTGGGAAACTATGAGACCTTATTATAAAACTATTCGGAGTGAACTGATTAGAGATGTAGTGATCGCTAGTGTTATATAGAGCACCTCGCTATCACATTCTAAACCTTGAGTTAAAACACCAGTAACATCAAGCTTTTGTCAAAATAAAAGGACACTTGTTTCAAAATGATTATTATTTAAAACTTATTTGCAAAGGTTCTCATGTCTTCTATTAATTTTCGATTTACTTAATCTATTAAAATCCAAGTATATTGTGACTATTTTATTTCTACTAAACTTTTAAATAGTATGAGCAATATTATGATTTCATACATTAACATACTTTTACTGTTTGTGATAATTTCCTCCGTTTAATATAATAAAATCAATATTCCAAATGTGTGTATGTGGTTATGTGGTGTGTGTGTGTGTGTGTGTGTGTGTATGTGTGTTTATGTGGTTTGTGTGTGTGTGTGTGTGTGTGCTTTGTGTGTACTTTGTAATGCTTGCGAGATCACACCATTGCTTCACATATGCAAGGCCAATGGTTTACCACTGAGATATTCTGTCTAGTTATAATCCAAATAGTGTTTTAAACCATGACTTTCAAACTTTCATTCCTAGTATGGCCTTTCAAAATTATATATGATAACATGTGATCCATATTCTATCCACGTTAGCAATTTTTATTGTTATTTAGAATATTTCCACTGCCTTTCCACTTCCAAACTCTTGTATTTGTTATTGATAAAGGTTTTACTTTGCTTCTTTTGTCTCTTCATTATTTTTCCCTTTAGAGTTTAACTATTCTTTCTCTTATTTCTTTGGAAATTAATTATCATATTCCTATTACAATTTCTTTACATTGTAACAGGTATATACAATGCTTTAATTTCTATTTTAATTTTTCCCATTTTCACTGACTTTTAGTACAAACTATTAGATGGATTAAAAAGAAACTTGTCTCAGGAAACCTTATTTTTCTCCTTCTCTTCTCTGAAGTCTTTCTGGTTTTGAAAACACAATAGCAATCACATATAGCTCCTATGTGGTCCATCATTCTTTCTCCTCTCACTTTCCTCTGTTGTACAGCTCAAGTTGTTATCACTCAGCTTTGTTATGTTACAGTGTTATCTAAATTGCAACTCATTCTTGAATTAATTTTAATTGTTTCGAGTATTCTCTGAAGACATTTTTCTATATATAATATCTGGGGTCTTGTGCTTTGACAAGGTACAAAATATGAGTCACTTTCAAACATCTAGATATCTCTGTAGAATATTGGTCCACCTGCTCAATAAACTCGTATGTAAATTCAAGGAATACAGGTCAGTTAGAACAATCTTGTAAAATGGTGTAGCTTCAGCCTTCATACTAGCTTTGAATCTTTTTACCATGTTTAGTAGTAAAGACAACATAGTTCTACTACAAGAGCAGACACATAGAAGAATGTAACAGATTTGTCAAAAATAAATTCTCAGTTTATGGTTAATTGATTTTGAAAACTAGCCTATGATTTATGAAATAAAAAATAGAATCTTAAATGGGTGTATTGGCACTATTTTCTCTCGAGATTTAAAGAATGATCTTAGACTACTACCTCAATCCCTTTTTTTGTTTCTTTTGTTTTGTTTTTTGTCACTCATGGAGCTTGAACTCTGGGATTAGGCGCTGTCCATGTGCTCTGCAGATCAATGTGAGCACCCTACCACTTGAGCCACCGCACCACTTCTGGCTTTCTAGTGGTTTATTAGAAATACGAGTCTCATGGACTTTCCTGCCCGGGCTGGCTTTAAACCGTGATCCTCAGATTTCAGACTCCTGATTAGCTAGGATTAAAGGGGTGACCTTTAGGCACCTGGTCTACCTCAATTCTTATACAAAAATTTAAAATAAAAAATGATTATCAAACTAAATGTGAGATGTAAAAACCTATAAGAGATAAACGTAAAAATTCATGACATTGTATCCCTAAGGTTTCTAAATGGAAAGCATTAGTTGCTAACGAAAAGCAAGAATATACTGGATTATATCAACTGATAGCCTTTCATAATTCAAAGGACACTATACTCATAATTCAAAGGACACTATAACCGAAGTGAAAACATATCCAACATATAGAGGTAACATATTTGTTAATGCTAAAATGTGAATGCTACAATGATTCTTAATCTTAAGTATTTTTATATCTTCTATTTCTATATAATTTTTCCTGAATAGGATATTTCTTTAAAGAACATGTGTAAATTAATAGTCAATAAGAGGAGCATATGAAATAAGTTCCTCTTTAGTATCTTAGAAAAAAGAAAAAGAAAAATCACTAGTATGACTCTAATATAAAAAGATGACACAAAATATAGTAATGCATTGTGGAGGAATTGATAAACTACTCATAGTGATCCATTTGTATAATACTGCAATCATTTTAGCAAGCAAGTTTTCAAGTCTCAAAGGTCAAAAAGATTTGTATAGGATCAATTCATTATACTTCTATGAATGTATTAAAGAGAAGTAAAAAAAAGTATTTGGACAGGGAATTGTAGTTCATTGACAGTGCACTTAAATAATATGTGTGAGACCCTGGAAAAAATACCCAAAATTTTGAAAATACACACTACAGAGCATGTTTGCTGGACAAATTCTAGTAACAGAATTTTTTATCTATTTTAATGTCTGTTCTAAAATTTTTAGCATTTCTATTTGAAGAAATGCAAGTTTGTGAAAATTAGGCTTTGAAAACCTATGAAGGTACAATTCACTTCCAAAGCACTAAAGTGTATACAATAAAAGGAGATAGCATATTGCAAGTGAATTACATGTCAGCAAATAAACTATTGTTAAAAATCCTTCACACAAAATGCAGAATATCTAAATAGAGGTTTTTGGTTTTAGCTAAAAGCGCTGTAAAATACAGCGTTTAAAACAAACATGTGATTTCTGTTTATTTTAAGGGATTTTTTGTCCGTTATTTTGAGTTCATACAGAGATAGCTCAATCAAGAGGGTATGTGATAACTGGAACACCTAGGAATTATGCATCATTTATAAGTAATTGATAACCTTTTCTGGACGAAACGTTTAGCAAATGACAGACGACACAAAACTATGCATCTGCATTTTATGAAAGCCATTGGAGCATTAAAGTAGGATAAAGTCAAGTAAATATTTTGCATTTATTCTATTGGTCTCTCTTTAACTTGAAAGTTATAGATTATGTTTTTTTTATATTCTATTGGGACAATGATCTGCTGTCACTTATTTTTTCTCTTCCCCTTCTTTTGCCTTTCCACTTACATAATTATTATTTAAAGAGACATACTTGACCTTGCATTTCTAAATTCTTCAAAATTATCTGAACTATTTTATACTTCTGGGAGGCTCCTATATCTTTCTCAAAGGAAATATTTTTGACACTACCATTTTTATCCTGTACGATATTGGATATCTTCCTGCCTAATTCAGTGCAAGATATACATGAGACTCATCCAGATATCTCAAAACTCATACCACCATAAAATCCTATCTTACTTAGAAATCATGTTTTTAGAATGTCTGGGGAGGTGACATCTCTCATTTTTGAATGACATGAAGTGATACTTATATGAAGTCATGTTTTAAACCAATATGCCACTCAGTAGATGAACGAATTGACAAAATGTGGTTTAGAATTCTATACTTCAAATTCATATGGAACTGGAAAGACTTGGAAAAATCCTACGAAGTAAAATAAACAAGAAACAAAGAAACAGATTCCGTGGTTTCCTCATTTGTAATAAGTAGGAAATGTCTAGAATATAAAGAAAATTAAAAGAAAAAGAAATATGATCTTAGCCACTAGTTCATTGCTAGTATAATTCCTGCTCTCTCGAAAAGGACTTTTTTCCAGTTAAGTCCATGGTCTTATATCTGACTGGCTTGGAACCAGAATTATTCTTCCATTCTACTTTTTACAAATTTGCATGATTACCTATCATGATTTAGAGCTAGTAGGAGAAAGAAAGTGGTCTCATCCTTCATGTTCCACTTTGTAGTAATGCTTTCTCTATGTCACTCCCACAGATCTACATACTGGCCTTGGCTTTTTTATTTCAACGCTGTCTTATTTGCAGAGTCTTCTATAGAGTATTGAACCATTATACTTAAACACAGAACTTCTCTTTCTCCTATTCCTATTGTTTCTCCTTCTGTTAATTTATGTACACTTGGGTAATAATGCACAACACAAACACTGACAAAAAATGTTTCTGAGAACCTTCTTTCCACTTATAATTGGTCTTAATTTACAGAGCACTTAGGAAATTTGAACTTAATGTACTCCAGGATAATGTTTTTTTTATGGTGAAAATGGTGGACAGAGGGGTTAGAGTTACATAAGTAAGTTAATGAGTACATAATCTACGGAACATTGTTACTTCCTCTTTTGTTTTTCCCCTGTCATCCCTTTTCTCCACACTGCCCCAACTCTCCCCTCCCATACCCAACTAGTAAAGTTCATTTTCAACATAGTGTCTTGTTCATCTCATTGTAACAACGGGTCATACTGTATACTTCTTTCAGCATTTTATTTCCCTTCCCCTCCCCACATTAGAAAAATGTATATGCAAGTTGCAGCTCACCGACCTCAAATACAGTGGAAACGGTTTATACCATGGAGGAAGAAAATAGAAGAGAAACAAAAAAATCACATAATACATGGTAGATACATTAAAAACAATAGTAAGAAAGAAAAAACAAGTTGTGTCCGTATTTGGGGTTCATTTCACTTAAGATCGTCTTATACAGCCATATGTACGTGGATAATGTTTTATAAGCCATGTAAATTCCATATTTTCTCATTACTAAGTTGTCTCTGAAACACGTGTTACCTCGTGTCTAAAGATGCCTTTGTGCTATCTCAATGAAGCCAGAAAACATTCATTTTCCAGGAGCAATACCATAGATTGTTACCGGAAGTAAGTGAAACGAACTTTTACCGGAAGTAGAAACTGAATCCAGGAGAGAAATTGAACATAGAGAAATGAAAAAGTTCAAGTTAATTTGTGCTCTCATTTTTACTGTACAAGAATATAATCTAAGGCTTGAAGGGAACTCTGTCCCTATCTTTTTCGAGTGTGCACTTTAGCCATAAAACTTGTCTGTAAACTTCTAGTTGACAGTATTACAAAAGGAAACAATATGCCATTTGAAGGCCAGCATGAAAAAAAAGGAAATAACATTGTTTTACAGTGTTCTACTACAAAGAAACAAAGACATTGAGGTTTTAAAATGTCTTATGCATGAATATTTAACTCCTGAGATGATTCTCTTGTTGCAAAAGTCAGATATCCATTCCTTTATTCTGGTCCTGAGTTTGCCATATAAATAAGGATTCCAAAAAGCAGGATCCAGTGAGTATGATCAGCAAAAGGAGCCTCTTTTCAAAGCAGTGCTTTAAGGATGGTCCCAAAGAAATATGTGGGTTTTTTTGTTTCTTGTTTGTTTGTTTACTTTGTGCCACTTCTGGGGCTTGAACTCAGAGGCTGGACCCTGTCCCTGAACAGTTGTCTTTCCTGCACAACTGCCCCCAAAGAGAGTACTCTACTGCTTGAGCCAAAACTCCACTTCTGGATTTTTGGTGTTTAATTACAGATAACAGTTTGACTCTCCTTCCTGAGTTGGCTTTGAACTAAGACAGTAAGAAAATCAAGTCACATCAACTGTATGGACTTCTCTCTTGAACCAAGAAATACTAGATGAAGTTTTTTATAAAGGTAATATTTGACAATTTTTAAAAGAAGAGAATATGTGCAGCAAAGAAGCCATAGCTTAAATAACTCAGCAAAAGTAGGTGCACTGAGTCATATTGGAAAATTTTTTCTGCTTGGGAAGATTACTATTGACTTCGTAGTTTCTTTTGGGGAAACTTCAAGTACATTTCACATTATCATTGGTCGTGGGGCATGAATTCTGATCCTTGGCATGTGCCTCAGCTCTTCAGATCAAGTTGGGTACTCTGCCACTTTAGTTACAGCACCACTTCCGGGTTTCTGGTAGCTAATTGAAGATGTGTCTCATGGACTTTCCTCACCAGGCTAGCTTTGAACCACAGTCCTCTGGTCTGAACCTCCTGAGTACCTAGGAGGACAAGTGTGAGCCACCAGCACCCGTCTCATATTTGCATGTATGTGCACTTAATGACACTGTAGACAAATAATGGAAATTTGAATCAAGTGATGACCTTGCATCTTTTCAGAAAATTTGAGGTAGCAATAAATATGTCATCCTTTTCCATGTTGTTACATTAATGACTCATGAGCCATTGGACTCTTAATTTAGCATCCTCTGAGGTCTGCATTTGTGTACTTAGTATAATTAACTTTTAGTAGATAAATAGAGAAAGACTGAGATTTTTAGAAAGCAAAGGAGATCAGATATGAAACAACAACATAGAATGGGATAAAACTTATCTCACAGAGATTAAGAACTACCTTAAGTGATTTAGAATGCTAAAGGAATGAGGAATAAGCCTACTTGATAACTAGTTCTTTAATAACCAAATATGGTTCCCTAGAACAGTTTCTGGTATAATTTAGTTATTATTATCATTTATTTCTTGCATCTGGATTTATTCCTTCACTTCTATCACAACTATTAATTAGCTGGTGCATTTTTGGTGCCAAAACCGACCAAAAATTTTCCAAATCTCACTTAGATTTAGATTAATCCTCACCTGATATCTAAGCACATTCTTGACATTAATTGCCATGACCTGCTAACAAAATGTTTTTTTTCCTCAATGCAGTCTTCTAATATAGGTAAAGTACATGAATTAAGAACTATTGTTAGGTCATAGTTGGAAGGAGTAATAATATATTCCAAGTATAGTTTCTTCATTTGTCATTTACTAGTTAAGTGAATTTTTTGCCAGTCCTGGGTCTTGAACTCAGGGCCAGGGAAGTCTTCCTGATATTTTTCTTGTTTTGCTTAAGGCTAGTACTCTACCACTTGAGGCATAGCACCACTTCTTTTTCTGTTTATGTGGTACTGAGGAATTGCACCCAGGGTTTCGTGCATGCTAAGCAATCACTGTACCATGAAGCCACATTCCCAGAGCCTTAAATGACTTTCTTAAGATGACTTTGCTTTTTCATTCCATTACTATGTATTATAATTTAGGTTAGGTGGTAGAAAAGGAAGTGAAAAACAATACTAAGCCCAGTAAGGCTGACATTACTGTCACATCATTAAGGAAGTACAGTGTTAAGACCTTTAGGACTCATAGGGCTCTTGCATGTGACATTATTAGTTTACATTATTACATAATATTTTACATTATTATGTAAAAAAACATTAACAGTCATCTCCAACATCCATAACATTCTGCTTCCACTTTCAAGTTCAAGAGCCAAAAATTTAAGCCTTTTTATTGATTAGATGTGTTTCCTAGGAAGGAAGAATGAGGATGTGGAAGGTGATGTTGGAAAAATATTTATATTGGCTCCCAGTCCACATTTTTTGCATTTTTAAAAAATATTACTGATGAACACCTACATCTTCTTGACTATGCTGTCTGCACAAGATGCAGATAAAGGAAGACATTTATTCTGGTGGATCATCACATATATTAACAAAATCCAGTTCTGCAAAAAAAAATTACTAGTATAAAGTATTGACTATAAAATGGTTTCTTGTCCTAGCAGAACAAAATGCAGTATTGAAATGATTATTCCAGCTTTCTTTGAGATTTTATGCTGTCTCAGTATCAAGATGTTCTCTAATTCCAGTAATATACAAGCATAAAAGATCTGATTTGAAGATCTCAGTAGTTTTAGAAACAAAGGTACATAGTAGCTTCCTTCATGCAGAGGCATGTGATGGCATGTATGACTGATCGTATTGTAATTATCTTTTTTTTTCCTCTTCATCTCATGTTGCATATTTTGGCATATTAATCTGTCCTGCATCAGCTCCCTGTAGGTGAGATTTACCTCTACTCTGCAATGTCAAGATGGAGCATGTGACTTACTTCAGCTTACAAAAATGAACCAGAAGTGGTGAAAGGCTATTTATTTCTAGGGGAAGATTTCTATCCCATTGTCTGGGTCTAAGAGTTAACTTCTTTTCCCTTAGCTATAAAAATAGCATATTTCCAGAGGGAATCTTTTTTTCAACTTATATACTGAAAGAATATAGCATGTGAAATTGAGGCAAAACTCAAACACAGGAAGAATTAAGCTAATATTAGAATATGATACTAAGATATTAGTTTCTTACTATTCTTGTATACCTTTATGATAGTTTCCTAGAGCACTTCAGCATTTTAGAAATACTAAGCAAGTACTAAACAGATAACACTTCCTGTTTGATACTATTACATTTATTACATTTATTTTTTAAATAAATAAGCATTATATATGTGGTCACTTGAGGCATTAAATTTTTCTATAAATGTGTATAATCACTCTAGAGCACTGTATTTAACACCTACAATCATTATCCAGACCTTGTGATTGAGATGAGGAAGAACAAAATATCTATATTTCTCACTTCTCTTTTCCTCTTCTCCTTTTTTTAGTGAGAATTCTCATCCTTTCTCCAAATTCTCCTATTAATAAAGGAAGAATGAGACATTGTGCATATCAAGCAAAAGGCTTCAAAGCCAGAATTTTATTCTTTCAGAAATAGATGAAGTAAATCAGAATGGCTCAAGGAAGAAGGGAAACATGATTTTTTCCCCTTACTAGTTTCAACAATAGAGTCTGAACACAACTGTAAATATTTAATAAACCATTTGCTTTGGCTAATTTTTAAAAATATAGTGTTTTAAAATAAATAATTTTAAAAATTAAATATATAGTAATTTGTTGTTTGCTTTTGGTAGGCGTGAAATAAGACTGCATTAACATTGTGTGAGTTGAAAGGCTAAATTTTATCTGAATCTAAACAAAATGAAAAATATATGATGTTAAGTTAAATAGCGTTTAGGTACATTTTCTACATGACATACACACAGGGACATTTTTTTCTTCTTTTCCTCTCCACAGTTCAATAAGCAGTTCATGTAATTCAAATAGCTGTGTTTATTTCAGAAATAGATTAGACATAAAAAAGTTAGAAGAAGAGAACCAGGATTGGTGGCGCATTCTTTAAAAATTTCAGTCAAATAACTATTAACCATAATTCCAAAATAATAACAAACAAATGCTCTTGAAAAGAGGAGATTGTAAGCAACATATACAGAGTGATAGTGCTAGAACTGCTTCAGGAACTGCTCTCTGACATTTAAGATTTCTAGTACATGACAATGTTTTAATCAGGATTAAAGGCTTTCAGGAACTAATTTTTTTAGTTATATTTCGTTGAAGAAATACCTTTTCAAAATTAATGAAAAGATAGCAGGTTTTAGTAGAAAGAATGCTTACACACTCATTGTGGTAGGCAGTAAAATACTTTTCCAAAATATCTATAGTCCTGACATATCTAATCCATCAAATGTAGATTTACATTTTATATATGTTTGTAAAATAATCACCTTTCATTATCTAAGGAACACAAATTTGAATAATTATCAGATGGGGAAAGTATACTCAAAAGTCCAAGCTGTAGTTCGAGAGGGACATTATTAGGTAAGAACCATCAGAAAGATGTAAATATGCTACATTAGAAGATAAAGGAAAAGACAACAATCGAGATTCTGAAGTTTCTGGAAAGCGGAACAGGAAGTAAATGTGTTTTCCACTAGAATCATCTGAAAAATATTTCAGTTCTGTAGGGGGCTCAATTTTAATCTAGTGAGAATTATTTTAGATTTTTGTCCATTAGAACTGTAAAATGATAAATACGGATTGTTCAAGCCAATTAACTTGTAGAAATATTTTACAGAAGATTTGATTTAGTAAACTAACTCAACTACAGCCTCTCCAGATGCAACCGCAAGGTTACCACATGTCCTAGTTTCTGAGAATAAGAAAAAGTTGCCACCAGGTTTGTACACATGTATGATATACATACTACTAAGGGCCTTGCATTAATGAAGTCTTGAAATTCTAAATAATATTTAAATAAGAAGGTCCTTTTCTTCATTTTCACATTTGGGAATCACTAAGTACCAAAGTTATGTAGAAGACTAAGGTAAGAATATAGAAATGAAATATGTCTTCTAATGTTATAAAGATGATTTATGTCACTTTGATTTACAGTTGTAAGGTAATGAAAAATAAGGTAAAACAGAAACAGTAAGTCAATTTTATATCTTTCCTAACATTCCAACAGACATTAGAGAATCCAGTAAAGGTACAGCAATCCCAGGATGATATAGGATGTTATAGATTCACTAGATGGTGAAAAAAAGTAACAAGAATGGGTCCCCTGGAACAATGGGAAACAAAATCTACACCTACACATTGTGATATAGCTAGAAATTAGTTTCTACAATGCTAAGTCTTTATATTTTAGGTTTGTTTACACAGCAACTTTACTCTCTAGGAAATGATTCTTTATTAATACTCAAGTGTTTGCAGCTTATAACCCAGCAACAAATAATGTTTCTATATATAAACAAGCATGATACTAAGAGTAACCAAGGCTACTTGCATTGCTATAGCTGATAAAGAAGAATGATCTTGGGAATAGTCAAACAATCTTGAACTTTTTCATACCTTTCCTCGTCTCCAACATGAGAAGTCATAGTCTAGATATGTCTCATGGACTTTCCTGCCTATGCTGGATTTGAAATATGATTCTCACCTGTCAGCCTCCTTAGTAGTTAGGGTTACAAGCATGAGCATTGGCGCCTAGCTACATAATTATTTTTTACACATTTATGAAGTATGAAGTGGCAATCCCATTCATTTATATGTTGCTTATTGATCAAGCTACATCGTATCCATTAATTTCTGCGTGTAACATTTCTTTATAGTGAGAATGCTCAAAAACTTATCTTCTGGCTGATGAAATATCTATTCTTAACTATAATCACTTTGCCTCTTGTAGTATAAAATTAATATATTTACTTTTAGTCACAGAAGTCTGATAATTAAAGTTATATAAAACATGAATTGTAAAGTGACAGAAATTCATAGTTTCATTCCTTGTTTAAAGAAAATGATAATGCATTTTTTCAATTATATTTCTTTGGAATGTGTAATATTCATTGATTTAACTTAAAATTGATAGCAATTACATCATATCTAGTTGAATCAAACTTGTATTTAAAAATTGTACACTTAACACAAATATACTTCCACTTTCTTCTAACACATGATTAAAATAACAGTATAGGAAAGTTTGGTGTTAGCTGTTCATGTGTAGAATCATAGAAACTTAGGAGGCTAAGACCTGAATATTTTAATTCAATATCAGTCCAAACAGACAAAAATGTGAAAACTTATCTCCAATTATCTAGCAGGAAGCAGAAGTTGAGGATGTGGCTCAAGGAATAGCGTGTCATAAGCCATTAGCAAAGAATACAACAGAGACTATTAAACATTGAGTTCAAGCCCTAAAAATGGCAAGTACATAAAAGACAACAACAAAAAAGTGATATGAACATCAATAATAAAGACAAAATAGTAGAAAAGATCATGAGAAACGTGTGTGAACATCTGGAATTCAGAAATCATTTGACAGAATTTTGATTCATGAGAGGTAAAAGTCACAGTATAATTTGAACAATCTCATTGAAGTTATTTGTGTTGAAATCTGGCTATTGGGTAACATGTGAAAGAGCAGACTGGATTACCTGACATAGCAGACATTGCCTGTAACTATACACCATCCCACTCTGAAAAAATCTAAAATCGTGCTTGTTAATTTTAAAAGAACCTCATGCTAGAGACTTTTTGGTCCACACAGACTGGGGTCCTTATTTTGAGGCTTCAGACCAGTGTTTTTATTTATAAACACTTCTGTTTTACTCCCCTTCACTGGAGTAGCTATACCTTACTAATCTGGCACCAAGCCACTCCCTAGAAATTGGGCAAGAGCATTTGCTGATGCTCTTCCAACTTCTCTCTGTGGCTCAGAATAGCCAGACTCTTGTAGCTAAGATGGGTTACTTTGATGTCCAGGTGGCCTTAAACTGGAGATAAACATGTAATGGATATGTCAACATGAGTTAGTTTCAAACTATGATCTTCAGATCTGAGCCACTATGCTCAGCCCAGTATTTCCAGTAAGTTACTTAATCTTTCTGACACTCAGGTTCTTCCTGTGTGGAAAGTGAAAAGAATTACTTTGTGTACCTAAGAATCCAGTTGGAGTTATGACTGGGTGCAGGAAGTATAAGTGTTCAGGATGAGTGGACAGAGTCTGACACGCTCATAAAACTACTGGTATTTATATTTAAATGAATTCCAGGAATTGGAAACAAGAGGGATTTTTCTGTTCTTGTTTATCTTTTTATGGACATTGAAGGAGCCACAGAAATTCAAGGAGAACAGGGAAATAAATGCAGCAGTTGTACTCTGTAGATATTATATTCACAATGAGCTATACCTCTTGTGGACAGGGACAGGAGGGAAAATCAGAGAGAGAACAAAGTGATGAGATTGTCAAACAAGAAGTGAACTTGTTAGCGACTTATAAAATGGTGATCTGTATGTACACTACCTTAACAAAAACCATTTGAAAAATCCAGGCTGATTATTCTCTCTTCCAATTTTTGTAGAGGCCCTTAAGACTCAGGCTCACCTCGAGTTTTTGAAGGTCTCATTATATGATAATTAATGTAGAGCCTGAATCTCTTAAGAAATGTTATAAAAAGGATTTCATTCTTAGTGCCTCTTTCTCTTTGAGTGGTGATTATATATGTTGTTGTAATAGCTAAATTTTTACTTTTTGTTTTTAGTACTTGTCAGGTGTTGAATTCTTCTTAAAGCTTTGCTATATCTTGGCACCCTCCCCTTAACTAAAATGGTAATTAATCTTTGAAATTAATGTACTTGAGTATGAGTTTTATTTATTGATTTAATTTGTCGGTGGTGGTGAATTCTGGGCCTTGATGCCATTCTTCAGCTCCTCAGCTCAAGACTAGTGCTCTACCACTTGAGCCACAGTACCACTTCTATCTTTTTCTGCTTAGGTGGTGCTGAGGAATCAAACCCAGGGTCTCGTGCATTTAATAAGGCAAGCTGTCTACAACTGATGCACCTTCTCAGCCCTTATGAGTGTCTACAACTGATCCACCTTCTCAGCCCCTATGAGTGGTATGTTTGTGCACGGGTCTATCAACTAAATCTATTGAGCATATGTATACATTTGCCACTAGACATATTCAAAATTATGAATTAACAGATATTTTAATGAATAAAACTGTTATCATTGATACTAGTAAGTGTTTGTCTCCCCATACTAAAAACATGGAGGAGGGTATTTTAAACTAAAACTACAAAAGAAATTTTAAGATCTTGTTGCTAACAAATGTGTCCAGGTATTATTACATTAAATAGACAATTCAAAATAGTTTTTCTTCATGAATACAGAGATCAAAGGTCTTATTATTCTTATTTCAAAATGCAAATTAAAGGGGAAAAACAGTCAGGAGCTAAAATTTATATTGAATGTTAATAGTTAGAGGAAAAGAAGATCCTAGACGACAAACTAAAGACAGAGCAATATCAGAGCACTATATGCTCAATATTAAATAAGAAGGTTTAATTGAAAAATTGACCTGGAATGTGCACATCAAACAAAAGCAAGAAATCAGAGCCTACCACCAACAAAGAAACACCATAATTCATATCTCAGAAAAAGGAAAAAATTCCTTGTCCTTGATTTCAATGATACATATAACCCCCCTGCACACACACACACGCACGCACACACACACACACACACACACACACACACACACACACACGAATGTATGCAATAGCTCAACCTACTCACATTCATTCAACATGAATCAAAGATCTTCCTATAATATTTAGAACTTTAAATGTTTCTAGTCTTGTAAATAGTTGATAACAGATGCATAAGAAAATATTTTCTGAATAAAACTCTGTTATGTAAATGAGAATTTATAATGGTTATGTCTACTTAAAATATCTCTCAATCTCGAAAGAATTAAACAAGAGACAATACAAATTTGGGACTCTATTTCTACCACAACTATTCTGCAAAGGCTTAATAAGAAATTATGAGATCTAATATTAAATACCAAATTAATACAATTAATACATGTGTAGATGAAGTGAAAGACAATGATCAGAGACCTATGCTGCCTCCAATTCCCAGCAGGCTGCACATTGTGACACCTTTGATTCTGCTGTGCCAGGCCCAGAGTTCTTTTCCCTACAGCAGTGGGCCTTCTGGGGTTGGGGATGGGGGCTGTGTGGAGCGGAAAGAGGCCACAGGAGAAGCCAAGCTTTGGTTGGGGCTGAGGGCGGTGGGGAGAGGATGGTGGGGAGGCCCTGAAGGAGGCTGTGAAGGGAGGAAGAGGCAGTTGGCCAACAGCTCATGCAACAGCCCTAAAGGTAGCTGGGTTATGGGGAGTGTCTGTGAGGTGTGGAATTTGGGGTGGATTTGCTAGGGCCTGTTTGCTTGGTGAGGAGAGGAAGAAGTCTCGAGTCCCACCCAAACAGATAGTGAAAAATGAGGCAACCAGTGGCTGAAGAATTTCAAGAACAAAGGCAGGGACTTATAGGAAACCTCTAGGGGCAGTGAGGACAGCAAGGTTGGGCCTGTGGTTGTCATGCCTCTCTCAATGCCCTTGGAAGTGAGGGCTAGCTCTGCTGTGGGCTAGGCCTCACTCTTGCCTTGAAGCAGGCACTAGGAATTGTCAGCACAGCCTCAGCCTGCCCCAAGGAGGTGGCCTGTTGTGGGTGCTGTAGCCTGGGCAGCTGCTAGGAGACTATACACAGCAGGGCAGAGGAAGCATATTTGGTAGGCTCTGCTCCAGCCCAGCCAAGCTCAGGGCCACTTGGGAAGTTCCAGCTCTGGATCAGGACCATCAGGACCAGCCATTGCTCCCTAAACAAGTAGGGCCTCTGGGGACTTGTGCAGTGGCCGCCACGTGTGGGTTGTGAACCTCCTTAGAATGGCCGAGGATGCTCAATGAAGAGGTGCATTTGCTTCTGTGCCTCTCCCATCTTCTGGATTCTTGCTCTCCTCCTGCCTCCTGCCTTGTCCAACTACAGGAGTCAACTTCTCCAAGACACTGAGAGGCCATTGCGGAGATGCTCACAGGGCTTTCCAGGCTGCTTCACCATGCATGCAGGGCTCACAGGGTGCCATCCTCTAGGCAAAGCATACCCCCATTTCAGCTTGGCCACCTCTGCCTAAGGGACCACGAATTGCATTCTTGCACAGAAAACTAGGGTACACAAGGCCGTCCTGCAGTCTAAGGCACCCTTTCCTTCCTCTTGCTCAGGTGTGGAGCAGCTGTGGAGCCAACTGCAACATCATGTTTGATTATCTAAAAAGAAGAGGAAAAAAAGCTGCATTGTCCAAGATACAGCTGCCCCTGGTGTTCTCTGTGTACACTAGTCTTGTGTTAGATAAGGATCCCCAAGACCACCACGGAGCCAGTTCTCATGCGACCACATTAGAGTCATTTATTGCCAGCTTGAGCCTGGAGTCACAACTGTCACCATTGCAGTGTGTCAGAGTTGAGAGCCCCGACCCTTCAGTTAAATGGGTAATTTTATAACAATCTTATTGGCTAGCAAGTGCAGGCTAAGCAATAAGCAATAATTTGTGGAAGAGAAGGGAAAAAACAAATCGTTTAAATAAGGATACAGGTGGACCCATTGCAACAATGAGATGTACAAGTTCTTATGGAGAAAAATGAACTTTACAACTTTGGTGGGGGGGAGGGGGAGGATGATTCGATGGGGGGGGCGGGGGGATGATGGGAAGGGATGGGAGGGGGAAACAAAGGAGGAGGCTACAATGTTTGATAGGAAATGTACTCATTATCTTGCCCATGTAATTGTAACCCCTCTGTACAGTATTTTCACAATAAAAAAGTTAAAAAAAGTAAAACATTAAAAAAAATCTGTAACTTTAGGTACTTCCCTTCATCCGCTGATGGCTATTGCTAGGGGAGTTGTGGGAAGAACATTATTATGACATTTCACAGTTTTTCCAGGAACCTGAGTTCTAACTTTCAGTAAAAGTCTACTTACAATGTTTACTTTCAGTAAATGTCTTCACAAGGGATAATTTCTGATTATTCGGAGTCTAAGTCCAGAATGCCTGTACTTTGGCAAAGGCCTCTCACTAGATGTGTGTGTGTGTGTGTGTGTGTGTGTGTGTGTGTGTGTGTGTGTGTGTGTATGTGTGTGTTTGTGTGTGTATGTGTGTGTGTGTTTTTGTGTGTGTGTTGTGTGAGAGAGTCAGACAAAGATGAGGTTTGGAATAAAACACTCCTTCCCTTCAGCAATGAGTTTGGGTATATATTGTTTGTCCCACCTCCCCAATCTGGAGTTCTAAAGTTGTCCTTCTAAATACTTTTTATCCTTTGATCTTCTTGATATTCAGATTCCCAAGGTCTTCTTGTGAACTTCCACATTTGCTTCATGAAGGTGATACCTTTCTTCTAACTTTTTTGAAGCTTTTTGCTCTCTTTAAATCCAGTTTTTGCTGTGTTAGTGTTTTTACTTAGCCCAGACTGTGGTGGTCCATGCTGTGACTGTTAATTCAGAGATTAGTTTATGAGATAATATACTTTCAGAATATCAGTGAAAGAAGTTCAGCATCTTTATTGAAAGAATTTCCTGGTTGTAAATACAAACAAAAACATCCAGTGATATAAAAGTACAATATGTTGTTTTTAGTTAATTGTGCGCCACTGTAATGAAAAAAAAATCTTTTTACTAACTAAAGTGAGTATTTGTAATGGGAAAAAATTAAAAACTTATAAATCTTAAAAATTGGTGAAATACCAAAAGAAAAAGAAAGACACTGATCAGGAATGAAGTACAAACATAAGTGTTTTATAAATAAATGAAATGTTAAAAATTCATATCCACATAGTGAAGACGAAGTAAAATAAAGAGGAAAGTCAATGAAATCCTAGCTTACACACCAGAATAGCTATTACCACTCAAATAAATAAACTGCTTGATAGGTTGAAATAAATCAGGAACTATATTTGGTTTTGTGGCATTGTAAACTAGTGCAACCCATAGGAATATCTTAATGGAAGTTTACACAATACCAAAAAGTCAGATATGTTGATGACCTTTACCGCAATTGGATACATATTGAAGGAATATAAATCAACATGAACATCCATGTTCATGGCAGCAATATTCTATAGCAACCAAGCTGTGTAATCAACCTAGATGCACCAGAAAGAGGGAATGAAGAAAATGTGCTATTCATAGCTATAAACATGCTCTTGTATGTGAGAAGTGAATGTTTCTACTGTATCATTGTTAAATATTTTGAATATATAACTAATCCTAATTTCACTGGATTTTGTGGCATTGTGTATTTGCTTTAATGAGGAACGTCCATATTGATTTTCAGACCAGTTACAATAGGTTGAAGATATCCTATAATATGTGGATATTAGATCAAAATTTAAATATATCAATGAACACATAGAATACCATAATATATAGTATATAATTTGAAGCAATTTTAAGAAGGCAACAGTTGGGGGAAAAGTCGATGTTAGAAGCTTAACAAATACACAGACATGGAAAAATACAAAAAATGTGCAAGTAATTACTGCTAATAGTAAAACATTTTTCTCAAGTTTTAACAATGAAACTATTAAAATTATACTTAATAAAATCAAATAAATATGCCTTGGAAGAAAATGTACCATAGTCATACGTTTCCCCATAATTTGTTTTACTTTATAACAAATGGATTAGAAGGAAGTGTAATTACATGTCTGAATATGCTAACACTTTCAAGTGTCATTGACTGAATCCAACAAAGAAAAGTAACAGAGAAGTAGAGAGTAAGAACAACCTGGGGTATGGATAAAGATACTCAGTAGAACTTAGTGAGGAAAGAATGTGCTCCATTTTTCTGATTAAAATAGAGCTAGGACAGGTAAATTTTGACAGAACACTTGTAATGTAAAGTAGTGGAGTTACTAATTTAAGTAGTAATTTATTACTTTTATTCCCAAATCTTATGATGTGATTCCCAAATGATGTGAGTGATCCTAGATTTTCTGAGCCCTTTTTTTCATCCAAAGTTTCTAATTCCTCACCCTGCCAATGGTCCTTCTGCTACTCTCATTTCTCCTTGGTTCTGAACTAAACTCTTGTAACCTTTTGGTTCATGAGAAAGAGCTGGAGAAATATGAGGATGGCTTGGACTGAGCTAACATCCACTCCAGCTTGGAGGATCTGGTGAAGGACTTCCACCTGGGTCTCAGAATCAGATATCAATTGGCCTCTTTGGATGGAGAAACTAATTCCATCATGTAGAATCTGTCATTCCTTGACTTTCTCTGAAGAGATTTGATACTAGGGCACAATTCAGAGAATGAGCTTTCCCATTGTCAGAAGGAACAGGTTGAAAACTAAAAGTGGCCTCAGGTCTGAAAGGACCAGTCAGAAGCCAAGAGATCACACTTTTCTCCTCATCAGGGATTTTCTGGTAGGAATAGAGCCTGAGCAAAGTCTAAGATGGAGATAAACTGAGCCTGGGCCTAACGAGGACACAAAAGAATGACCTTCTCTTTGAATACAAGGGAGTAGTGTAGTGAGACATGACAATTTCCTTCATATAAGAAAATTGACTAGGTAAGTTATCTCACTGCCATTTTGCAGGAGGTCAGTTTCCCCAAAGGAGAAGTTGTTAAATGTTGTGACTGCCAGTTTACTCTCTAGGCTGTTGTCTCTCTCACCCCTTCTCATGTCAGGAATGCATTGCTTCTTTCAGGCACTCAACTACTTGTCCTGACTTCTCAGGAGGAATACTGCAGGCTATTCTTTGTCTACCCTCTTGCATTTAAGGTAGAATTGGCCCAGGCTTTGCTCATGCCAAGAGGTAGATGCAAGAGGTGAATATAAGCTCAGATTTGTACAGAACAACAATCATATTGAAAAAAATTAAATGAAATTAATAGTTGAGTAATTTAGGGTTTATAGCCACAAGATTTAGGTAATTATTAGAAATACATCCAGAATCATGGATTAGGAAGAGAACAGTGAAGTAGGTTCAGGATACGATGGAAAAGACACCATAGCCATAACAGGAGATGTGAGTATGAAGAAACTATTGGCATAGGTTCATTTACTATCTTAAGAGTGACCGTGGATAGGAGGCTTTTAGAATAATAACTAAAAGACTTGCTGGCCAATGTTGTCTCACACCTGTAATCCTAGCTAACCAGGAGGCTGAGATCTAAGTCTTATGATTCAAAGCAAGCCCAGGCAGAAAAAGCCAGAAGTGGTGCTGTGGCTCAAGTGGAAAAGCAAGAGCTTTGAGTTCAGGAACAATGCCTAGGCCTTGAGTGCAAGCTTTAGGATCAGCAAAACAACAACAAGAAAACAATAATGATAAAAAATAAAAGAAGGACTTAAATATATGCTATGTAATGATGATCATGTGTAACTCTTTAGGGAACATAAAAGGAGACAAAATTTGGAGCAAAATATATCTATTCTTTACTAATCAAGGATGGAAAGTAAATGCCAAATACCTCTTCTCAAAAACTCCCAAACTTGGCCTGGGAATGTGATTCAGTGGTAGAGTGCTTGCCTTGCATGCATGAGGCCTTGGGTTCGATTCTTCAGCACCACATAAGCAGAAAAAGCCAGAAGTGCTGCTATGGCTCGAGTGGTAGAGCACGAGCCATGAATTGAAGAGGTGAGGGACAGTGCCCAGGCCCAGAGTTCAGGCCCGCTGTCTGGCCTAAATAAAAACAAAAAAATAAAACAAAAGAAAAACTTATCTTTTCTTATAATTGAAGAGAGGCTCTTTTTACAGAAATTCTCCTTATCTAGCTCAAGGTCATCAAAACTTCAGCAGACTTATTTTGTTGAGATGTAATGCACCTAACTCTACTGAACCTAATCATGGCTAGGAAAGTATGGATATCGATACGTTTGTTGTATTTTTCCTTATAAATATATAATACTGTCAGTTATTATATATAATATATGTTATAATATAGAATATATTAGACATTATATAATAGATCAAATATGTTATAACATGTATTATATATTAACAGACTTCCTAATTTTAGAGTTAGGAGCAAGCAACATATTGAAAGAAAAATGTTTGAATCTCTGAGTTATTTCTCTACCACAGGGCAATACCAGGTTTCATTCTAATTACCCAAAGAGCAACATAGGAAGGAGATGCCCATGGATGTGGTTCTCTGGATTTGGAAACTGTGGTCATATATATATGATATATATCATATATATATATATATATATATATATGATATATATCATATATATGACATATCATTTAATAATAGTGAATATGTTAAACTATAGCAACAGATAAATAAGTGAACAGCTATGTGCACACAATCTCAGTCACTTTCATGTATAAGAATTTCTTTTCTATGCTCCTAATCACCTACACAGAGAGTACATGAGTTGCCCTTGAATTGTCTTGGAAGTTCTTTTTTGGGATACTGTAGCTTCACATCCTTTGTTCCCTATGTAGCCAGATGATTTGTATTCAATAACAAAACTGTTACAGGCAAAAGTATCCACCCTGACACACAGAGCAACTTGGATTTCAGAAATGCCACAAATAAGTGGGAGGTACAGCAGGACTTTTCAAAATTGAATAGATTACATATTTATTAGAAAGCCGGGTACTGCAATAGACAATAAATAAAAATAAAAAAATTACATATGACATCAAATTACAAAGTTCCAGGGCATTTCCCTACTCTTGAGAACTAGAGTAATCCATATTAAAAATAAATAAATGAAAAGACGAATGTTTTATACCAAATTTCAAAACATACTATCTGTTATCCAAAGGAAATGCAATAAGCATGCATTTTTAATCTAGTAACATCATATGGTATGAAGATTCTGATTAACTGATTCATAGAAATCAATACAATGCACATAAAACATCCGATATCTCAAGTGTCAACTTAGCAGAATACTTTCTATATATGGTGTCTATTTTACATATTATCCAGCCCTATCCATCCAACAATGGCAGAAGGCTCTTCCTGAGAAAGTCCAGAGACCGGTCTACTGTGAGTGCTCAATGTAGACCTGTTCCCATTCTCTTTTATTTGGGCCTGTGATAGACTGAGTCTCTGTTAACTTGTCAAAGGCACAATTTGAACAGGCTTCCAGTAATGATATTTTAGGTCTCAGAAAAACAGGGAAATTGAAGACAGAGGGAAAATCTACCAGATCCCTGAAAGATTTCTATCATTGTGCTAAACCTGTAGCTTTCTACTAACACTTGAACAAACTGCAGTAATTGCCACTCCAACCACATGTCCAAAAAGTGGCTTTCCAAATATTGGCCTATTTTCACTTTGGTATATCAAGACACACTATAAACACTATTGTGGCCCCATTTTACTTAAACTTTTAGCTATGGTTGGCGCAAGGGACAGTTGAACTTACCAATTATTTAAATTTTAGGTCATCACACAATCACTTAATAGCCCTTAAACATGAAAAATACCTACCCATATAAGTCTGCATTACATACTTATTAGTTTTTCTTCATTTGTCATGTTTTACATATTTGTGTATCCCAGGGCTTAGATTTGTAATATTCCTTCTCATGGTTGTTACTACTGAGTACAGTAATTATTTCTGTATTTTCTCCAGTTTTGTTTTCTTTAATTCAAGTCGTTAATAGCATCCTGTCTACTGACAACTCCTAGCTACTGATTTTAGTAAACTCAAAAGATCCCAATGTGAGCTTTGATCTCTGTCTACAAACCAATCCCTCATTACTATTTGATTAAGTGATAACTCTTCCAGCTCTCTTGTCAAAATAACTTGGAGTCATTTCAGACTTACACACTTTTTGACACCTCATATTTAATCTATGACCAGGTATGGACAAATTAACTCACTGTATATTTTAGGAACCATATATATGGTATATGAGTGCTAGTACTATGACTTAAATTTAGGAACTAGGTTCTTTTATTTTTCTTTTTATGGGTGGGGGTCCGGTTGTGGGGCCTGAACTCTGGGCATGGGTGCTGTTCTTCAGCTCTTCAACACAAGACTAGTACTCTACCACTTGAGCCACAGATCCACTTCCAACTTTTTTTTTTTTTGCTTATGCGGTGCTGAGGAATTGAACCCAGGACTTCATGCATTCAAGGCAATCACTCTACCACTCAGCCACCTTCCCAGCTCCTTACTTTACTATTTTGCTCAGGCTTTATTTGGTATACAGATCACCTACAATGTCATTACCCACACCTTTTTCATTTAAAAAATATGTATATTCTGTAGCAATGTTATTGCCATTATAACCATAATTAGGAAGATAATGTAGGTTTATCTGTTCCATACATTGTGAAAGGTAATGAATGTGAAACTTACAGCATATCCTCAGATATGCCTGGTGGAAACCTGGATTTGTATTATGGGTCTACAGTTGATCAGTATTAGGTACTTGGGAAATTTGTTTGGCCTTGTTGCCTACTTCTGTTTTTAATAAAACAATTCATTTCCTAACGGGAAGAACTATCATGAGCACTCAAATTACCCTAATGCAGGTGCAGTGCTTGGAATGGAGTCTTAACATTGTGTAGTAGGTCCCAAAGAAGTCAGCTTCCATCAACATAGGCACAGCATCTTATCTGAAAGCCTTAAGTATTATATACCCAACTGATATTAATATGGGTGAAAATTTGTCTTTACAAAAAAAGGTCTTTTCTTCATATGAAACAATTAAAGTAATGTTGGGCTGTCCTGTGGCTTTTACTCTGAATGAGTTTTGCCTAAATTTTATTCTTACTCTATTAGTGGTAGCAGTAGCATTCTTTAGTGCTACCCTTCATGTTTCTAGTTCTGTGTTCCATTTGGAATATTATTGTAACTTAGTTTATAATCTTTGTTATCAGAATAAATAAACTACAACTGCTGAAGTTTGAAATAAAGAGACAATTTTAGGTCTGCATTACATTTATGTGCTTAATACTTTCCTGAAATTATTTCTTTTAGGTTATATATCCCAAACAAATTATTTTTATGTTTCTTATATGATTTATTATATGATTCTTATATGATTTCTTAGAGATCCATAAATAAAACATCTCAGAACAGGAAAAGAGTAGGTAAGAAGTCATAAAAACATTATTATTGTGTCTTAATGGTTAAGTGTCAAGAACATGTAACAAAAGAGTTGGAAGATTCATTTGCTCTTTTTGCTATTCTCTCACCCTTCATTGTAGAAACCTTCTCAATATGAAGTGCCAAGTGGTCGGGACCTTTGAAGCCTTGTCTCACTGACAGAAGTGATGGGATTAGGGCATGTACTCCTATGACTGGCTCTTAGGAAGTTCACAATAAAGCAATACCAGTACATATAAAGAAACTTTTGTGAGTGGTGTGTTGACTTCCTCAATTGCCAAAATTAAATTCATATGTCAAAACATCAAATTACTTACATTATAATATATGCAGTTTAACTGGCATCACTAACACATCTATAAATCAAGTGCAAACTAAAAGCTCTATATCAAAAACCAACATCTAAGGCAATGGTGAAAATACAAGATTATACACAATAAATCTAAGGGAGTGAGATCTTTACACTCGCAATGAGCAATGATAGCTGAATTTTTAACCAAGTTTGGAAAGTTCAGGTGTCCACTAACTATGTGATTAGAGATGCGGAGTTGACCTTGATATCAAGATTGGAGGTAAATTTCAAAGGCAGCTAAGGTTGCTGCTGTATTGTAGCTCAATACAGTGTGACCCTGCCTGATAATGGTAAAGCACAGAGTAGAAGCTAAGCCAGTAAAATGTATAGGAAGGATTTTCCACTGAGAATAATTGCAGGGGGTAATCATCACTTTTGCGTTGAAAATGTACAGCCCATCATTCTACTTTAAACTCTAGAGTATTTCTGATCTGAAGACAATTATAACAAACCAATGTGCTGTGATTGCTGAGCAGCTTAGGTGTGTATTACTGTAATATATGTAAAATCTTTATAGGTATGGAGTGCCCTGACCCTCACACTTCATTCTGTGTGGTGAAGTTTCATGGAGAAATGTTCATAATTATGCAATTCACACTCATCTAAGTCTGAATCAGGCAACTGAGATAACACATTAGGATCATCACTCCAGTGACGTGGTTTGTGACCTATGAAATAAATAACATTATTTCACAATGTATATGCGTTTCTGAAAATTTATGCAATACCAAATACCAAATATACAAAAGGGACAATTGTCCATCGCTTATATTATCAGAAGATAAGATACTCCTGAATTATACTTCCTTGCTAGAGGATCACAGAGTGACTGCTGATATTTGGTATCTTTTCAGGTGCTCCTATACATTTGTGAATTTTGTTTGAGGAAGTGTTTCCCATAGTTTGTTTTGAGGTGTTCAAAATATCAGTACTGTCACTAACCACAACCATGGAACAGCAAAGATGAAGGGATACCTGGCCAAAGAACTGAGAAATCACAGGAAGTGATAGGAAAGAAGACACCAGAGGACCCAAGCCTCATTGCCAGGTTCCAGAACCCCA